>NC_140487.1:17129453-17644453 GCF_964271855.1 Acomys minous
ATGTTAGTATAATAAAAAATATCAACCTTTAAAATGAAAAAAAACTTTTAATTACCTTCCTGTGTTAGCTTTTAATCATTATGACAAATAGCTAACAGGTAAGGGAAGGAAGACTTGTTTAGATTATGGTTTATGATATGTTGATTCATGGTCAGTGGGTCCAGTGCTTCTGGGCCAGAGTGCAGCTGAGCATCATGGTACATGGGCAATCCAGAGCACAGTTGCTTGTCACGTGGTAACAGGAAAGCAAAGACAGTAATGCAACTTAGCTAGAACCAACATAATCACTTGAAGATCATATTCCTAGCAACCCATCTCTTTGACATAAAGCCCTACTTTCACAGTCCAACCACTTCCCAATAGTACACTGAGACTTTAACCCATTATGAATCAAACCATTGACAATGCCAGAAACACTATGATCTACCTGTATCTGGAAATATCCTCACAAATGCATCCAGAGATATGCTGTAATAATCTCCTAAGCATGCCTCGATACCTCAGCCTGACAGTCAAGATTAGCCATCACGGTAAGAGATATGGATGCGGATAAAGAAAATCATTACAATATTTTAAATTAAGGTAGGCAAAGCAATCTGGAAGACAATATATTGTGCAGCAGTCTAGAGAATCCACTTAATATCATGGTTGTTAGAATGTAAGGTTATAGAATATATTATTGAAAATGTGTTTAGGAAAGTGATCTAGATTTCAGGAAATCCATTAAAATAATAAAAATTATAGATGGGAAAAAGCCGTTTAGAATGAGCACAAAGGCAAAAATGAGAGAAATGATAACAGAAATTTGCAGATCACATGTTTGAGTAGCAGTCGGAGGTCAATGCATGAATCATGTCTCTGTGAACAGCTTATGATAACACCAGCAATCAAGGTGATAATATGTCATTTGGTCCAATACTGATAATAATGTTCTAAGATTCTAAACAGCAAATGCAGGACATTGAGTCTCTTCAATACTTTGATAACATCCGATAATCAATACCTTCTCAATCATTTCAAAAATGTCTCTTTCTTTGATGGCATCATCAATAATGAAAAAGGTATGTTTTATTTTAACTAAAAGTTCTGACATATTATACAATAGGAGTTGCTGGTGACAAATGTTCCAAAAGTGAAACTGAGTGAACACAAATCTGAGAAGTGTATTGATATGCACATGGAAATATTGTAGTATCATAAACATAGTTATAGACTTTAAAAATATTTCAAGAAATCAGATTAGAACCACAACATGAAACAATAAACACAAGGACTGTAGAAGTTTATTATGTTGCTTCTAAGACAAAATTAGACTTAGTGATTCCAAATGTGTGATTCTCAGGCACCCAGTGATAAAGATAATGGCAGGTGCAAGCAAGCATGGATCTGTGGATAATAACACTTTTACATTTCAAGTAAATATCCAGAAATAATACAACTTTAAAGACGATAGTTCACCATTTAGCCAGCACTGCTCAGGTTCTGAAATACTTATTTAATGAATCTATAATTGCCTAATGATATGGATGCCAACTACATAATTTATCCAAAATACTGTTTTGCAATTGATAAAGAAAAGACATTCCTACAACTAATCTTAGTTGCTTAGGGGTTAAGACGTTTTTAGGTGAAGAGAGATATTTAAGTTATGGAGATGAGTTAAAATAGATAATTTACATACAGAATTTTAGACTCATCAAGATAGGAAAGATGTTTTCTTCAAAGCTGTCAAGTACAAATAGCCAAAACACTAAGAATGTAACATCTATATAATTCTTCATTCTGTCATGATTCTTCTTGCTGTAGGTATATACACATTATATATATGTGTGTGTGTGTGTGTGTGTGTGTGTGTGTGTGTGTGTGTGTGTAATAATATAAATGTACATGTAAAAATATTAAAATATATTTAATAAAAAAAGAAAAAAGATATTCCTGTCCAAAAAGGCAAGCATGAACTCAAGAAACTTTAGCCTTGGTTTAATGATTAATTTTCCTTGTTATAAAAAAAATATACTGCCTTCAAACTTGAAGTTATAGTTTTATGGTTTTGTAAAAAAGTGATACTAGCTTGTTTCTCAAGTTAATTTTATGCATAAAGTAAAAACTAATTTATAACTATTCCATCTTCTTTAATGCATTGGTTTTTAATATGTTGTTGATAACAGGCATATTTCATTGGTCTGTCTAGTTAACTGATAGTGCCCGTTAATGGGATCAGTGTGTACAGTTGAAACAGTCAATTAGAAAACTAAGAAAGACAAAATGAAGCCTAATATTTTAGATTTCTATTGCAAAGTGAAATAAATGATAGTCATACTGATGTTTGGATTCTGTTTGAAATGGTACATGTGGCATTTTGCAACAAAAGATGCAATTAGCGTCATGGCTGGCACTGTCACATTGCATCGGAAACACTTCACTGGATGTCTATCAAAATCAAAGCAGCTGTCACAATTTCACATAGAAAACCATTTTAAAGAACTTCTTGTATACTGAAGTTAAGTCAAACCAGTAATTATACAGGTAACAGACAGAATGCAGACTAGAAAATTAATACATTTTTACCCCCAAATAATTTTGCTTTACCCTTTCTTGAGATTTTTTTAATGTGACTTTGAAAAAAAAATCTCAAAGATGATGGACGATACTATTATGACAAAATTTTCCATTCTACAAAACATAGGAGATTTTTCCCTACTAACTGCAACCTCAGATATCTGTCAGAAAAGTGTCGCATTTTGCCCCATGTCAGTTTTCTGTCTTCATGACAATGTTATTCCATTCAATCTTGAAATTACTGACTTTTTATAGAGACATTTATTTCAGAGACTGAGACAAAGATACACAGATAATTTACAAGATTAACCAGGGACCTTGGGAATGGAGATAAAACACAGGAACCACAGGTTATACATTAGTAATATGCAAGAACATTTTTGGTTTTGTCTTTTAACTGCTCTGAAAAAAAAAAGTCTTTGAAAAGTTAAATTTAAGGAGCTCTTTAAAGCTTTCAGTTGAACTAATAGTTCCTGCAGTGAAGCTGGCCTTTTTCAGTCCTCGGTCTGCGATGCTGCTTATGATAAGTTGTAAATGAGCCTGGAGGAGAATTTTGATAAGACTTTGAGCATGTCAATCTAGTTTCCTAATTCAACATTTTTATAAATTTTACAAATACAGATTGTTCTTCTTCTTTATACTAGAGTACAATAAAAACAAAATATTACATCAGCATTAGCAATAAAATGACTACAAGCGATATTGTAAAATCTATTTGAAGGTCAAATATGTATAGGAATCGTAAACAATCTATGATTTTCTCAAAGATTAAAACATCTCTTGTTTTCTGCATCCGATGGAGATAAACTTTTATCTGGTGAGATGAGGGCCACAAGTGCAACCTTATCAATCTGGAATAAAAGTTCCAATATGTGTCTCCTTCCTTACAGGAATGGATTCAGAGTGAGTGGTTCAGTTACCTAACAAGGTCTGAGAGGATGTCCGTCTTCAGAACTTTTAGGACAATCTACGAACTCTCCAAGTGAAGTCAGGGGAGAATTGGATCCAGATAGTAGAAAAGGCAGGGTCTTCTGAAGCTATTAGACAGCAGATACCCACGATAGAAATGACTTTAACGTTTAGCTTGAACCAAATAGAGAGACACTGGGTGTTTAGTGGAACGTCTAACGGATGTGTTTTTAACTTCATGACATGGGGCTCTGGTGACTGTGAAGAAGGAGGCCACTCGCCTTTCCACACCACTCCAGCCTCTGCACACAGCTGAACCTGTAAAAACATCATTGCAGCATGGAACAGGCTACATCTATCAGGTCAGTCTTCAAGTCAAGTCTTCTATGGCAGTAAGTAATATGGAGGATAATGATACTAGTCCAATCAAATGCCAACCTGCTGAAACAACCAAAATCCTATTAAAGATGTGTGAATTATTTATATTTTTGACAGTATATAACTATATGGAAATTTAAAGGGGGAAACATTTTGGTTTTATTTTTAGGGTTTTTATTTTGTCTTCTGATTTGTTTTGGGTATTTTGTTTTGTTTTGCTTTTGTTATTGTTATTCTTATTTTTATTGTTGTTGTTTCAAGACAAGATTTCTCTGTGTAAGAGCCCTGCCTATTGTGGACTTGCTTTGTAGACCAGGCTGGCCTTGAACCCACAGATACCTGCCTGCCTCTGCCTTCCTAGAAGAGATTAAAGGCATGTGCCACTATGCCTGACAAGGAGAAAGTTGTTAACATCTTTGCTAATAAGACAAATAAGAGTTTAAATGATTGAAAAAAAAAACCTGACAAGGGCCTAGAATAAATCATAATACCAAGATTGTCTTTTGTGGATGAATGCACATTTTGTAGACTGAATCAAGTCACTGGGGCAAGAAGGTTGTGAGTTTCAGATCAACATGGGATAATAGCCACAAACTTTATAAAAATAAATTAGTGCACGATTGGAGAGTTTGAGCTGTGATCTTGTCTAAATACTATGGCATATAAAATGCATGGCGGGATTTGTCAGAACAAAACACTTTAGGATCAGCAGGTTGACTCTGTACTTCATTTGGAGTTCTCTGTCACTAGAACAGCAAAACACTGAGATTATGCAGCTCAATGGAGACTTTTTTTGTCCCTGGTTGTTTTGTTGTGGTTTTTGGATTTGTTGTTGTTCTGTTTGTTTGTTTTTCACAGGTTGTGCTGTAGTGCTTGGCTACACACAGTCAAAAATAGTCAATTTAAGACTTACTTTATATAAACAGAACTCAAAATATATTACAAATCTCTGTATAAATATAAATCTATAAATCTACTACATAAGCTGTTAGTGTTCTGTTCAGGAAGTCGTCTTTTGTGCCAATGAGTTCAAGGCTCTTCCCTACTATTTCTTCTAATAGATTTGTGTGTTTGGTTTTATGTTGATATCTTTAATCTGCTTGAACTTTAGTTTTGTACAAGGTGATAAATATGGATCTATTTGCATTTTTCTACATGTAGACATCCAATTAGACCACCACCATCTGCTGAAGATGCTATCATTTTTCCATTGTATGGTTTTGACTTTTTTGTCAAAAGTCAAATATCCATAGATGTGTGGGTTTATTTCTGGGTCTTCGATTTGATTCCATTGATCCACCAGTCTGTTTCCATTACAGAATTCTCAACAGAAGAGTATCAAGTGGCTGAAAAACTCTTAAAGAAATGCTCAGTGTGCTTAGTCATCAAAGAAATGCAAATCAAAATAGTTCTGACTTTACATCTTACACCAATCAGAATGGATAAGATTTAGTAACAGCACATGCTGACAAGGATCTGGAGAAAGGGAAACACTCCTCCATTGTTGGTGGAAGTGCAAACATACACAACCACTATGGAAACCAATCTGGTTCTTTCTCAGAAAAATGGGAATAGTGCTACCTCAAGGCCCAGCTATACCACTCCAGGGCATATATCCAAAAGATGTTCCACATTACACAAAATTTTTGCTCAACTGCATTCATATCAGCTTTATTTGTAATAGCTAGAATCGGGAAACAATCTAGATTTTCCTCAAGCAGAGAATAAAGAAATTGTGATATATTTACACAATGGAATGTTACTCAGTTATTAAAAACAAGGAAATCATGGCATTTCCAGGTTCCAAATAGATGGAACTAGAAAGAAAATCCTCCTGAGTGAGGTAACCCAGAACCAGAAAGACATGTATGGTATACTGTCACTTATAAGTGGGTACTAGCCATGTAATACCAGATAACAATACTACATTCCAGAGATCTAAAAAAGCTAAATAACAAAGATGACCCTAGGGAGGATGCTTAATTCTCATCCAGAAGGGCAAAGAGAATAGACATTGGAAGTGGTTGAAAAGAGGTAGTAGGACAGAAACTGACCATAGATGTCTTCTGAAAAACCCCAACCAACTGGGGCTCGATGCAGATGCTGAGACTCACAGGCAAACACTGAGCAGAGAGCAGGGAATCTTATGGAAGAGTTGGGGGATAGAAGGACCTGGAGGGGACAGGAGCTACAGAAGAAGACCAGCAGAGCCAACAAATCTGCGGGGGCGGGGCTGCAGAGACTGATGCACCAACCAACAATGATGCATTGAGAGGACCTCAATCTCAGATATAATTGTTAATCAGCTTAGTCTCTACATAGGCTTCCTAATATGGGGAGTAGGGGCTGTCTCTGACATATACTCTGGTGCTCACTTGTTGATTACTTGCCCCTGGAGGGGTGGCCTTGCCAGGCCATATAGGAAGAAGATGCAGGCAATGTTGATGAAATATGCTGGGGTCAGATGGTATGGGAGGAGGGCTCCCCATTTTGAGGATTAAGTGAGGGGGGAAGAAGGAAGAGGGAGGGAGGGTAGGACTGGGAAAAGACAAGGGACAGAGCTACAATAAGGATATAAAGTGAATAAATTTCAAAAAATAAATAAAAATTTAAAAATACTGTATATAGATAGCCATAATGGTACACACTTTTCAAGGCCATCCTTGTCTACATAGTAAGTTCTGGACTAGCCAGAGCTATGTAGTGAGACCATGTTTCCAAACAAACAAACAAACAAAAATATGACTTAGAAAAATATTCAAAAGGAGTCTTATCTCTAATAGTAAAAGTATGAGCCACAAGTGTAAGGCAACTCACAGGTATGAATGTAATTGGTTAGTATTGCTCTGCAAATAAATATGTCAGTGTCTTCACAAGCCACGAATATATAGAAGTTACATTACTCAGCATTTATCTTTAAAAGATAAGAGTTACATATGGAGAAATACATGGAGTGGAGAGAAAGAGGGGATGGAGGGAAGGATGGAGGGAGGGAGGAAGAAAGGGAGGGAGAGAGGGAGGAAAGGAGGGAGGGAGAGAGGGAGGGAGGGAGAGAGGAAAGGAGGGAGGGAGGGAGGGAGAGAGAGAAATGATGATGAATGGTTTTAGAATGTAGTACATCCATAGCATAGACTACTACTCAGTTATAAAAGGAATGTGATATTGAGGAACACAATGACTAGAAAAATAAAATAAATCTCATTAAGTGAACAAGCCCAAAACCTAGTTCTCCTTAAGACATATGGTTTGGATGCATCTGATTGGTCACCATCCCCCACTGTGATTTCTGTGTTGACACTGATCTGTAATGTGGTAGTGCTGCGTGAGTAGAATAAGATGGTACCATGGGTGTGAGGTTTTCATAATGGGATTAATGGCTTTATAAGAAAAGACAATAAGGACTTTGTTCGTTTTAAATATAGGTCATCTAAGGACACAAGAAGGCAGTATTCTGCAAGCCAAAACGATGGAACTCTCTAGGAACTACACTGACCCAGCCCTTTGATCTTGAAATCTCCATGCTGCAAAACTGTGAAACCACAATGATTGCTGTGTAGATGTTTGCTGTTTAAGCCATATACATGACTCTTGCTGTTCAAGCCATACATATGATGCTTGCTTTTTAAGCTATATACATGAAGTTTGCTTAAGCCATATAGTCTTTGGCATTGTGTGTAACAGTATCAGGAGACAAAGACATTATAATATTCCAGTTACATCACCTCTGAAATTTAAAAAACTAGAAATGAGAACAATTAGAAATGAGAACTCCCTGATGGCAACCACGGGTAAAGGAATGGTTGAAATAGGAAAAACAAACACAAAAACCAGCTTTCCATATAAAATGACAACCCAAAATACACTACCACAAGCAAAGTCTTCTGCATTTTGATGGTGTCATTTTCCTTTCAGGTTATTGAACAATATGCCTTCAAGATGCAGCTAGTGGGAGAAGTCAGTCAGAATGCATGGTGTATCTCTATATTATTTTTAAAAATACATGCATTTAAAGATTCTTCAAAAAATGTTTAATTAAGCTTCAATATGAGAGAAAATAAAGTTGCATATTATCAGCAAAAATCAGAATATACAGATAAATTGGGACAACTTTCCTAATTCATAGATTATTTGCACAAGAATGAATCTTCATTTTGTACCTACAGAAGAGATAAATATTTATTTAGGAGAAAAATCTGATATCAGAGAAGGATTTTATTTTAAAATGTCTGACCATTTAGAATAAAGAATCTAAAATCTAAAATAGAGGCTTAAACTAACAAATTGCCAGTTGTTTACTGTCGCTGTGTCATTTTCCCTTTGATAAGGTATTACATATAGCAACAAGTTCTTTAAGACTTTCTTAGGCCAAATAACAAGAAAGAAGTTCTGTGTCATAGAAAATACAAATCTGGAAAACTTTATTATGATTTTTAAAAGAACATTATTTTATATTCCAGAATTAAATCTTAATATCCATCCACCTCTAACTAGTTAGCAAGTAAATAAATAGTGGGATAGAAACCTGGTGGTTCTCATTGCAGGTTTCATAATTTGTCAAAAAGTAGAAAAGCTGGGAAGTAGCTGAACTCTGACTATTATGTTTACTATTTTATACTTTCTACCAAGTAAATTTCCATTAAGTTTTGGTGTTATGGGCTGATTTCACAGCAGGGCCTCCCAGAAGCTGACTTTAGAAAAGAAAGAATTGTCTTTTTAAAGTGTAAAAGAATCTGTGCATTTATTGATTTTCTTGTCTTTCCCTTCAAGTCCTTTGAAATATGATCAAAAAAGTGTCTCCATTTTATACACCACAATTTCCTTTTAATAGCTTTTCTCTGCAACAGAGTCAGAGCTCTGCCTTCCTAACTAAAGAGGAAAAAGCTGTTTCAGAAGAAAAAATAACAACCAAGCTAAGCCAACCCCAAACCACCATTAAATGTGTGAACATTTGAAAGGTCAGGGAAAGGCTGTCTGGTGGATGAGCTCCCAGCACTGAACCGCTCTGTCTCCCTGGCTGGGCAGAGGTTTAGTTCCAACGCATCACCTAACTACCCATTTACACTGTGATTTTTTTTTTCTTTTTCCTGCTTCATGTATTTGCTGTCATAACCTGATACACCTACACCTGTGCATTGTTGCTTAGTTCCAGAGATAAGAAAGAAAGATTCTTCTAGAATTCATGGAACTGTAAACTCTTCATTCACATAGGTCCTCATACCTATAGTCCCATCTGCAAAACTCTTGACAAAAGATATCAAATTACATAAAAATGGGGGGCATCCAAATATAAGACTTTTGTTGTTTTACAAAAGCTTTTTGAAGTTATTTTCAGGTAGTTCTGCTGACAGGTACAAATGACCTTCTAGCATTACCAGTGGAAATGTGTGCCTAGTGATTCCAGTTGGAGTTTTTGGAGATATTTACAAGGAATAAATCCTCTTCTTTGACAGCAGATGTACTCCAAGGCTGTAAGCATGCCTGTACTGATTTTCTTCATAGGTCTACCACAATTCCTCATGACCTCGTTCATTTTCAAATGGTTTTAGTGTTCTTCTACATGCTGTTCTCAGCCTTGTTTTACATATTGGATAACCAACTGTGTGAATAAAGCCCCCTTTTTTGTTTGTTTGTTGGCTTGCTTGTTGTTTGGATTTTCTTTCATTTTTTAAAATTAATTTATTTTTATTAATCTATTCAGATTACATCTCAGTTGTTATCCCCTTGCTTTTCTCCTCCCATTCCTCCCTCCCTCCCTCTTTCACCCTATTCTGCTCCCCTAAGTCTGTGATAGAAGAGGACCTTTCCACCCACCATATGATCAGTCTATCAAGTCTCATCTTCTTGCCTGCCTAGTCTTTCTGATTCCACTAGGCCTGCCCACCAAGTGGAAATGGTCAAATACGGGGCACCAGATTTCATGTCAGAGTCAGTCTCTGCTCTCCTCTCAACTGTGAAGAATGTTCTGCCCATTGCCTAGATCTGAATAGGGGTTCAATGTTTACTGCATGTATTGTCCTTGGTTGGTGCAGTAGTTTGAGCAGACCCTTCTAGGTTCAGATCTGCCCATTATTATGTTCTCTTGTTTCTAGAACCCTCTGGATCCTTCTATTTCCCCATTTCCTGACTTCTCTCACCTAGATTCCCAATAGTATGTCCCTGCATCTATCCTAATCTCCTGGTAAGAGAAGACTTTCATGGGATATCCCTTTTAGGCTAGTGTTCAATTATAAATGAGTATATGCCATGTGAGGCAGTATGATCATTTCTAGTTCCATCCATTTGCCCACAAATTTCAGGATTTCTTTGGTTTTAAAAGATGAGTAGTATTCCATGGTGTAAATGAACAACAGTTTCTTTATCTATTCTTTGACTGAGGGACATCGAGGTTGTTTACAAGTTCTGGCTATGATGAATAAGGCTGCTATGTACATGGTTGAGCAAATCTTCTTGTTGTGTGCTGGAGGATCTTCTGAATATTTCCAAGGAGTGGAATAGCTAAGTCTTGAGGTAGCCCTATTTCCAGTTTTCTGAGAAAGCATCAGATTGATTCTCAAAGTGGTTGTACAAGTTTGCACTCCCACCAGCAATGAAGGAGGGTTCCCCTTTCTCCACATCTTCGCCAGTATGTGCTGTCACTTGAGTTTTTTATTTTGGCCATTCTTATGGGTGTAAATGGAATCTCAGAGTCATTTTGATTTGCAATTCTCTGAAGACTAAGAATGATGAGAATTTCTTTAACTGTTTCTTAGCCATTCACTATTCCTCTGTGGAGAATTCTCTGTTTAATTCTGAGCCCCATTTCTTAATTGGGTTATTTGTCTTGGTGGTGTTTAATTTCTTGAGCTCTTTATATATTTTGGATATTAGACCTTTGTTAGATGTTCAATTGGTAAAGACATTTTTCTAGTCATAGATTGTCACTTTGTTTTGTTGACAGTGTCTTCTGCCTTACAGAAGCTTCTCAGTCTCATGAAGTCCCATTTATTAATTGTTGACCTTTAGGCCTGGGCTGTTAGAGTTCTGTTAAGGAAGTTGTCTCCTGTGCCTATGAGTCACAAGCTATTCCCTACTTTTTCTTGTAACAGGATTAGTGTCTCTGGTTTTATGTTGAGGTCTTTAATCTACTTGGACCTGAGTTTTGTGAATGGTTAGACCAGCACCATTTGTTGAAGATGCTATCCTTTTCCATTGAATAGCTTGGTTTCTTTGTAAAAAGTCAAGTATCCAAATGTGTGTGGATTTATTTCTGTGTCTTTGATTTGATTCCATTGATCAATCAACCCATTGCTGTGCCAGTACCATGATGTTTTAATTACTGTTGCTCTATAGTACAGCTTGAGATCAGGGATGGAGATTCTGCCAGAGGAACTTTGATTCCAGAGGATTTTTTCATCTATTCTGGGTGTTTTGTTTTCTGTATGAAGTTGAGGATTGACCTTTCAATGTCTTTTAAAATTGCGTAGATATTTTAATAAGGATTGCACTGTATCTGTAAATTGCTTTTGGTAAGACAGCCATGTTTACTATGTTAATTCTCCTGATTCATGAACAAGGGAGATCTTTCTATCTTCTGATGTCATCTTCTATCTCCTACTTCAGAGATTTGAAGTTTTTTTCAAACAAGATTTTCACTTGCTTAGTTAGAGTTATTCCTAGATACTTTATATTGCTTGTGGCTAATGTGAAGGGTGTAGTATCCCTATTTCTTCTTCTGCATGTCATTTGTATATAGGAAGGCTACAGACTTTTTTGAGTTAATTTTGTGTCCAGCCATTTTGCTGAAGGTGTTTATCAGCTGTAGATGTTCTCTGGTGGAATTTTGGGGGTTCTTTATGTACAATATCATATCATCTGCAAATAAGGATAATTTTACTTCATCTTTTCCCATTTGGATCCCCTTGATCTCCATTTCTTGTTTTATTGCTCTAGCTAGAACTTCCAGAACTATATTGAAGAGATATGGAGAAAGTGGGCAGCCTTGCCTGGTCCCTGATTTTAGAGAAATTTCCTTGAGTAGCTCTCCATTTAATTCTATGTTGGCTATTGGCTTGCTATATATAGCCCTTATTATGTTTAGATATGTGCCTTGTATCCCTGATCTCTCCAAAACTTTAAACATGAATGGGTGTTGGATTCTGTCAAATACTTTTTCTGAGTCTAAGGAGATGATCATGTGGCTTTTTTCTTTCAGTTTGTTTATATGGTGGATTACATTGATGGGGTTTTGTATATTAAACCATGTCTACATTCTTGGAACGAAGTCTACCTGGTCATGGTCACTGATATCTTGGATATGTTCTCCTATTTGGTTTGTGAATATTTTATTGAGCATTTTTGCATCAATGTTAATAAGGGAAATTGGTCTGAAATTCTCTTTCTTTGTTGGGTCTTTGTGAGGTTTAGGTATCAATGTGACTATGGCCTCATAGAATGAATTTGGTAGTGTTCCATCTATTTCTATCTTTTGGAGTAGTTTGAAAAGTATTGTGCTGAAATCTTCTGTCCCTGGTGGTTTGTTGTTGTTGTTGTTGTTTTTTTTTTTTTTTTTTTTTTTTTTTTTTTTTTTTTTTTGGTTGGGAGACTACAATGACTGCTTCTATTTCTGTAGGAGAAGTAGGACTATTTAGTTTGTTTATCTGATCTTGATTCAACTTTGGCAAGTGGAATCGATCAAGAAAATTGTCCATTTCCCTTAGATTTTCAAATCATAAGATCCTTTGAAGTAGGATCTTATGATTCTTTGAACTTCTTCAATGTCTGTTGTTACGTCTTTCTTTTCATTTCTGATTTTGTTGCTTTGGATAGTTTCTCTTGCCTTTTCACTAGTTTGGCTAATGGTTTACCTATCTTGTTGATTTCCTCAAAGAACCAGCTCTTGGTTTTGTTGATTCTTTGAATTGTTCTCTTTGTTTCCAATTTATTGATTTCAGCCCTGAGTTTGATAATTTCCAGATGTCTACTTCTCTTAGGTATTTTTGCTTCTTTTTTCTAGGTCTTCTAGGTGTGTTATTAAGTTGCTTAGATAGGATGTTTCCAATTTCTTTATAAATGCAATTAATGCTATGCATTTTCCTCTTAGCACTGCCTTCAATGTGTCCCACAAATGTGGGTATGTTGTTCCTTCATTTTGACTGAATTTAAAGAAGCCTTTAATTTTTTTCTTGACACAGGTTTCATTAAGTAGAGAGTTGTTTAGTTTCCATGTGAGTGAAGGCTTTTGTTATTTCTGTTGTTGTTGAAGTCCAGCTTTAGACCATGGTGATTTGATAGGATACAAGGTATTATTTCAATCTTATTGTATCTGTTGAGGCTTGCTTTGTGACCTACTATGTGATCAATTTTGGAGAAGGTTATATGGGATGCTGAGAAGAAGATATAACCATTTGTGTTTCACTGAAAAGTTCTGTAGATATCTGTTAGATCAATTTATTGATGACGTTGGTTAGTGTTGTTATTTCTCAGTTTAGTTTCTGTTTCAATGACATTTCTGTTGGTCAAAGTGGGGTGTGTTGAAGTCTCCCACTATTAATGTGTGGGGATCGATGTGTGGTTTAAGCTTTGTCAATAGCTCTTTTACAAATGTGGGTGCCCTTGGTTTATTCATCTTGCCTTCTTTGATGTTGGGAGGTAGCTGCTGATGTCCTTCATTGGTTCTTGAGAGCAGTTTGTTGATGAGTGATTATAGGTTGAAGGCCTTTGCCTGTGGGGATTAGGGAACTCTTACCTGAGATAGGCAGGTGACCTGATTTTGGCTCCTGGAGACTGCTCCCCACCCTTGGCTCCCCACTGGGTCAGTCGAAATAGGGGCTGGTGCTCTGCAGCTCCAGTATCATTTGAGATAGTATATGTATAGCCAATTATATTGTCTTTGGCTGGGCTTTGAATACTCTGCCCTTGGGCCCTGGGGCTTTGGGTCCTAGCCTCAGAACACCCTAGAGTGCCTGAACCCCTGTTGGCTTCTAGTAGTGCCTAATCTAACCAGGCAGTGGGGTCTAGGTTCCCCCTGCCAGGGAGAGAGCAGCTATCTGCCTTCTGATTGTTGTTGGTTGGCTAGATTTCTGCCCTATCTTCTCCAGCCTGCCCAGCCTTCTGAGAACATGTGAGTCCCTGCTAGGCTGTGGAGCTTGGCTAGCCTGGGTCCATTGTGATGAATTGTGCCAAGAAAGTCCTCTGCTGCTGGCAGCTAGGCTTCTGCCCAACCCTGCTCAGACCGCACCACTGTGGCTGTATGCTACCAGGGGCGATGGACCACAGGACCTGGGGATCATTGGATAAGAGAGGTGTGCACAGTGCTGACCATGGGCTGGTCTAATGTCCAGTCATCCAGCAACCCCGTGTGGCACCTGGGCTTTCTCTGGGCTGGCAAGAGGAAGGAGGAGGGTATCTGAAGACAGTTCCACCCATTTCCCTGAGATTTCCCTAGGCCAGGAGCTCTGATGCTTCACTGCTGGGAGTTCAGCCCCATATTCAGAGTTTGCACTGCAGAGCAAGGCCACAGCTCGCAACTCAGAGGCAAGTTCAATCCAGGCTATGGGGACTTGGCTCTTATCCTCTGTGGTTCACTGGAAGACTGAGGGTCAGACCCACCCAGTGATCCCCACTTCCTGCTGTTCATGGCTCCCAGTAGCATTCCAAGTCTCCACCCTGCAGTTCAAACACATTGCATCTTTATCACCACCATCTTGGAATCTCTGAATAGAGCCCTTTTAAAGGACTATGCCAGTAGTTCTCAGTTTTCCTAATGCTGTGACCCTTTTATTGATTATTATTAATAGTTCCTCATGTTGTGGTGAACCCCAACCATAAAATTATTTCATTGCAACTGTTATGAACCATGTTATAAATATCTAAAATGTGATACCCAAAAATGGTCACGCCCACAGGTTGAGAAATGCTGGACTATGTCCTGTGACTGGCAGGGATACTGTGGTGGATAAACATGGATGCAAACATTGACCTCACAAAAACTTTTTTGAAGCTGCTTGTATTATATTGCCTAAAGTCTTTCTCTTGTGGAAGATTTACAATGTGAACAGTCTCCATATAGTTTTCAGTAGATCTCAAGTGTTCACCCATCAAAGAACTTAAACAGTAGTGGCACAATGGTACTAAGTAAACACTAGCTTTAATTGTCACTGTCTCTGATACACACTTAGAAGAGCTAGGTGACAGAGCCATTCCCATCCTATTTCTATATTCCTTTTTCCTCCATAAAAATCTAATATCTGTTTTTAAAACTTACTGATCAAACCCCACAATTCCATCTGTAGAATTCATAAACATAAACTAGCAATGAGCACATACAGCTTCATCTAAATGTTGCCTTAAGCAAATGCTAATGGACTAGTGAACTAACATTGCTTCTAGACAAGTTCCTCCTACTTGAAGCCCAAACAAAAAGACTTTGTGTAAATAGAGAAGTTGGAGAAGAGTTGGTTACGAAATATGTTGGATCCTGCTGTAGTGCGACCTTGATGCAGCACGTGGTCTGTGGTCACTCTGGGTTTAGATACCATAGGGCAAAATGAATGGTGGTAATAATGCCTAGTACCAGGCCTCAAGGGTTGTCGGTCTTAAATTACCAAGACACCCTTATTCACATTAATTGAACTTGAATTCTCTATGTTTGAATCATTGTACACAGAGGAAACGTGACACACCACAGATGAAATAAGCATAGGCTTGACATTAAACAGAACAGAGCTACAATCTCAGGCTGCCCTTTCAAAAAGGCCATTTGAATAAAGCTTATCACTAATTTTAATAAAATAATAAAATATGTATAAAGTTAAAGAAAGTAAAATACAGATTCAAGCCAACTGAACAGGGCTCACATGGGCTCACAGAGACGGACACAGCAAGCACAAAGCCTGCATGGTTCTGTATCAGGTCCTCTGCATATGTTATGGCTGTTTGCTTGGTGTTTTGTGGGGCTCTTAACAGTGGAGGTGGGTATATCTCTAAGTCTTTTGTCTGCTCTTGAGACTCTTTTCCTCCTATTGGGTTGCCTTCTCCAGCCTTGTCTTATTGTATCATGTTTTGTCCAGTTTGGCTATTATCTCTTGGGAGCCTGCACTTTTCTGAAGAGGAAGCAGGTGGGAGTAGATTTGGTGAGGTACTCAGAGGAATGGATGGAAGTGAAACTGTGGTTGAGGTGTATTGTATGAGAAAAAAATCTGTTTGAGAGAGAGAAAGAGAGAGAGCGCGAAAGAGTTCAAATCCTCTCCAGTTCCTCAATGAGCTAAAAACAGACAAACCAGAGAGGTTATTTGAAAGGGGAGTCATTAGTTCCAATTAGAAATCATAGCATGGGGTTATTTTTCTAAGAAGAGGAAAATAATACTGTCAGAGTTAAAAGCAGAAAAGGCATTTTCTTGGCCCTATGTATCTTGGCAAACAGCAGTATACAGCACTGACTCTTCTAATCAGAATTATAGAAGTGTTTGCACCATGTGCTTGTTATGTCCACTTCTGAGTTCCCTGAAGTTAGATATTTTTATTTATCATAAAAGTTATTATATTGAAACAACTGAAGCTGCCCTGTAGTCCGTGTGGGATCTTTTCTTTCAAATGTATTTTAATATGTGGTTCTGTCACTGTATGAAGTGCTATGTGATACTGTGTGATTCAAAGGAGCATGGCCGTTGTGCTTTTTACATTTTTGCCTGAGGAAAGTCTAAATGAACTCACTAAATCTTCTATGTTTCAATGAGTTGAGAATTAGCCCCAGACTTTGGCACTATCAACCATAGATTATGTCACTAAATCTCTACCTGGAGAGGAGCCTTGTGTCTTACCAGAATTAGCTTACCATGCCCCTGAGAAACGTTTTATGTTGAATTACAAAATTAGCAGATCTCTGGAAAAGAAAGGAATTGCACCTAGCAGCTTAGGAAGATGAGAAGAATTCTGTCTGCAAACAAAACCTGATACTTTCTGCACTGGAATGAGCATAGGGTATTTTGTTACTATATAAAATACAAACAGGGAGACTTTTGTTCACTCCCCTGAGAGTTCCTGACATACCTTCCCTGTGCACAAAACCTGAGGATAGAAAGAGGGGAGATCTGTTTTGATGGTGAGATCATTATCCCCTTAATCACTATTATTCACAGATGGACCAGCCTGTCCTTCACCACCATACCAATAATCTCTCCCATCCTCATTTCCTCAGACACTGTGTTATTAGGAATGACATCATGGCATAGAAGATGCCAACATTCTAGTGCACAATGACATGTCTGAAAGTATTGTCTAAGAGGCAGTCCATGAAATTGTGTTTGGGGGCCAGGTCAGTGACTTAAGAATAGGGATGAATTCAATAAATGATATTTTATTATACAAGGAAATGACATCATAACTGAAATCCTGAAGCTGAAGGTGGTGATACTTTAATTACTGGTTAGGAATTAAATAAGAAGCAAGCCATAGAGTGCCATTTCATTATCTATATCATCAAGGGAAAGAAAGCTGGATACAAACAAGTTGTTACCACATCGTATTAGGGAAAATGAAATATAAGCTGCATATAACACCATCCATAATAATCAAGATCATATCATAATGTACTAACATTTAAAAGGAAATATTACATTCTATGCACTTAGATGTACATTATATTTTACCTACATTTTACAGTTATAATATGTATGTTATAATGGATTAAATAATTTACCATAGTCGGAGATGAACCTTTAAGATTGTTATGGATAAATTTAAATTTAAGCAAGGAAATACAGCCTCTGCATTCGAGAAATTAATATTTTCAAGTAATTCTATGAAGCAATAAGAGACTAAAGTCAATGCTGTTCCTTAATTAAAAATAAATTTCATAAAGTACTGCTTCTTCATCACCCTGACACTCATGATCTTTTTTCAGTGGTACTCGATTTAATTTGATTAATGTTAATTTTAAAATTGAATGAAATGTTATCAATTTAAACAAATCACAATGCTTAACTATTAATGAATATTCAAAGGTTAAATAAATCATAAAACTTAAGTATTAATGATGATGTAAAGCATGTGAAAGGTTGAATCCTTCAATACAATTGACTATACTTTCTCATAGAAAACTATACCAAAATTTCACACTGACAAGAACTTTTACACCTCCAATGTGCTATAATTTCTTTCACTGTCAATTTATTAATTTTATTTTAACTGAAAAATAAAAAATTAATTATCTTTCTTTTAATTTATATTTTTGAAAGACTAATACTTCTTAAGTATCACTCTTTTCATGTTTTTGTGCCAAGAGTAAGCAATATCCTTTGCATACGAAGAGAAGTGAGAAATTTCAAAAAACTAACTTAAAATTAGTACATATGAAGTTATCATATATATATTACAAGAAGAAGTTAAAGCACTAACTATTATCACAGATTATGTTTTCTCTCATTCCAAAATGCAAATTCTTTGGGAAGAATTTCATGAAGGCATGAAAGTTTCTTTAATTTGTGATTTTTTCCTACACCTCTAAGAATTGATACATCCACCATATTTTATTAAAGCCCTGATGCATACTAATGCTAATATTAGTTTTTACACCTGTGTTTGACGGAAGTTGAGGTTACCATAGCATGAAGAGGAAAGTACACATGTCCCCTAGCTATCCTCTGTCCCTACACAACATAACTTGGTCAGCTATCAACATCCCTCACGAGAGTAAAATTCCATGAACTCAAATTGATGCATCAAAACCACCAATACTCTCTCTAATGTCAGGATTTATTCTTGTCACTGGATCTCCACAGGCATAAAGACAGGTATTTCCCCCGCAGCCCTGCCCCAATAGGATGGAAGGGCTTGAAGAAGGATGGACGCAGGAACTACGAGGGAAGAAAGGGAGGAACGAATCAGGCACCAGGATATGGAGGAGTTTTACAGCCTGACTGACTTGCAGAGCACTTCTTTGTTTATACAAAACTCAATAGGCAGGGATAGATGCATGGTGTTCCAAAACATAGATTATATCATTTTTGTGCCCAAACCCATGTTTTAACTTCTGCTTGGTCACAAGTTATGTCATCATTGATGAAACAGAATTATCTTTTATAATCATGTTTTCCTCATCTACCCTATAACCCAACTTATAGCAATATTGAACTTTCTTTTTTAATTTCTTTTTTTAATTAATTTATTAATTTATTCTTGTTACATCTCAATGGTTATCCCATCCCTTGTATCCTCCCATTCTTCCCTCCCTCCCATTTTCCCCTTATTCCCCTCCTCTATGACTGTTCCTGAGGGGGATTACCTCCCCCTGTATATGCTCATAGGGTATCAAGTCTCTTCTTGGTAACCTGCTGTCCTTCCTCTGAGTGCCACCAGATCTCCCCCTCCAGGGGACATGGTCAAAGGTGAGGCACCAGAGTACATGAGAAAGTCATATCCCACTCTCCACTCAATTGTGGAGACTGTTCTGACCATTGGCTAGATCTGGGTAGGGGTTTAAAGTTTACCACCTGTATTATCCTTGGATGGTGCCTTAGTTTGAGCAGGACCCCTGGGCCCAAATCTGCCTACCATAATGTTCTACTTGTAGGTTTCTAGGATCTATGGCCTCCTGAATTGTGGGATCATAGATTTCTGTGGCTGGAGAGGGAAAAATGAATATTCTTCAGTCCTATGAAAGAAAGGTGAAAGAGTGTAGTCCGTGCTAATAGATCCTAATTTATTTATTTACTTAACATGTGCTTTTTAACTTTTTCATACAATAAATTTTGGTCATACTTTTTTCTCTTCCCACATCTCCCATGATATCCACCCTCCCTACCCACCTCATTTTTTAATTTCTGTCTTTTCTTTTTAGATATATTTACTTACATTTTTTCATAAAATATAATTTGGTCGTGTTCTTTCTCTTCACACAACTCCTCTTAGATCCTCACCACCTCCCCCTCACTCTCCCTCTTTCCCTCTAGATCTATCTCTTTCTCAAAAGAACCACAAATTCCCACTAACCAAAAGAAGAAAAAAGAAAAGAAAAGAAGGAAAAGAATCACACACAGATAAAACATATTGGTTCATTTTGTTTTCTCCGACTACTTCTGGACATGGTGCTGACCTGGAGTGTAAGTTAATATATCCAATGACACTACTTTGGAGAAAATTAATTTTCCATTTCCTTACAAGCATCAATTTTAAATAGCTTGTCTATTAAGGCAGGTTTTCATGTCCACTTTCCTTTCTCCATGCTGGGAATTTGTCTGGTTTGAACTTGAACAGATTCGTCTTTGCTTTCATAATTTCTGTGAGTTCTTATGTGTATCAGTTCAGTTGTTAATGAAATATGCTGTTTTCTTTACATCTGGGTTTTAAAAACTTGCCACCTCCTCTTCCAAATAAGAATCCTGATCCTTAAGAGAAATAATTTGATAAAGGCATCCTATTTTGGCCTAGGTGCTCCAAAGTGTCTAATACTGTGTATGCTATCCAGTTGATGTGTTACGTACCATTGCATTGCAAGAAGGCGCTTCTCTGATGATGTTGAGAGGCACATTTGTCTATGGATATGGCAATGTACAGCTAGTAAGAGACTAAGGAAGGAGAAAAAGTATATAATGTTACAATGAAACAAAGGACAGCCAATATAGGAGGATTTAATGTAGGGGATGGGAATGTAGCATAAAGGAAGGAACATGAGAAGACATGATTAACACTAAAGCCCTTTAAACAGCCATATGAGAACTTGGTACTGTAAAATGCTTCTTTCTATCTCTTAAAAAATATCAACAAAAGAAAAGCCAAAAAAGCACAAACACACTCCCACACACACAATGACACAAAGTAGTTTCACTGGATATAGTAGCTACATTTGAGGGCAGGCCCCATGTCCCGGAATAGTTGGCTAAAACAAAATGGACCACTGTTTTTTTGTGTGTGTGAGCTTTTTTGATCAGTGAGATTTGGGGGGTTTGTTTGTTGTTTTTGAGAGAGAGAGAGAGAGAGAGAGAGAGAGAGAGAGAGAGAGAGAGAGAGAGAGAGAGATTAGGATGGTGATGAGAATCTAAGATGAGTTGAATGAGGGGAAGGAATACGAACAAAATATATTGTAGAAAAAAATATAAGTAAAAATAATTAAAATGAAAAGAAAAAAGAATAAATGATGAGGGTAGGCAGGGTGGATCTGGTGGGATCCACAGGAGAACTAAAAGAGGAGGAGGAGGTGATGGTCTGTTTTGGACTGGCTAACAGTTCCTGAGTCAGTCCTGGAATGAGGTTGATATATCTTGTTTCACTCCTTTGAAGAAAACTCATCTTCCCTCTCCTATCTATTGCAAATAGCTTGTTGGAAAGGGGTTGTATGAGCACGTCCATTCCTCAGTGCTTTTTCTCTGCTTTGAATTTGTACAGGTCTTGTCACACGTTGGCACAGTCTCTGTGAGTTCAAATATTCATACAATCTGTTTTTTATGAGAATTGTTGTTTCTTCAGTGCCATCCACCACCTCTGACTCTAACAATCCTTTTGCCTCATTCTCCATGGGCAACTTTGAGCCTTCAAGTTATGGGTGTGATTTGACATCTCATTTATGGCAGAATGCTTCAAATTCTCTCACTCTCTATTTGTTGTCTAGTACTCAGGGACACTGTGTTCTTTACCATCTCCTTCAAGAAGAATCTCTGATGAGGGCTCAGATATACACCAGTTAATGGGTATAACAATGTGTGCTTGGGGGTCATTTTTTGCTGTACTCATTTAGCAAAATAACAATAGTATATGAGTTTTCACTTAGGTCCTATTCTTAAGTTCTTGGCTTCCTTAACAGTGTCTCTGAGAGGGACTCTTCCTCCAGCAACTGACCCCAGCCTATCAAGTTTCATCAGAACTGCCTGCATCCTCTTCCTCTGTGGCCTAAAAGAGATGTGCAAGATAATATCTACCTGATGAGATATAAGGGAAGAAGAAAATGAAGCCTTCTGGGTATCAGTTCTGTGGGGCAAATCCTCTGGCATAATTCTCAGCTGTCTAGCAGATCCTCTATCCTACAGAAGCAGCTGCACCATCCATGGACTGAACCTGGACCTCTGATCTCTCTCACTCCGATTACCTAATGTCCTTCTACTCCTTATGAATGGTCCTTTTTGCAATATAATACCAGAGTCATGGAAGCTGTCTTCTTTTGGGGGGAGGGGCTGAAACTTCCTCTCTTTCTCTCTCTCTCTCTCTCTCTCTCTCTCTCTCTCTCTCTCTCTCTCTCTCTCTCTCTCTCTCTCTCTTCTGTCTCTCTCTGTCTCTCTCTGTCTCTCTCTGGTCTCTCAAGGTCTCAGTGGGATCAAGCCACCCAAGACTGCTTTCACCTTGGGTCCAGCCTAAGGCAAGCTTACATTCTCTCCACACTGAACTCACTATGTGATTTCAAATTCTAATGTAGAAAAACTGTTTTTACTTGAAATAATTCTGACCCTGGGAAGAATCACAGTGAAATCGTGCTGGCAATATGTTTTTGTCCCCATGCTCCAAATCTTTATTTCTCCCCTCTCCCTTGCCATGTACATTAAAAGGCACTAATGATTACTATGCTACCAATGCTGCATTTATGTTTAATATTTCCAGTGAAATAGTATTAGACATAAATTATCTATGAGATATAGAGATATGATGAAGATGGAGGTGCAGAAGTAAGTTTCAAAGTATACTATTCCCTACATAATGAAAAGACAATGCATTAATATTATGCAATGTAAAGTATAGGTAATGTTTTTTAAATAGATGTATAATTAATCATTCCAAACTGTAGTCTATCAACTTTTCAGCCAACCTGTGTAGATCCTGTCTGCTGTACCTGACATCTGAAGACCTGAAAGAATGGGGTGGACTGTAGACTGATGCTGTAGACAATCTTCCTTCAGTGTCCATTTATACATGAATGTAACAAAGAAACCAAGCATCCAAGGAAGGTTGTTTGGGATCGGTCAGAAAAACATGTAAATAAATGTCAGTAAATACACACTAAATATTAACAGGGAAGCCCTTTACCAGAACTTTCTCAGGACAGACCAATTTAAACACAATTGCCTGGCCCATAACAATACATTATATCTGGGAAAGCACAAAAGCAAGGCAGAAGACCATATCCAGATTCAAGGTATACTGACCAGATTGGGTTTTATAGCTATGATCCAATGCCCAACAAGAATAAACATGTCATATAAACTGAATATAAATGTTTAAAACAGAAGGCACAAAAAATTCACATCCAAGAACAACTCAGGGTACAACGTGCAAAAAGATCCTCTGCCTTTTTACTAGAGCATCTCTCACAGTTCTCCCAAGGCATTGTTCCTTTGACTGTGTTCTGATAATAGCGACTGAAAATAATTGTAGTGTATTCCTACAAATTGACAGTAGAGGAAAGGTTTTGTGCAGGCAGTCTGTCCTTCTCACTCAATATCAGGACAGATTCATGGCTGTGGTAGACTCAGGGGACACATATTTGGCATGCTTTCACATAACTGGCAGCTGAGATGCTAGGAACTGGGGGTTTTAGACTCCCACCACAGAATACCTCTATACAGCTTTGTCTGTGGTCTCTATAGTACAGCAGCTTCTGGAAACCCAACTTCTTAACTTTGGAGTAACCCAGCTTGGGGGGTGGGGAGACAGACAGATAAAACAAAGAGAGGAGTCAGAGTTTAACCTCCTTCATCAAATACCCATACACCATGACCTCAGCAACATTCTACTCATCAAAGGAATCACAAAAGGCCCCACTAATTTATTAGGAGAACAAGATCAGCACCATCTCTTACCATAGTCTGACAGGGTGTTTTTTAATAATACAGGAAAATTTACCATAGATAATTTTGAAAGCTATGCTCTGCTTCATATTTCAAGTTAGTTACTTGTCTTACTCTGTGCCCAATGCCACAGGAGCTTCTGTGTAGTACACCTCATGGAAGCAAAGTGGACACACGGGACTATGACAATTCAGGTTGTGTGTCAAGAGTCTACATTCTCTGAATTGAACCTACATAGACTGTAGTTAGTGTGTCTAGTGTGTCATCTGTTGGTTTGGGTTTTTTTAAAATATTATTATAATCCTTATTAAATTGTTGCTGCATTTCCACAAATTAATTGATCATCTTACATGGCAATTGAGCGTGAGAGTGAGTGATTGTGTCAGACTAGTTCATTGGAAGAAAGAGAGCCCAGACATTGCCTCAGATTCATTTAATAGGAACTGAGCAGAATGACACACTTAACTTTGGCTCCTGGCTTTTGTTTATGTCACATTCCGCTAAAACTCAGTTCCCTATTTCCTCGTACTTCTGAAGCGTGAATATTAGGTGGTGAAGAGGATCGATTAAGAAGTTCAAATGGGAAATAAGAAACTTCTTATACGACAGCTTGGGGCGGGCTTTGAAGTTCATGGCTAGGGGCAGTTAGGGAACCACAGATTTAAGCTACTTGTAATGAAAGGAGTGGTTTTCGTTTCACCAGCTAAACGAAATTCTTGCCTATAGAAATAGTTTTGCTGCAGAGCTAGTGTCATGATGTAAAAACTTAACTTTTTCTTACTTTCATCTTCAGTTTCTTCTAGAATTGAATCTGGGAAAATTTTTATACATCATAAAATACAACCTATATTATATAATCCAGTGTCCTTGTCAGAAAGTCAACTTTAGTCAATAGAGTTATGAATCTATACTAAAACAATGAATGGCACACAACATATTGCAAGATAATTTATACAATTTATGTGCTTAAGAGAATCCAAATAGTTACTACAACTAACTTTAATAGTGTTGGGAGGAAGCAGGATTTGTAAAATGGAGAGTACAATTATATCCCATAGGCCACTCAAAGTCTGTGTCCTTCAGCTAATTATTTAATTAACCTCCTCATCTATAAAATAAAAAAGTTAACCTCCTTATTTTTTTCATTTCTTTTTTTTCATATTTTTTATTAATTTATTCTTGTTACATCTCAATGGTTATCCCATCCCTTGTATCCTCCCATTCTTCCCTCCCTCCCATTTTCCCCTTATTCCCCTCCCCTATGACTATTCCTGAGGGGGATTACCTCCCCCTGTATATGCTCATAGGGTATCAAGTTTCTTCTTGGTAACCTGCTGTCCTTCCTCTGAGTGCCACCAGGTCTTCCCCTCCAGGGGACATGGTCAAATGTGAGGCACCAGAGTACGTGAGACTGTGAAGACACAATAGGATATTTTATTGAAACTACTCTGAATGGTGCTAAAAATGGTGCACAATTCAAAGTCTTCATGACTAATACTGGTTTGGCTGAATGTTTTCTTTTCTCTATCAACCTTTATTTGCACTTTGGGAGAAAATATCCCCATCAAGCAAAGAGTGCTGCAATCTAAGTACTTGGAATATTGGCAGCAGAAGTTGATTTTAAGGTCACCCAGGAATGTAGCTTCCTTGGTATAGTACTTGATTAGCCTTCAGGAAAATGTAGTTTAGATCCCCGTAGCACAAAATGTGGGTAACTGGGTATGTAGGATGAGACTTTCAAGGTCATCTTCAGGTATTCAGTGAGTGCAAGGCCAACTTGGGGGTTGCTTGCCCATTGCTCTTCTCCCTAGTACTGCAGAGATTAGATCTGGATTTTCTCTTTTAAGAAGCATTAAAAAAAATCAGTCTTCATAGGTTAGTGAAACGTTGAGTGAATTGTAAATCACTTTGCAAGAATTCTCTTGTGTAATTTGTTCATTTATTTAAGACAACACTAACTTAACAACATCTCTATGCTGCTTGACCAAACTGGTGTGCAGAATATAAAAGGCAAGAATAATTAAACATGTATGAAAAAATTATAATCAAATTGATGCAATGTATATTCTACATTGTCTTACACTATAGCAACTACATTTGATTAATAAATAAATGTAATAAAACCATTACTTTTAAAATATGAACAAACAAACAACTTATATATTAGTGAGTAACCAAAATAAAATATAACCATCTCATAAAATATTAATCACATAGAAATATGAACATTTGCATTGGAACCTATGTTATTAACCAGTACTCAGAAAATAGTATTCTTTTAAGTGCAATTAGTATAATAAAAAGCATAGCAGTATCTCAAAATGAAACAATAGATACAAGATAAATCTAAATCTATTATATTATAATCATTTGTACAATAAAAATGCGGAAGAAAATAAGAAATACTAATAATTGAATTTCTCCTAAAATTGCTAAGCCAGTTCTAAGAATAATAAATCTAATTAATTAAAAATAAAAGCAAAAGGTAGCAAAATAAAACTATAAAGTTGCTATAATTGTTATAACTTATTTTTAGGATATGATTATATGAAAAATGAGTATATTTTTATAGACATTACTTTTTTCAAATATTTTCAGTATAGAAGTGATTGGTTCAAATGATTAGGAAACTATTAAAGCAGAAAGATCCAAAAAATATATAAACCTAAGTTTGACACTTTATAAAGCCCCTCATTTAATATTATTATGAAGCAAACTTCCAGGAAAGGCCAGGATATAGACATTTTGAAAGAATGTAAATAAAAGTGAGTCAGACAACGCATCCTTACTCTTCTCTGGGGTGATAAGCCCTTCTACATAACTCCTCATATAAATGTTTCTCAGAAGCCTGAAAATTTACTCTTTTAAAACACACACACCATTCTCAGACAAGTTTAATAGCTATTTGTCTAGCATGTGCTCGGAGTTAGCATCATTGGTCAAGGTAAATTATGAAGTTTTAGTAAATACAGATTCCACATATATAAGTAAATATTTGAATGAAATTTAAACTACACTTCTAAGACTGAGTTACTATGCTGCAATATTGACTGTTCCAAAGTTTGTGTTTCTTACCAATTAGACTTAGTAAAGCAAATATGACAGTCATGAAAGAGAATATGTAAATGAACTCTGCATGTAAATGTGAGCTCGATTAAAATTAAAAATCAATAAATAAAGCTCAAATGACTATGGAGGTGATGTCACAGAAAGAAAACATCACTGTAAATGAACTTATGAATTAATGAATGAACTGTCTCCTTAGTCTCGATTTTTCTCTTGCTGGGCCAGGTTGACTAATTATAAACCTCACAGACTACAGAGGAACAAATGAGTTAACATAGCAGGCATGTCTGGACTATTTCACATGATTTAAAGGGGTTCAGCAGGCACATATCCTAAGATTTACAATTGGTTATTAAGATAAATAAATGGTAGCATATAATCTACCCTACTAATATATAATAGTATTTTATACCATACTATAAGGATAATCAAAATTTTCTTGGAAACAATTCAACTGCTATAGGAATTTGGTGCAAAATCCTTAGTCATGACCTTGTAAGTCATCAAAAATTAAATTGTAAATATGAATAGGTTCTTATTCACTACAGTTATTTATATAAGGCATAATCAAAAGCAGACTATCAGCTATTTACAATAACATCAGAAAACAGTAAAGCTGACAGAACTCAGGTGGTTATTTATTATGGATAAATTTAATGTATGTGTCAAGGAAAACTCCAATTGAACAAGGTAACTGTAATGTACAACATTGATTTTTTTTTCACCAATTGAAATAGATAATTCACTTACATATAACTTTGTAGCTCATAAATGCTTGGAAACATTAAGCTAAATATAATCTCTGAAATACAGGCTATGAAATATCTCTCAGAATTCTAACAAGAAGTCCTTTATCCTTCAAAGGACTTCATTGTATTTCACAAGTGTCCTCTTCATCTAATGTGATAATATCTTCCTTTAAAAAATCCAGATGTGGTTATGGAAAGGATAGTTCAGTTTGATTACATCAGTCATGAACATAGCCTTGATGTCATCTCTTACTATAACTTCAGGGGCTACTACTGAATTATAAGGTGAAAAAATTGACATGCTATCTCTGTTAACCTTAGAGGAGCCAGACGACTCCTTGTTTGTGAATCTATCTAATTGCTAATCTATAATCCTTTTAATATGTTATGTTTTCTGATTGATCTATTGCCAGCTGACCTAACACTGCCCACAGCTATATTAATCCTATTATTTACATATTATTACAGAGCATCACTGATACTACTTAATAAATTCTAAAAAGTCAGTCTGCTAGACTCCAATATTAATGATAATTACACTCGTATTCATTCTCTTACTCTTAATAATAATGTGCATGATTGTATTAATTGTATTCAGTATAGTTCAACATTTCTCTTTTCCTTAGTTATCTTGGCACTGATAGCTTGTGTTTGTATAGAACACATTTTATTTATGTCATTACCATATATATTGTTTTGATCCATCTGCAGGGTAAATCAGTTCACAAGGTAAAATGCTGTAATATATTTAGAGATTAAGTCTTGTGGCAAGGTAAAATATGGGATACGTAGAACAAAGTTAGGTTTATCAGGACTAGATAGAATATTCTAGCAAAAGGTCTGCATTTTGAGTTCCTGATATATTCACAGTACTACTAATCCCCTAACAGGATGGATAAGTCTGTTTTGAATGATAAGCTTACTTGTTAAGGGAAGTACATTTTCTTTTGAATTAATCACTCTGTATGAAATGGAAAGTATCATCAGCTGGAAAAACTATGATACCTTATCATCAGCTGTAGACGGAGGACTGGCTGAGGAGAAGTAATGGGTTTCAAACTCCATCAAAACATATCGACAATAATTCGCCAGTTCATAAAAAAATCTTAAGATAATTTACATTTTAAAAAAATGAATGTCTAATTGATAATTCTATTGCACTTAGTGAAATGGGAAATCTCTGGGTTTCCCTGGTGGTAAAGAATCCTAGGAACAGAGCGTGCAGCTTGGTTCAGTGGTTAGAACCCACTGAAGGAAAGCAAATTCTGATAAAATCATGCCAGTATCGAGGGTCTGTGCATCTTAGAAGGCAGTCAGTGACTAATGTGTCCACTCCTGGGCACTTCCCAATGGCACTGCACCCCACCTATTGCAAAATTTCTCAAGTACTACCAGTTCACCAATCTAAAGCCACTGTCCTCTGATGCACACACTTACTTGCCCCTTAGACTAATTGTTATGGTGGTATATTTAGCTACAGTGCTCTTGTATAGATTTATATTTTCTATTCTCATCTACCTCCTTGTTAACAGAAATACCACCAATTATTTTTCCTCCCAGGTGAAGATGCCAGAAAATATAAGATGCTCAGCTAAATGAAATTTTAATTGTATATGCTATACATTACATACAGCATTGTTATACAATGGCCCCACTGTTGACTTGAAATTTCAATTCAACTTTCTACTGGTATTTTTCTCTAGTAAGTCTGATAGGGACTTGAAAGTTTTAGAAAAAATGTGGGAGAACAAACTATCTGTGTTCAGCTATGGTTTTCTTGTAATAACTCAACCATGAGTAAGATTTCTCTAAAGACTTGGTTATGTGAATAATAGTATGAAATTTATTAGTCTTAATAATGCATCATTCTGGTGGACATTTGATTTATGTCTCTCCGACATTATTTTTTAATTTTTACTTTGGACCAATATTAGGTAAGCCAGCCTTTTGGAACATGCTTTTAAAAGAAAGACCACATAGAAAAGTAAAGACTTATTGAATTAAATGAAACCTTCTTCCACACAGGTGCAATCTTCGAAACAGCATGAGAACGAGGGATTTTACACACTAAAGTAAAAGCACTTAGAATTGAAACTCAAACTAACTAAAATAAATGCACTCTTCAATTGTGACCTTTCTACCCCCAAATGCATTTTAAACAGTAGGTTGTTTTTCTTTTTCTAGTGTAGAGCTGCATGTAATCGCACAGGAGAAGAGAAAGTGCACACGTGCAGTGAGTTATGAGGGAACATGCCAGGGCCACAGGGCCCACTCCAGCACTAATTCTTTCCCCATGCAGATCTTCCACTGAAACCAGAATTTGATCTATACCACACAGTTAGCTTTAAAAAGGCAAATGGGTGTTTACAAATGCACGCTTTGGAATGTTATAGTTGTTCAACTTCGTGGTTGTGGTAGAAGGAACAGTGGCATAGGGTTATATTGAATTCCACGGTTCTTTTAAATATTAAAAATCCAGCATCTTCACAAATAATAACTTTGTAGCATTACTAATTTTTTCCTCACTTATTCATTCATATTTGTCTGTCTTGCTGGAATAAATTACCTTAAGTCCTAAAAACGTCCAAGTACACGTTGTCCTTCTCTCTCTACTGCACCCATCCTATTGAAGCGTTTTCATGGTCGCTGCTGATTTTGGTTGATTTATTACATCTCCCAAGTCCCTATGGTGAAGTGATTTTTATTTTTCACTAAATAATCAAAACTTTTCACTAGAAAATTAAGTTATGACAAACCTTACTTCCAACTCATTACAGATATCATCAAATTCTATAATGTTTATAACATACTGCAACTTCCTACAAATGTTGCTAATCTATGTAACCGTTTCTAAAACAATTATGGAGATTTACAAAGATCAAATACCGACTTAGTAACAAAAGGAACAAACACCAAAGGTGTTTTGTTTTGTTTTGTTTTGTTTTGTTGTAAGCTTAAATGCTAAACTATTTTGAAATAGAAAACAAAATGTCAGTTCAGTAGAAAGACAATTGGAAGAGGTTATAGCGGACTGTTAATTCAAGTTCTACTGTTAGAAACTCACAGAGGAGCCAGTGGGGCGGCTGATCCTTAAAGGCATTTAGTTCTAGGTCTGCCGGCCTAAGTGGATTCTTAGAGGTCACATTCCAGAAGAAGAGAACTGATTGTACCTAGTTGTTCCTTAACTTCCATGAGTACACCATGGCACATGCACAATCACAGACACACAAACATCACACTCACAGACTCACACATTCACACACAAACACACACAAACACACACACACAAGACACACACACACACAGGAGAGAGAGAGAGAGAGAGAGAGAGAGAGAGAGAGAGAGAGAGAGATCACAAAAGAAAATAATTGAACACATTTTTAAAAACTTAAGTAACTTACTGAAAGACAACTTAGCAAGTTAAAAAAAAACTGTATCTGCAAAACTTTATCTCATAATTAAAATTAGTATCCTTACTGATGTGAGTGTTTCTTTGTTGTACTGCTCTCACCTGCATGCAAAAAACTCTGCCTTCAACACCCAGCACCACAGAAATAAAACAAAAACAAATAAAAGAGTGTGTATTCTTCCCAGGTGACGTGTGCTAAGAATTCTAAGAATAAAGCATCCTCTTGTTGCTTTTTGTACTTATGTATTTTTTTCTGGTTTTTTATTTTGACACAGTTCACATTAACCTAAGGACCCTTAGCCAATTGAGTTTGACATGTGTAGACGACATTAGTGTATATGCTCCAATCAAGATACATATTTTCCTAACCACAGAAGGCTGTCTGCCGCCACTCCAATCAGCTGTGAACCTCAAACAGATCAGCTTTGTTTTGATTCTGCAAATGCAAATTGCAGTTTTTGCTTTTGAACTTCATGTAAATGAGCTTATTTCCTTTGTACTTCTCTGTCTTCCATTTGCCAGCACAATGATTTAAAATTCACCTGTATTCGTGTCAGGAGCATAATTTCCATTATTGTGAAGTGTTTCACTATATGAATACAGTATATTTTGCTTTTTTCCTTTCATACATGTACATATTGGGTAAATAATAAGGTGCATATTCAGTTATTTTTATTTTTTAAAAAACCTGCCGAGCCGGGCGTGGTGGCGCACGCCTTTAATCCTAGAACTTGGGAGGCAGAGGCAGGTGGATCACTGTGAGTTCGAGGCCAGCCTGGTCTACAAATCGAGTCCAGGATAGGTAAGGCTACACAGAGAAACTCTGTCTCAAAAAGAAAAAAAAAACCTGCCAAACTATATTTTATTCAGATAATCTATTAGCAAACAGCCTCTTAAAAGCCACATAGTAAATACTTTGGGATTTTTAGCCATATGCCACAGAGAGCCAGTTCTGTCAATGTATAAAAACAACCACAGACTACATGTACTGCATGTTTGAGTAATAATTTGTATACAACTTTTGGGTGTTCTAAGGCTCCTTGGTGAGGAAAGGCTTGGGACATCAAATAGTGCTATTAGGGTTTGGATTTCTTTTAATATTTTTTACTTTTTGATATTAAAATATAATTATATCCTTTCCTTCCATTTACTTCCCTCAAACATTCCTATGTAGGACCTTTGCTCTATTTCAAATTTACAATATTGTTCTTTGTGTGTGTGTGTGTGTGTGTGTGTGTTAAAGGATGTGAGTCTTAATATGAGGATCCTCTGATAGTAGGATCATCAAGGAATGCTCTCTCTCTCCTAACACACACACACACACACACACACACACACACACACACACACAACTGTAAATATACTTTGTCATGGATTCATTTATCAGCCTATAAGGATACTAATTATGAGAATGTATAATTATACTTGAGTACACTTATTTTATATGTTCGCAGCTGTTAATACAAATATGAATAATTCAAATGTATTTAGACATGCAAACATGAGTAATGAGGGATCAAATAATAATATCCACATTTAGTATGGACTCTGTCTCCTTGCCATTAATCACCACACCTATAACTCATGAATTAACTCCAGGAAGCAAGATATGTTTAAGTAGTGTAAGGATGGAGAGGAACTACATCAATAAATCCTTGCGTTGTTAAACTTCCTCTGATTGCACATTAAGAGAATACTTCTTTTTTCCTGACTATAGTGCTGTCTATTTACACAAAAAGTCATAATTATGAGATGTGGGGCTCCACCACTATCCTCATCATAGCCCAGTAACAGATAATACACTTTCCCTCTAGAGCGTTCCGTTTTGTGTAGTATGGACAAAGGATTGGGGCTTTGATTGATTCAAGCCACAATCACAGTTGAGCCCCTACTGAGTTCTGTGTTGCTCAGCTTGGATCTTTTCAAAATCACCATTGTGTGAGGAAATTGCCTGTAGGACTTAGAATCAACATGAGCATTGTTCTATCAGCTCATATGGATCTTGGAAAACAGTGTCATTTTCTTTGCTGTCTAACATACACTGCCAATTTAACCATGGGACACTGACAAAATAGCTGTACCAGTCAACTTCCTCATGCCAACTGCGCTCTGCACCCAAAGAGCAGATGGGAAATTTGTTCTGATTTTCCTCCTTGATGATGTAAAGTCTTCAACCCATCTCACATATTCTCTATGAAATGTGCTGGTGCTTTATTTATGGAAAGCACGACTCATTTGACGAATATATTGCGAAAAGAACTGCACGTGCTGACGAGATTTCTAAGCAAGAGTTAGCTGGTCACACATGTGCTTGGTTACTTTGTTTTGTTTGTACTCTGTTAATATTTATATTAATTGTGATTTAGATGATCTAATAGCTTCCTTTGGATTTCTGACATCCTGCTCAAGAATGAGCTAAAGGTGGTAACATTGCAAAACCTGGCTGCTTAATTACCTGAGTGTCTCCCATAAGCAGCACTACTCTCCGTTAGCTCTGAGGCATTCACTATGAAACACACGGAGGGTATAAATGTTGCTTGCACTTGATTGTGTTGGCATTTATATTTGGTGCCAGAATTATGTATTTCATATATTATTATAATCCAAAATGATAATCTCTTTTGAGGATGTTTGATGTATAAAATCTTTGTGCAGTTATGAATTTAAAAAAATAAAAGATTTTATAACAAACTCAATAATGCACTAGTTCACCCATGTAATTCTTTCAGCATGCTACACGCCACAGAAACACTTTTCCTATTTAAATGTATTTATAGAATAAAATGTTTCAGATACATAGATGGCTGCGTGCTCTGAGTTATACTAAAGAGCCTCTGAAATATATTATTATGTACATTTTAGATTAAAAGACGTTTGTAAGTGTTTACGGTTATCTGATATGGGAATTGATCGATCTAACAAGCTAAGCTGCATTACATTCCACAAAAACGGTTAGAACCTTGAGGCAAGCCGTCAACTAGAAACAGCAACATTAATCAAAACACGGCTTTCCACAATAATTGAAGTTTTCATAAGAATAAGGGTACTGAACCAAAACAGTTGGTTTACACTGTATTCTCTGCTGAATAAGCAAATTATGTGCTTTACTACTGAAGATCTTCTTAGAAATAACGGATACTAAGTGCTTCTGAAGCAAAGTTCCACTCTCACATCATCTTTGGTTTTCTGCTGAACAACTATTTCTTCATTGGCAGTCATGCTAATCCACAGTGTTTATGGTTTCTTGGGATCATAAAAGTATCAAGCACTAAAATGCTTACTCACAGTATTGTGATGTTAACTGGTTACATTTTACTCTTTATTTCTTAGTAAAATTGTAATTTCTGATGAGTCTTTCTGAAAAACAAAACATTTCAACTTGAAAATTATGAGGATAAAACTAATAAACGTATATGAGTAAAATAAAATCATAGCTTATCTATGAGGACTCTGTAACCATATCTCAAACAATCCAAATACTTCAGTATGAGAATTTGAATCTCTGACTCTTAACTCTCCAGTGTTCTCTAGCTAACCTGCTTTTAAAATAAACCTCCTTATGAAGATGGCTTCACATGTGGGAAAAAGCCATTGGGAAAAATGTCCGTTTCTACCACCGACAGAATTCTGTCTAAAAATGGGCAAGCTTGGATGAAGGCAGAGTCAACGGCCAAACTGACAATAGAGTAGTCAAGTCCTCAATAGTTCCTGCCTCGCAAATATGATTGTTAGATATATTGGGCCAAAAGGCTGAAGATGATGCTCCAATGTTATAGAGAATTTGGTGTGACTATTCAGGTAGCAAATTGTCTCAGTCATCTCATTTGGGAAGTTGCTAACCTGCACTCCCTGTTTACTCAGGTAGCTAATTTTATTACTTCCCAAGTCTCTGATAGGGTTGAAGACCAGATAGTTTAGTTTTACAGTTAAGCTTAGTTGTTTAGGGGTTAAGATATTTTTAGGTCTAAATAGATGTTTTAAATTGATAATGACGAGATATGATAGATAGTATTTTACGTTCAGACTTTTAGACTCACCAAGATAAGAAAGATGTTTTCTTCAAGGCTGCCAAATACATATAGCCAAAACAGTATGAATGTAACATTTATATACTTCCTGATTGTTTTGCCATTCTTCTTGCTGAAGATATTATATTTTATATGTGTGCAATGATATAAATGAATATGTAAAAATTGTAATAAAAATCCATATTCTGTTCAGTTAGATTCCCGCCTTTTATATACTTTCTGTACCAGTCAGTCACTTTCCTGTTCCTGAACACTACGTGTGGTTGTTATGCTCTTTCCAGTTACAAGACTTGATGCTAATTCCCTATGTTTTTTAAATTGCAAAATGTATTTCCTGTCTTACTTATGGGTTAATAGTCTTTGTTAGCACAAGCCAGACACCAAGTCATACAGTGAGCATTACAGTCACTTTTTCTTTCTTACCATGAGCTATGACTACAGTGATATTATATGTGAGCATATCTGCTTATCATTCTATTAATAGCAAATATAGCTTAGTGCATGAATACAGCAAAGGTCCATAAGTAAATTTAATAGTTGTTTCTTTAGTGTTGGCAATATTATATAATTCTCTATTAATCTAAGTACAACTCTGAGATGTCAGTGAAGTGTCACTCTGGGAAATCCTGACCAGAATGAGCCCATCTGCTAAGGTAAGCCTGTATTATTCACACACTTATGGAAATTTCTAACTGATTATCTCTTACTGAGAGGCATTAATGAGAGTAATAAAATAGGGAGGTCTAAATTAGAACACAAATATTTTTCATGACAATAGAAATGCAAATAGGATTCTAATAAGTGTTTCCTTTTTATACGTACTCAACTATTGCTGTATTAATACCTATAACACAACTTTACATTGATCCTTCAATAAAGTATTGTAGAAAGGTAAAAGTCCCATAGATAACAAAAATTTCAACTTATATTCTGACTCTTTCATAAAAAGAGAACTTGGTGTTCAACAGAGATGTCGTTACATTACTATAAATGTTCATATACAGTAAATCTGATATGTGTCAAACTTTTTATTTGTGTTCTATGAGTTGAGAATAAAACTTGGGAGGGAAATCACTTTTTATATTATTTATGAATCCACATTCATTAATTCAATTAGAGTAGTCACCTCTATAATTTCAAAATATTGAAAACTTCTAAGGTAGTCATGGTAATACATGTCTGCAATCACAGAATTGGAGAGGCGGGGTCAGGGGATGAGGGCTACAAAGCAAGACTCAGTTACATATCAAGCTACACGGCAACCTGGACTGCTTGAGACTCAGAAAAAAAAAAAGGAAAAACAAAGGAAAGAAAGTTGAAGACGGTCCTCAGAGCTTCTTTGTCTTACCCTCTCTCTCTAACCTCTGTGTACATATGAACGCTGTTACTATTGCTGTTTTAAAATGAGAAAAGCAAATATTATTTCCCTGGTATAAAAATTATTGGCATATGCTTTTCAAAATAAATCCCTTGGCACAATTTGGAGTTTTGAAGTGCCATGGGAAAGAAGCTGCATTTATGGTCTAGAGTTGCTATATGATTTTCATTGTGTCAAATTTTTCCACAGAAGCAAAGGATATACCAGCATTTAGCATCTCCCTTGAAAATATATCAAGAGTTTTACTGTGGTTGGCAGAGTATAATTAGAATGCAAGCATTCCCAGTCATTCCTGACTGAAACTCTGTCTGAACTGTTAGATCTATTATGGGAACCACCCCCTCTGCCCCTGGTTATAGGTCTTCCTGCCAAGTTGCCAGGTATGAGAAAACAATAAATGGAAGGAAATGTTGCAAACAGTGTCAGCAAAGCAAGAACTCTTAGGGTCTCAATTTGTTTTGTTACCAATTTTAAAAGAGCTGAAAACAATGAGAAACAAAATATACAATTTGAGCGTGACAACTTAACCTGGCAAAGAAGTCCTCTTCCGGTTGGGGAAATGCTAATTTTCTTATATGAATAGTTGCTGTCTATTCCATTGGTGAATTCAATTATGAGCACAAGAGGGATAAGACATCAATCTTAATAATGGATTTCAATCTGGGATAGAAGACAAAAATACGTGCATGTACTAGGATGCACTAATTTTAGTGTTCACATATCATAATATGGCTTCAATGTGCTTTGACAAACTGCAAACAGTCAACATTAACAAAAAATAATGGATAGGCTTAGTTTATGCATCCAGACACTAATGCTAATTTGTAAACAGTGATTATTGAACTTCTTATCATGCATTCATAACAAAAAGCAGTGAAATAAAGTAATCTGAAAAAAGCACCATGGAGTCAGTACCATCGTGAAATGTATCAGAATTCTAGGAAAATTATGATGTCACAATTGTCCATAGCAAGTCCCATCAGCTTAATGGAACAAAGACTCGGGTTTTCAAGTGGCTTAAATGACATTGATCATAGCACTCACAACGGGACAGGTCAATGTAAAATACGATTTTCTTAATAGAAAAGGGCATAATACTGATAATTAAATAAACTTTCAACATTGTAGCTGTCACAAATATAGAAGCAGCATGGATCATTCATTCCTGACTTGAATTAAAAGGTAAAAATGATAAACTTTACTTAGCCTATTTTGGAGGTGTTTTATCAATGCAAATTAACTTGTAACTAAAGTAACTTTATTCTGTCTTCCAATACTATAGAAACCAAATAAATAATAGAGTCATGGACACATGATGAATTACCAAGTGTGAAACTAATCTTTAAATGCACATTTCTCACGAATGTAGCATCCTTTACAGAGACAACATGAATACTACTTGAGAATCATAGCTACTGAAATACTACATTTAAATCCTATTTGTTCACTGGTGAGCCAGCCAGGCAATATTAACCACTTAGTTTAGAAGATGCTAGCTTCAAAGTTAGGTTCTATACATAAGAAAAAACAGCTCAAAAATTCCTTTTAAAGGCTTCACTCATTTAAAGTGGGTGTTTATCAAAATTCGGAGGGAAAGCAGGCACTGAATGCTACTGTAACAACAGATTTGTCAATTATTTATTTATGCTTGTAATAGCTTAAACATTTAAATATTTTCAAAGATTTTATGGTGAAGAATGCAATATGTAGCAAGGAAGTTTTAAATGTGGGTGTCTTGATTTATGAAGGCATTTTAAAATCATTTGTCAATGAAAAAAACATTTTTGAAGTCAACAGCTCTGAACCTGTAGATATCAACCCCTTTTTGGAGGAGGGGGTCTCTGAATGACCTTTTCATAAGGGTCACTTAAGGTCATCAGAAAACACAGATATTTACATTGTAATTCATAACAGTAGCAAAATTATAGCTATGAAGTAAACATGAAATAATTTTATGGTTGGGGTCATTACAACATGAACAACACTGTATTAAAGGGTTGCAGCATTAGGAAGGTTGAGAACCACTGTTTTACATGAACATCAAAGAGAAACCTCAGGTTCTCAGAATGTAAAGTATGAAGTACTGTACAATGCTTCAGCTTGGGAGAGGAACTCATAATGGGTGATTTGCATTTGTTATTCTTCTATTAGAGGGAAAAAAGACTAGACTTACTGCACTGCTTACCAACAACATAATTTGAGTCATCCCCTTAATGTCCTAATTTCCTAAACTAGAAGCCTTCCTCACAGGAAACTAGAAGGATGACCTCATCAATGTGGCTGAATCCTGTACTTACTACATGGTGGTTTTGTTCTCTTCAACTTTGTGGTACCCAATTCAGTTCGTCATGTATTGAAGACCTCCATACACCCTAGACATAGGTAATGAAAGTCAAGGATGTCTTCAGACTAGACATGGCCATGTACACTGTGCACAATGTTAGAAAAGGATCTTGAATTTCAAGACTCTGATGAAGACTTTTGGAAGCTGCCACTAAGCAGAACTCTCGTGGCTTTAACCACTTTGCAGCTTTCTATGCCTCCCTAGTCAACTACATATCAGAAAACGGAAAATTAAAGTGTCTCAACTCCCTGACATTCTTTTCTTCACATCTCTATTCATATTTTTTCTCTAATGCAGCTAAAAAGTGGCTTTCTTAAAATTAAATACTCCTTGAACTTCCAGTATCATGTTTTACTTTCTTTCCCCAGCGGGTTTGACTCAAGGACTGTTAAAACACTGCAGTCTCATCCCTTATCTCCCACTGTGCCACCAGAATCACCACCCAGTATATCTTTAGATTCACATCCCAACTGAAAAAAAAAAACATGTTGAATACACAGCCTGACACTATTCAGACTGTCTTCAAACTACATCCCTCCGACTTCCCCCTCCCACAACTGTGGTCAGGCTATATACTAAAGATCACAATGATCTTATTTTACTGAGTGTAATGAATGCTAAACCTTGAAAGAGACTTTTGGCTTTGTGTTTCCTGTCTTTGTATTAATAAAATTCAGTTGAACTCTTAGTCCTTGAAATAATCTCTTTCCTGGCATACAGCACCCAAATCCTTTAGTCTTTTCAACATCTGAGTTTTATTTAGACCTTGTTCTTGATGTTTAAATGTTCGAATTGGTATACAACTTTTTCCCGTCTTCTCTTCCCTCAAAATAATATCAAAAAATGTCATAGCCTTAAACACCACCACCTATTATTGGTGCTTTAATATATCCTCATTCAAAATACCCATGCCCCACCTTTAAAAAAAACCCATCTCACCACATTCTGCTGTAAATACTTCTTCTCATCTTTATAGCATGCCCTTCTCTCTTTCCTAAGTCATGGATGTCAGTTCTGCTTTCCCGGAACCTTCTATGCCAACCTTACATAGCAGTCTAAGCAGTATATGACAAGTATAAATATCTGGGCTGCCTTTGTCGGGAGCAAAGCTGATCACTTCATATCCAGTCTCAGATCTGGGCTGAGCACTAAGCAGATTGTTGTCATGTCAGTTCCTCAAATGTGGCTTCTCTGGATCCACATGAACATACCATCGTTTGTGGCATCCAGCCTCTGAGGTGAGCAGTAACTAAAAGAGAGTTGGGGCTTCTTGTCTAGTTCATTCATGCCTCATCAAAGGGAGTGGGAAGACGCACATGTTTGGAGAACACCCAATTCTTCTATCTATGGTTCCAAAGACCAAACCTGTGAGCTGATGTGTCTGCTTGGGATACATCATGTTTATTGCATAATTACTTTACACTGCTCTCTTTTCCCCTAGTTCTACCCAAACTAACAAAATATTACTTCTAATGAAGAGACATAAGGATATCAAACTCTTCCGGAAAGCACCCTAAGCTTTTTGAAATGAAGTCATGTTTTTAAAGTGAAAGTTAATTTGAAGTTAGCTTATGCTTTTTATCCCTAGAGTGGGATGAGTAAGTGTGCAATTGATTTTAATTTAATATTCACGGTGCATTACAGCAGCTGGAGAGTATAAGGGCTGCTTTTTAAAGGAGAGAAAACACAGCCTGGACCTAACCTCACCCTTAGAATTATTGCTAAAATTGCAAGGACACTTTTGAATTCTAAACAATTTGTACATAGAGAACAGCTATATAAATATGTTTTAAGTGACAGTACTACATAAAACATTCAAATGTGGGTATGAACTATGGGAGACTTCAAACAGAGTTTTATCTCCTTGTCACAATACACATGTAAAATTGGTGCTGTGATCTCCCATCATAAAAATTTTTGCCTGAATTGTTTCTACCCTGATCATCTCTCGGCTGACTCTTCCTCACCACTCACTTACCAGTTCAAATGTCATTTCCTCACAAGAAGTCAATTTAATGTTTTATTTCTGCTTTTGAAAGCCCTGACTTGCTATATAGCTCAGTATGGCCTCCGGCTAGTGGCAATCCTACTCTTCTCTCAAGCTCTCAAGTATTGGGATTAGAGGAATAAGGCAATACTCCTGCTTCAAAGCATATTTCTATGATCGGCCATGTGGAATCTTCCATAACCTTTGTTGTTGTGTAGTATTGAGGTTGTTTGTTCCTTTATTTTTCAGCTCCCCACAAAAGCCAAATACTCAAGTGTAAGCTACGTGGCAATAGGGACAATGTTAGGTTTAACACTTCATCTCACTTCTGTCATACATATATGTATATTTGATACATATATGTCCCATTGGGATACAAACAGATACTTATCTAATTCTAAGAAACACTTTCTTCATGCATCAAATGAATCTACTGAAAGCATATATGCAAGCAAAAGTATGCAAATTGAGAAGGATATATTTATTTACAGGATATGTAAATATGAATATATATATATGAAATAAAAATTAATGGGAGGCAAAAGGCCACAAATTTGAAAAAGAGAAGTGATGGATACATGACAGGGCTTGAAGGAAGGAAACAGAAGGAGGAAGTGATGTAATTATATTATATCTGCCAGAGGACAACCTTAGATGCTATTCTTCAATGCCACCCTTCATGGCTTTTGAGACATGATCACGCACTGTGATGGAGCTTCTTGAGTAGGCTATCCTTGCCAGTCAGAGAGCCCCAGACAGTCACCTGTTTCTGCCTCCCCAGTGCTGGGATTATAAGTGTGTGTGCCCACACCTGGCTCTTTTATGACACTGTTGGGGATCAAACTCAGGTCTTTGTGTTAGCACAACAAGCACTTTACCTACTAAGCTATCTCCATGCCTCTCTTAGAACAGTTCTTTGACACTAAAAATAATATTTCTTCAGCAATCAGATAGTTTACATGAATTTATAAAAGGTATTTGATGTCAATTCTATTTAGTATTTATCCAAAAACATGTGAGAGAAAAACAAGAAAATATGTGACCTAACTTTCCTTTTGATCTTCAAATTGGGAGAAATGTCTCTTTTCTCAATAATAAAATAAGTTGACTAAGGTCATTTAAGAGCAAATAAAAATAGCATAAGAAATATAAAGAGTATGTTTGAGAGCTGAGCATAGTGATGCACACCTTTAATCCAGTAGTCAGGCGGTAGAGGCAGGTGGATCTCTGTAAGTTCCAGACCATCTTGGTCTACATAGTGACCAGGTCAGCTGGGATGAAATAGTGAGACTCTGTCTCAAAAAAAAACAAAAACAAAAAAACAAAAAGAAAATGTTTGTTGCAGCATATTTTGTTCTTGTAAATGAGTTATAGTTCAAAGACCCAAAGCATGATTTTAGCAATCGTGACCATCCCACAGGTACTGGAGACTTGACAAGACAAGGGCATGCATAAAGTCTGAAGTATGGTAGTCTATGTTATACTGTTTGTCTAAATACACAAACCACAGCCACGATTCTTTAGGTAAAGGGGGAGGGGATCTTTTGTCAGTCAGTCTGATCCCAAAGCATCTGTCAGAGATGGTACTGGCCTGTCCTTCATGTCTTGCCAGATATAAAGAAGCACTTTGATCTGTGATTTTTGTGAATGTAAAAATCTCTCTCACTTTCTTAAAAAAACTTATGAACACTTTCCTTTTTCACCCGATTGTTGTAAAACCAGAAAGTTTGCAATTGAGTTCAGTGATTCTTGAATATCCCAAATATTCACTACATGCACATATTATAGTTTTGCTTAATATATATGACTCCTAGAGCCTATGAGACACACATATTTTATTTTCCTCACTACATCAAATGCCTATTACTGCTCTATCTTCCAAAGACTTCTGTTTCTTTGTGAGACATTTTCCCCTTGTCCCTGTTTTCACATTGAAGTCCTCTTTTTATCATTTGTAGGTATAAGCGTCTAGTGTAATTAGGACATGCAAATCTCCAGGCATTTCTTGGATGAAAACAAAACTGCATGGGTGCTTCTGAAGATTCTGACAAGCTCTGGATCTTAACAAAATCTTACCTGCACCCATCTGGGCTTCCCAGTGGTCTCCCTCTCAACCATTACTGGCATGTCTCAGGGTGAATTCATTCACTTTGGCACTCCTATCAGAGCAAATACCGGGTTTATTTCTGCCTGATTCCCAACCTACTATTCTTTTCATCACTGGTCAATGGAAAGAAGCTAGTGTTCACTTGTACTATTAGTTATTTCCCTTAGAGTATTCCTTAAAGAACATATTTATCACTCTACAAAATACTTCATATGGAAAGTTCTAGACATATGTGCGTGAATGTTATGCATATGTGAACCTTAAGAATACAGTTTCCTGAGTTGTCAAAGGAATTAAACACCACATTCATATTCACAAAAATAAGTAAATATCAAGCCATATAACAGTAGAAAACACCTGAAAATATTAAATGCTTTAGGTACTTAAGCACTTCCGCAAAATAGTGAAAACTGAAACAAGAGATTGGTGAAAATTCTGTTAGAAAAATATTCATTGTGAATTTATAAATTTTAATAGTCTCAGAAACCATTTCTGTAAGAGCATTCTTTGTGTGCTGGTCTAGTTTTATTTTTGTGGTTTTGGGTATTGAACACAATTGCTTGGCAAGCAGAAGGCAAGCACTTTACCACAGGGTCACATTGCCAACTTGGAATCTTTCTATGAATGAGGCCCTCTAGGGTTTGGAGAACAAGAGTGAAAAAGGCAGTTCAGCTTCAGCCTTGATGGAGTTCATGAACGCCTTGGGTTTTGTACCACTGGGACTCTTCCCATCCATGGTTGACTTGATGCCTTCCTTAGCATTCTGTTGTGGTACTTCTACCTTGTGCCTGTAGTCTTCCCCACCTCCAATATAAAACCCATCTTGTCAGGCAATATATCTGTCTCTCAGTTCTCAGCATAAAGGGCACTTTTCTCACTTTTCTTTGTGTTTATTTGTTTCAAATCTCCTTCTCCACTAATATGTGAAATCCTGACATGCTTATCTCATCAAATTAAACAAGCTTGGGTACAGGGCCTGAAACACAGACACATGCCTGCTTTGTTTCCCTTTCTCATCAGGATGCTGAAGCAGTGTAATTGAAATCCTTGGATTTTTACTTAATTCTGCTATGCACAAACAAAAAGGAAACGACAGAAGGGAGAGAAGGAAGGAGAGAGAGAGAGAGAGAGAGAGAGAGAGGGAATATAAAGGACATATACAACACACTGATGTGTGGGGATGGCTATGTGTCCTGGCTTGCCATTAGAGCTCACTGAGAAGGGATGTCAATCAGGATAAGACAGAAGGCTAACTAGAAAGGCATCATACGGAGTTCTGAGTTACCATTCACCTCTAATTTCCCTACAACAGGTCACCCGACAGGCTGTCCCTGATGGGGCAGGAACTGAGATGTGGTCTGGGAATTTTCATAGTAAGTCAGGTAAAGTGCATGATCTTCATCTTTGGGGAGCAGTGAAAACAATAAAGGTATATTTTCAGGAGACAAAGAGAAATAGACAAGTGCTTACTAAACATATTTTCTATTTCAAAATTACTTAATTATTCCTGTGTCTTATACTTCTTATTTAGAAAATAAAAAAGAAATCCCATTTGGGAAATAAGCAAACTGAGGTACAGAAATAAAATTACTTATCACTGAGAATAGCATATAAACTTACTTATAATTGACTTCAATACATGTGCCTTTGTTCAGTGTGTAAACAGTCTTGCTCTGTAGCACAGTCTTCCTAGGATCTCACTGTAGTCTAGGACACCCACAAATTCATAGCAATCCTCTTACTTCAGCCTCTTGAGTGCTGGAACTGCAGGTATGAGCCACTATGTCTGGAATGTGTTTTTTCCCAATTCTTTACATTTTTGTATAAATGCAAAATTTGCAGAGTACAATGAACAGCATGACAGAGGAAGTGTCCTCTAGAAGTCAGACAGTGTGACAAACAATCCTATACAAAGGGTTGTCATAGGTTGAAATTTGTTTTTCCATTTGACATTTTTCACAGAGATTCTGTAATCGACTGACATCACTGTCTTAATTGTCAAAACTGATTGCATACAGGTGACAGATATGTATTACCACATGCTTTAGAACCAAAAGTCTTCTCTCCCATGCTTATGTTGAAGAGATATCATAACTCTATATTCAGGATACTTGTCTTCCACAGTCTCCTCTTGATCTGTGGTATTATCACAGCTATCTCAGGATAGCTGCTGAGAGGAGCTTTAATTATTATGCAACAAAAGAACTAATAACTAGGCTTCAAAACACAGTTGTAAAACATTCATAGCAATTTGATATCATGGTCTTAATGAGACAATTAAAAATATAGAGAGACGAAATTTAGGAGACACCATTGTTAGCCTTTTGGTGCTTACAACTGTTTATACATATATAATATTTCTTCAATTGAAACAGTGAAATATCCAAAAGGTTTATTAAATATGGGTAATACCATAATTCTAGTGATAGAATTAGTCATCCATTAGAATACATGACAAAGGTAAGATCGCTTGAGAAATAATTTTAATAATGATAACAGTAAAAATGTAAGAACTCCATACATGGTCTCTATTGGTCTACTAGAAGAATGCAGAAATAACATGACATTCTGCTGTATTCAGATCAATGCCTTGCTCAGCCGTCATTAGAGAAGTTTTATCCTCCATCAGGTGGGAACAAATAGAGACACATAGGCAGACAACGTTCAGAGAGTGAGGAACCTTGGAGTAGGCAATCTTAAATGGAGGTCTCCACTGAAACCTGTCGGGTCCCATCCCGCGGGAAAAATCGAATCAGGGTTCACCTGAAAGAGTGGGGATTGAAAGTAGGATACAGAGATACGAGAAATAACGAATCAAGTCAGGACATTTCTGATCAAGATTCACTTTATTGCCAACTAGCAGGAACATATATAGGGCAAGGTCAATAGGATCTATTCTTATCTCACTCACCCTAGCCCCCGGGCAAGAATGCAATAGCCTAAATCGCTCCTTGTAGAACTTCCTAGTTCGCTGAGTAGTTCCTTGTAAGAACTTCCTAAATCCTCTGGTGGTTCCAAGTTGGGACTTCCCTACTTCTTTCAAAGGTAAATAGTCCAAGGATAGCCTAGAACACAAGACCTCATGGTGAGGTAAAGGTCAGCAACTCAAAGGTCACAGCATACAGCCTAAGCACAGGATTTTTGACATGGCAGAATTTGACACGGGTCCCCACAGAAACCCTTCCCTCAGTGCTCACAGAACTCTGCCGGAGAGGAGGTAGAAAGTATAAGAGCCAGAGGGCCTGGAGACACCAAGTAAGCAAGGCCTCCTAAACATATCAGGACCAACACACATGTAAAAGAGCAAACATGCATGCATGGAAGCATGCACAAGACTTGTACAAGTATGCACCAGATGGAGTCCCAGTACTGAGAAATAGACACGAGCCACATCCCTATCTCAGAAGCTCTTTCTAATTGATAACCACTTGCAAATGGAAATTTCGTTTTCTCCAATGGTGTCTCACTGGGAATACAAACCACACTTAAGCCAGGCCCCATGCCCAGCAGTAGATGGTAACACAAAACAAACTCAGTGGCATCTTTGGAGGTTAGTCTCATAATGTTTTATCAGGACATTTTTTTAACCTTGCATGTCCTTTACTTACATATTGTAAGTTTCTGGTTATATGTTTATATGGGATTCCTGTGAGTAGGAATATATGTATCTCTGCATCTGTGTATTTCTTGTGTTTTTTCTTTGGCTGTTTTTCTTGTTTGTTTGTTTGTTTGTTTGTTTGTTTTATCATATCCTATTTTATTTTATTTTATTTTGTTTTATTTTATTTAGATTCCTGGTTGTCTTCTAACAAAAGAGAGAAAAGGCATGTTTCTGTATTGGAAAGGATGTGGGGAGAAATTCAGAAAAGCTAGAAAAAGAACATATGTAATCAGAATATATTTAATTACAATTTATTTTCAATAAAAGAAAATAAAAAAACAAAAAGTAAGAACTTTATGGTCTATTTGCTGTGGACTCGGGTGCCACACTATCCACGCATTTACTATAAATTCACATGTTTCTCTTGTAAGACCCCCAGCACGGTGGTCTTAATGTGGAGACCCCCACCAAGAACCAGCGAGACCAAGGTTTCGGTTGCAACACGCAAGAGGCTTTATTGTAGGGGGACGGGTACCCGGGCGTCTCAGTCTCTGGAGAGGCTGGCGCGCCGAGCGAGTCTTTTTGGGGGCCTTTTATAGGGATTTTAGCGGGAAGCGCAGTTACAGAAGCGAGAAGCATAGTTACAGGGCTCTGATTGGTAAATTTAAATGAGGCGAGGTTATGGTCCGGTCATCAGATGGGAGCAGGGGAGTTTACCCGTTCCCTGGGCCAGATGGCCAACCATAAATATCTTGTTTGACAAGGACAAACTGTTTCTGTTATCTTAGCACACTTTTATCTTTCTCCTCTGGGCCCCAGGCCTTATCTTATCCCAGGAACCTATTATTCTAGTCTTGCCTTGCAAGATAGCGTTACTGCTGCTATGCTTGCTATGGTGGGTGCACAGGGGAGGGGGTCTTACATTCCCCCCTCTTGTAAATTGAATGAATTTTTCTTTCATTGAATCTTTCATTCAATGACCTCTGGTTTTACCTGTTGGAGCTGTTGGTATTGTTGGGTTAGAACCAAGGCCTGTACAACCGATAGGCGGTCTCGGATGAATTGCATCAGTCTGTTAAGGAAGGATGCAGGGCCCAAAAAGTAGGAGCAGGATAATAATTAATAAAGGGCCCGTTATGGTAGATATTAAAGTGGTGAACCAAGGAGCCTTATTAAACCAGTTTTTATACCAAGTTCGTCCTGATTTAAATTGTAACTGTCGCTGCTTGAGCCTTTGACTCGTTGAGGAATCGGAAGGGGTCACAGGCAAGGAACCTTGGGGAGTAATGAGATTAAAGGGGCTGATGGTTACTGGCATAGGCGGGAGAGGTGCTAGGACAAGGGGTCTGGCAGGTGGGCCTTGTTCTGGAAGGACTTTGTTGGTCCTACAGGCACTGGGGAAGGACTTGTTAGGGTCAACTTAATTTTAAAAATCAACCCAGGGTCTTTCCCCGCAGCATATAAGTGCAATCCCCAGTTGTTTCCTCTAAGCCAGCTCTGATGGTCTCATTTTCCCATGTTAGTGAATCTCACGGCTATGGGGTTGCAGTATCTGTTTTTACAAGGCCCATTTGGGCTATTGCTGTGGGCGCACCTATTCTCAGGGTATTTATAACTATCTCTTTCTCCCTGGTTTGGCCTGTCATAGCTGTTTCTTTTTACCGTGATCAGATCCCAGGTGGAAGTAGGGATCCAATGAGCCTTACCAGTAGTTTTACAACCCCATGCAGCACAATAGAAATCAGAGGTCCCCCCACACTTGTGTCGAAGCTTTTAACTGTGGCCCTGACCAGGGCAAACATAAAATTTTGAGGACTGGAGGTTGGCCCGGTAGAACTGTCCTGAGCACCCGAATGTGCTCCCTATCCCACCCGGGACGCACTGTTTTTCAGCCAGTGGTTTAGAGAGGTCTGTGTGGTCGGGGAGATCCCAGGTGAGCGATCCAGCCACCAACTTACAAATATCTGGCGTTAGATCCGGCCACCAAGTCCATGGGGGGGTGCACTGCAGTGATCGACCAGACAGTGTTCCCCTCTTTATTGATCACCTCCCAAGTCTGTTGCATCGGGGCATGAGGGTTGTTGTCCTGACTCAGGGTCGCGTCCGTGACGCAGACGCAGCTTAAGAGGATTATCTCCAATCTCGAACTGATGAGGAACTGTAGGGTCTCCAACGGCGTAAGCATCCTTTAGCTGTTCCCAAATCTCTCGCCTGATCGTCTCGAGAGCCTTTAAATGGGCTAAAAGATGGGTGGAAGGCACAAAACTGTCATCAGGACGTGCCACACTCTCTAGGATTTCAAACAGAGGTGGTGGTGCACCAAACAGTATCTCAAAGGGTGTCAGTCCCAATGGTCCAGGCATGTTCCGTACCCGGAACAAGGCAAGGGAGAGAAGGGCTGTCCAATCACCCCCGCCGGTCTCTAAGGTCAATTTTGTTAAGGTCTCCTTTATAGTTCTATTCGTCCTTTTTACCTGTCCTGAGCTCTGGGGTCTATAAGCACAATGTAATTTCCAATTTATCCCCAATTGTCTGGCCAGTCCCTGACTTACCTGGGCGACGAAGGCAGGCCCGTTGTCCGACCCAATTACCTTAGGTATCCCGAACCGGGGAAGGATTTCTTCAAGTATCTTCTTGGCCACTACATTTGCCGTTTCCTTTTTCGTGGGAAATGCCTCGACCCACCCCGAGAAGGTGTCTATGAAAACTAGAAGGTATTTATTACCATATCGGGCCAGTTTGACTTCAGTGAAATCAACCTCCCAATAAGTTCCAGGTCGATCTCCCCGCAAGCACTTTTTTGCACAGTGTCTGCTGGAACCGGCATTAGTGAGAGCGCAAGCCTTGCAGTTTTTTTTTTTTACCAGATCTTTTGTAGTCTGGGGATGTGATAGGGAGACTTATTGACCAGTTCTGTCATCTTCTTGGGCCCTAGGTGGGTAAGGCGGTGTATACTAGCCAGGTATTCTAGCCCCTCTTTCTCTGTGAGGATTTTTTTTTGGGGAATCCCCTCAGCCTGTTGGGGCATAACCTTAGCTATTAGAATCATTGGTCCTTGTGCCGCCTCTTTGGCCATCTGGTCAGCCATTTGGTTCCCCCTTTTTATAGGACCAGTCCCTTTTTGATGTCCTTGGCAATGGATGATCGCCACCTTGCGGGGCAAATGAACAGCCTCTAATAAACTAAGAATTTTTTTTTTTTATTTTTAATGTCTTTGCCAGCTGAAGTCAGCAGCCCACGTTGTTTATAAATCGCTCCGTGGACATGAGCTGTTGTGAAAGTATACCGGCTATCAGTGTAGATATTGATAGCCTTTTTCTCTGCCAGTCTTAGTGCTTGGGTCAAAGCAATAAGTTCAGCTTTTTGGGCCGATGTCCCTTCTGGTAAACTGCTGGCCCAGATGACAGACTTCCCTCCACTACCGCTGCCCCAGCCCTCCGCTTACCTGCTACCACAAAGTTACTTCCGTCGGTGAACCAACTTTTTACCCCAGGCCACGGCTGGTCAGTGAGGTCTGATCAAGTCCCTGTTTTTTCAGCCAGTATCTCTTTACAATGATGAACTGGGGTCTCGCCAGCTTCGGGTAGCAAGGTGGCAGAGTTAAGGATGGCGGGCGGAGCGAAGGTCACCCGTTCTGTCAGCAACAAGCTCTGGTAGTGGGTCATCCGGGTGTTGGTCATCCAACAGTCTGGTGGTTGTCTGATAATGCTCGAGGGCATGGGAGGCCACCACCGTCACATTTTGGCCCATGGTTAACTTATCGGCATCTTTTACCAATACAGCAGTTGCTGCTATCGCCCGCAAACAAGAGGGCCACCCACTGGCCACAGGATCCAGTTTTTTTTTTTTTTGACAGATAGGCCACTGGGTGCTTCCAGGGTCCTAAAGTTTGGGTGAGGACCCCCCTGGCAACCCCCTTCCGCTCGTCGATGTACAGAGTAAAAGGCTTGTTCAGATCAGGCAGTGCTAGGGCAGGGGCTTCTAGCAGTGCCTTTTTAAGGTTCTCAAAAGCCAATTGGTGTTCCTTAGTCCAAGTGAACTGCCCCCCTTTTTTTTTTGTTAGAGGGTATAATGTTAGAGTGGCGAACCTGGGAATCCAAAGCCTGCAGAATCCCGCGGTCCCTAGGAATTCTCTTACCTGGCGAGGAGTGGTTGGGGTCGGGATCTGAGTCACTTCGTTTCCTGGCTTCTGTGAGCCACCGTTGTCCATCTTTCAGGGTGTATCCCAGATATGTCACTTCAGTCCGGCACAGTTGTGCCTTTTTGGCAGAAGCCCGATACCCCAACTCACCTAACTCAGCCAGGATTTTCTGAGTCCCAAGCTCGCATTCTTCACAGGTCTCTGCAGCCAATAGGAGGTCATCTACATACTGTAGAAGAGTCACCTGGGGATTATTAGCACGGAAAGGGGCAAGGTCCCGATGTAGGGCTTTATCAAATAGGGTGGGGGAGTTTTTAAACCCCTGGGGCAATCTCATCCACGTAAGCTGTCCAGTTTTTCTGTTTTCAGGGTCTTGTCACTCAAAGGCAAGCAGGGATTGGCTGTTAGGGTGCAATCTCAGACAGAAGAAGGCATCTTTGATATCAGGTGGCAGTGTTTAATCTTCTCTGGGTCTCCTTGGCCCCTGCCTTCTGTTGTCGCCCAGGTTCCCTGTCTGCCTAGGCCTGCCTGTTCCCTGACGCCTTTTTTTTTTCCTACCACTGCGGCCAGTACTCTCGTCAGATTCTTTTCCTCCCTTTTTTTTCTTTATCCTCAGCTCTCTCTTTCTTTCCTCTTTCCTCATCCTCAGCTCTCTCTCCTTTTTTTTTTCCTGTTTCACTTCCTCTGTCTCCTTTTTACGATAAACTTTCTCAGCTTCTTTCACCACATCCCTGATGGTATAATCGTGCAATCCCTCAATGTGCTAATGCACTGTAGTTTCTTCCTAATATCAGGTACTGACTGTCCAATGAAAGCCATGATTACAGAGGCTCGCTGTCCCTCTGACGTAGGGTCAAAAGGGGTATATCTCCAGTAAGCCTCCATGAGCCTCTCTAGAAACACCGAGGGGGGCTTGGTCGTTCCCTGCATGACTTCTCTTACCTTCGCCAAATTGGTGGGCCTCCTCGAGGACCCTCTGAGACCTGCCACCAGAGCCCGGCGGTAAATGGACAGCCGTTCCCTACCTTCTGCCGTGTTGTAGTCCCACTGAGGACGGGTCAGGAGGAATCCTTCATCTATTTCGGCCAGGGTCTGGACGGGGTGTCCAGCGTCATCTCGGATATTCTTTCAAGCCTCGAGGAGAATTCTTTCTCTCTCCTCGGTGGTGAATAAAACCTGCAGAAGCTGCTGACAGTCATCCCACGTGGGTTGGTGGGAGAACATCAGGGACTCTATCAGACCTGTAAGTCCCGTAGGGTTCTCTGAAAAAGGTGGGTGGTTAGTTTTTCAATTATAGAGATCAGAGGAAGAAAAAGGCCAATACTGTAGGAGTTGTAACGCATTTTTTTGCCTGTTGGGGCCGGCCCGACAGCACTAAGGGGCAGAGCCACGGTGGAATCAGGCCCCTCAGGGGTGGCTCCAAGGCGGCTCCCAGTGCCCACCGAGGGTCCATCACCCATTGCCCCGGAAGCCGCGGGCAGGGCTGAGGTTGGGGCTGCCGGCTGGGGAACTCGGGGATATGGTGGGAGCAGGGGCATGGGCCATTCGGCGGAACAGAAAGTCTCCCATTTGCCCTTGCGGACTTCTACTGACAGATTGTGTGCAATGACACGGACCTCCTTGAAATGCTGTAAGGTAAGGGTTAATGGAGTGGCAAGAGTCTGACCCATGGTACCAAAAACATAAAACGAAAGACAACAGAGGACAGCCAGACACAAAAGACCAAAAACAGCCTGCGCGGGACGCTTGCGCCAAAACGAAAACAAAGCAGAGGTTGGAGACACAGGGGGTCCGGATTCCCCGTCTCCCAGATGAGGCGAATAGCCTCTCAGATGGGCCAGAGCCCCAAATTCGGATGGGACGGAGAGTCCCTACGGAATCCCGCCGGGACGTCTCCCGGGGGTACAAGGAAGAAGTCCAAGTCCGTCAACTCCTTCTTGTCCTTGCCAGATTCAGAGAGTCTGCGCAGACACCAAGACACGTAACATAACGATTAACAGAGAGACGAAAGACGAAAGGACAACAACGACTAAGCCGGCCGGCACAAAGGCTTACCTCCCGAATTTGGGTCGGTGGTCCCTGGGCGGGGGTCCCGATCTCGGTGGGACCTCCAAATGTAAGACCCCCAGCACGGTGGTCTTAACGTGGAGATCCCCACCAAGAACCAGCGAGACCAAGGTTTCGGTTGCAACACGCAAGAGGCTTTATTGTAGGGGGACGGGTACCCGGGCGTCTCAGTCTCTGGAGAGGCTGGCGCGCCGAGCGAGTCTTTTTGGGGGCCTTTTATAGGCATTTTAGCGGGAAGCACAGTTACAGAAGCGAGAAGCATAGTTACAGGGCTCTGATTGGTAAATTTAAATGAGGCGAGGTTATGGTCCGGTCATCAGATGGGAACAGGGGAGTTTACCCGTTCCCTGGGCCAGATGGCCAACCATAAATATCTTGTTTGACAAGGACAAACTGTTTCTGTTATCTTAGCACACTTTTATCTTTCTCCTCTGGGCCCCAGGCCTTATCTTATCCCAGGAACCTATTATTCTAGTCTTGCCTTACAAGATAGCGTTACTGCTGCTATGCTTGCTATGGCGGGTGCACAGGGGAGGGGGTCTTACACTCTATCCATAGATTTACTATAAATATGATGTTCCCCTTTCTATTCATAGTTATAAGTTCAAGTGCTCCCTTCTCTATTTCTTTTTTATTTTTTTCTTCTCTATCTTCCACTCACACAGGGTGGTATTTTCTATTAGCCCAAGGGGCATGTCCCATGAAAGCCTTCAAGTACCAGGAAACTTGGACAGTGGGGAGGACATCCTATTGGGACTCTAGATGAGAAAAGGATGGGAGAATGGCAAAGTAGAAGGATCCAGAGGGTCCTAGAAACCTACAAGTAGAACATTATGATAGGCAGATTTGGGCCCAGGGGTCCCGCTCGAACTAAGGCACCAGCCAAGGACAATACAGGCTGTAAACTTTAAACCCCTACCCAGATCTAGCCAATGGTCAGAACATTCTCCACAGAAGAGTGGAGATGACTTTCTCACATACTCTGGTGCCTCATATTTGACCATGTCCCCTGGAGGGGGAGACCTGGTGGCACTCAGAGGAAGGACAGCAGGTTACCAAGAAGAGACTTGATACCCTATGAACATATACAGGGGGAGGAAATCCCCCTCAGGAACAGTCATAGGGGAGGGGAATAAGGGGAAAATGGGAGGGAGGGAAGAATGGGAGGATACAAGGGATGAGATAACCTTTGAGATGTAACAAGAACAAATTAATAAAATAATATATATATTGGGGAAAAAACTATGAGAGCACTAAAACAATGATCTCATTCAACCACCAGCAAGTGTGCAGTAGTCCACACATTGACTGCACTTCCAGGTGCCCAGTTTGACTAAAACCCAGATTTTCATTTGAGTTTGGAAAGCAGAAGGACAGGCGATCATTTCCATCCTCATCTCCCACTCAAAGATATTGAGACACTTAGCCACTTAGTCATTTCTACAAGAAAGTCCATTTATAATTGTTAAACCTACCACTCAATTTTATTCCCTGCTACTCTTTTAAGTGGCAGTGTCATTTGATCCTGACTCCAAATCTGCAATTAATTCCAATAGCAATTTTGAATGCGTATTTAATACCGGGATCAGAGGTGAAAGATTCGGCTCTCATTTCACAGAATCTTTTCATGGTATCTCAGGAATCATCACCCTTGGGGACAGACACCTAGATAGACTGAAACAATTTCTATGAAGGGCTGCTTTGCATCAACTTCAGTTTTAACCACTAATCAGGAAAACCTAATTAGATGTCCTATTTTCTTATTCTTCAATTTCTGAAAGGAGAAGCTTAAAAAGAATTCTTCCTCGCTGTTTCTAATTATCAAGTCTGCTTATAGTGCAGACATAAAATTTGGGTGTTGATTTCCCTGACATCTTCAGCTAAATTTTTCAGGTGAAAAAAAAAAAAATAAAGACTATTTAAAAACCTAGTTATTTGTAATAAAATTATGTTAGCTCTACTTGACTAGATTGCTTTAGAACTAAGGCTTTGAAACCTGTCACAGGTCTTAAAAATAAAATTGCTTGAGTAGCTGAGGAGAAGTGTATTAAAATGCAAATTTTCAGCTGTTAATATTTCTTGAAAAACCAATAATCCCTGAAGGCCACCAATATGTCATAATACTTAATGGAAAAATATCCCTTAGGCAGAATGGCCTTTCTAAGTTGACTTTTGATTAAACTTAAAATATTGTATGGCAAAAAAAAATTTAAATGAAATATAAATATAGGACCCAACAGAAATGCCATCCAATATGTAATGAAGTGGGAAGGAAGAGCAGATTTCATTCTTCTTCACTAACTTGTAACTGGTACACCATGTTTAAAGAGTAGCCAGTACATAAACTATACCACTCTTCTTTCATATTCTGGTAATTGCATATATGTATTGATACATGTTCTTGTAAAAATCATTCAGTTTTGAAACTACTCAGGAGAATTGTGTTGCCAAAATAAACTCATTGGTCCAAATGACAGAAACTATACAAAATGGCAACTCTGGACAACAATAAAATATCTATAATTTTTAAGGAGTTTCTAGAGATATTGCAGTGTAGACAAGGAAACTTTGTGAACAGTTAGGTTATCCAAGTCTTAGACGCTTTCAACAAATGAAACTCAGGACGTTCCTAAATTTAAAGTAAACTAAAATTCAACTACATTTATACAACTACTAAAACAATATATTAAGTACTATCCTACAAAGATACGATATTTTAAAACATTATTTGAGTCTTTTATAGAGCACATCTGAGGTCTTTTTCTGTCCGGAGCCAGCCCAGGGTCATTCAAGGCTAAAAGAATCTACTGGCTGAGGCAAAATTCTGATGCCCCATTCCAAAGCTAAACTTCCTTATTTCAGCCTCTGCATAACTTCCTTATTTCAGCCTCTGCATAACCTCCTCCTTTCGACCTCTGCATAACCTCCTCCTTTCGACCTCTGCAGATGTTGTTTAGCCGGGTTGGCTCGGGACTTTCCAAGAGATAGTTAGCTAAAGTAAGATAGGAATTGTTTCAAGATGAACCACAGGATGTTCCCCTGCTGAGATCACCTGGAGGCATTCTCAGACCCCCTACTGCTTGGCTCCTGCTTCCACCCCATATAAGCTTTTGCTTTCGACTCAATAAACAGACCTTGATAGGAGTTCTACTTGGTCTCGTCTCCTTCTTTCTCGTCCCATCTTTTCAGGTATGGCTCCCCTCGCGACCCCGTAATTACTGGTCCTGCTGGACGGGACATTTTTCATTTGGTTTTAGATATCCTTGGTAGAAGTGTAAGGAGACCAGGGCTACAGATACAGCTCTGTGGGTAAAGGTGCTTATGATGACAAGCCTAAAGATCTGAGTTCAGTCCCTGAGATGCACATAAGCAGTGCACACCTTTTTAAAATTAATGTTGGGCAATGTTGAAATAATTTGATTAGTCCAATTTTCTTATCTTTTCTACAAAGTCTGTAGATACCAGTGTTAGTTAGTTTACCATCCATGGTAGAGTGCCTTTAGTCATATTATTGTATATCAATTCCCTCCAATACTGAAACATCTCATCTTGCAGGGAAGCTCAGTAAGATAGAAAATAAGCAACTCAAAATAGATTCAGGAAGTGCCTGAAACTGACTAGATTCACTAAACTCCTCCCTACCCAAAGTAAACAGTAAAATACTATTGAGGGTCAGTCTCAGATAAATGGGCTGCAAACAAGTCTCTCAAATAAGCTTAGTGCCCTGGGAGAAAAAAAGAACAACCAAGCTTCCTGAAAGAAGAAGGGAACAGCAGAGCATCCTAGCAGAGGCTCAGACCAACTGAACCACCAGGAAAGATTCCTGTCCAAACTGATGTGCTACCTGCCAGTTGTGCAAGGTGCTCTAGATTTCTAGATTTTGTGAGCTGCCGCCTGTGCTGGGGTGGACTTTGTTAATACAGCTCTCTTTGAATCACATTTCTTCCTGTGACTTTTCACTCATATTTCTGTAAATACCCCACTAAAACTCATTGGTTCCCCAATTTTGACATTGTTGATATGTTTATCTTGGTCTGTAGTGGGATCCTTATCTGTGGTGAATAAATATTTGTTGTGTCTCTCCAGGAAAACTAGTCATGCAACACTTATCAACTGCCACTACCTTTGTTTCTCAGTGTTACTCAACTCTTGGCTAACATAAGTAAATTTGAGTCTTTTGCCTCACAAGAGTATATGTGTGTCTCTGTGTATGTTCAGTGAGAACTCACTAGACTGCATCAGACAATCTCAAAGTTGTAGCTAAGTATAGCCAGCCCCAGATTTGAAATACATAAATTGTCTCTTAGGAATGTCAGAGATACTTCCATAAAGTCTCATCAGCACAATTGCCAAAACATGAGATTAAAAACAATGACTCTGAGAGGCTGGCTAATGCAGAAGGGGCAAAGCTGACGAGGCCTCAACCCTAGACAAAGAAGTACAGGCATCTAATGAATGCTGAGAGAAGGAGAAGTAGTCTTCCTAGAGAAGAAACCACCAAGTTGTTATTTAATACCAACGGTCATCCTTAAAAGCATACATAACCTTATAAAGACTGAGTGTGGTATAGTTATGTATTTAGAAATAAACACACACACACACACACACACACACACACACACACACACACACACACACCATGTATGTAAGAACATTTAATGAAAAGAACAAGAAAGGGTGAGGGAAAGATTTAATTATAATATCAAAAAACATATAATTTAAAAATAAATAAGTTAGTATGCCACTAGACTTGAAATGCTCTCTTAAGTAAGACCTAGATGATGTACATGTTATTTAAAATATTCACAAGAGCCAAAGCATTTCAGTAATTTAACCAGCATTAAATTTGGTCAAATGAACACATGTTCTCACTTAATCATAAGTAGAGTGAACTTGAAGGCCTGCCTCATCTGACTATTACTCCTCCTCTATCTTTTATAACATTTTTATGTCTTATAAAACTAGAAAATTATAAACAACTGAATGGACATAATAAATCACAAACATAGGCCTTTGACATTTATATGTCTAATAAATTTATCTATTAAATTAAATTATAACAAATATATGATGGATTCTTAACTTGCCAAGTTTATTTGGTGAAGATAAACATCACATGAAATAATTTACTTTGGGATCATTCCAATTTTTCAAGTTAAAATGCTTGTGAATATTAAGGGCTGGAACTGTAACTCCCTGGTGGAGCAATTGCCCAGATTATGCAAGTTCTAAGTTCAAGCCCCAGGACCTGAAAAGAAGAAAGAAAGAAAAAAAGAAAGAAAGAAAGAAAGAAAGAAAGAAAGAAAGAAAGAGGAGGCTTTGTAACTATAACAGTTATTATTTTTTTACTGCATATTCAGATTAAAAACAATGATCTCTAACTGCAAAAAAAAATTTAAGGTGAATATGTAGGGAACCAGAGTATAAAAATATTCTATTTCATAAGATAAAATATACTTAATCAATAAAACTTCACCTATCCATGTAAGTGTGGATGCACTCCTGAATGTAGAAGTATCTATTTGTATAATAATTTCACATCTTTGATCATAAATTCATGCCACTTAAAGTATACAAGATTTCCCCTTTTGTGAGTAAATCTGGATGTAGTCTGGGAAATGATTTTGAGCTTTAAGGCATTCACAAATTTGCTCTAATTTTTCCTTTATGGTATGCAAATTCACCAATGAAATCAGAGACTAAAAATAAAAGAGCAACTTGTCACTGTTTAATAGAAAAAGGAGTTAGTTAGGAGAATTGGGTTCCCATACATAGAAATAAAAAAAAAAATCTTCAACCAATATCTCATTCCATATGCAAGCATTTACTGGAAATACATCATCAAAGTAAATGTAAAAATGGAAATTGTTAATAAGTAATTTGAGCATGGAAACTCTTCTTCACTCTGTGAAGGTCTGTGGTTGTTCCCACCCATAGAAATGTCTAAAGAATACTTTGTGCCTTCAGAGAAAAGTAAAGTTTCTGTTTTGATCACTGTAGTTGGACATGCTTGAAGCCTGAGGTATTGATAAAAAGCCTGGCTCTTTTGAGAACAGCATGATAAACAAAAACACCTAGAGAGGAGACACATTACAACCCCCCTGAGCATAGATGTCAAAACATATCACTCCTGCTACCAAATCTCGGTGTTCATAATCCCAAGAAATTCACCACATTCCAGTCTGTTCATCCAATCTGAGATCCCAAATACTGTGTAGATGGTACAAGTTATCATCACCATGACTTACCTATAAGTCTATATCCTTTAGAATCCATCTTGTGAATAACATTTTTTAAATTTTTAAAAAATATATTTTATTAATTTATTCATATTACATCTAAATTGTTATCCCATCCCTTGTATCCTCCCATTCTTTCCTCCTTCCCATTTCCCCTTATTCCCCTCCTCTATGACTGTGACTGAGGAGGACCTCCTCCCTCTGTACATGTTCATATGGTATCAAGTCTCTTCTTAGTAGCCTGCTATCCTTCCTCTGAGTGCCACAAGGCCTCCCTATCCAGAGGACTTGGTCAAATATGGAGCACCAGAGTTTGTGTGAAAGTCAGACCTCACTCTCCACTCAACTGTGGAAAATGTCCTGTCCATTGGCTAGATCTGGGTAGGGGTTCGAAGTTTACTGCATGTATTGTCCTTGGCTGGTGCCATAGTTTGAGCAGGACCCCTTGGCCCAGATCTGCCCATCACAATGTTCTTCTTGTAGGTTTCTAGGACCCTCTGGATCCTTTTATTTCCCCATTCTCCCATGCTTCTCTCACCTAGAGTCCCAATAGGAGGTCCTCCCCTTTGTCCCACTTTCCTTGTAAGTGAAGACTTCAATGGGACATGCCCCTTGGGCTAGTGTCCAGATATAAGTGAGTATCAAAAATTCAAGGGACACCACATGCTGGCGAGGATGTGGAAAGAGAGGAACACTCCTTCATTGATGGTGGGAATGCAAACTAGTACAGCCACTTTGGAAATCTATCTGGCACTATCTCAGAAAACTCGGGATAAGGCTTCCTCAAGACCCAGCTATTCCACTCTTTGGAATATACCTAGGAGATCCTCCAGCACACAAGAAGAAGATTTGCTCAACCATGTTCATAGCAGCCTTATTCATAATAGCCAGAACCTGGAAACAGCCTAAGTGTCCCTCAGTAGAAGAATGGATAAAGAAACTGTGGTACATTTACACTATGGAATACTACTCAGCTATTAAAAACAAGGATTTTCCAAACTTTGGGGACAAATGGATTGAACAGAAATGATCATAATGAGTGAGTTAACCAAGAAGCAGAAAGAGTGAATAACATTTTTATTTTCCAGACAGCAATAGTTTTGAGACGATTTGTTACTAGGCAATAGATTGTTATCCCGATTATTGTCCCCTGGCTTGTATCTTCCCATTCCCACCCTCCCTCCCTCTTCCATCCTGTTTCCCTCCTCTAGACCTCTGAGAGAAGGAGGCTTCCTCCAGGCCTCATTACTATAGCCTATCAGGTATCATCAGGATAACCGCCCCTATCTTGGTGTGCACACATGGTCTCTCTACCAGCAGGAGGTGATCAAATCAAGAGCATCAGATTTCACATCAGAGGCAGTCCCCGCTCCCCCCACAACTGTGGAAAATGAGCTGTCCATGAACAAAATTTGAAAATCCGTTGGCTATAACTGAACAGGGATCTAGGTTTATTGCATGCATTGTGCTTGTTTGGTGCAACAGTTTGTGCAGGGCCCCCTGGATCCAGATCTTCCAGTCTTGATGGTCTCCTTGACCATCTTCCTGAACTCTCTGGGTCCTTCCATCCCCCCATTCTTCTATAATACTCTTAGCATTCTGCCCAGAGTCCAGCAGCAAGTCCCAGGATGTGTCCCCTGCTGAGCGGAGTTTCTCTGAGGACATTTATGTTGTGCTAATATCCGCTTATAAGTGAGTACATACCATGTGTGTCTTTCTGCATCTGGGTCATCTCAGGATGATCATTTCTAGTTCTATCCATTTTCCTTCAATTTTTAATATTTTCTAGTTTGTAATGGTTGAGTATTATTCCGTTGTGTAAATGCACCACAGTTTCTGTATTCATTCTTTAGTTGAGGGACATCTAGGTTGTTCCTTGATTCTGGGTGTTATAACCAAAGATGCTATGAACATAGTTGAGCAAATGTCTTTGTTGTATGGAGGAGCATATTTTGGGTATATGCCAAGGAGTGTTATAGATGAGTCTTGTAGTAGCACCATTCCCAATTTTCTGAGAAAGAACCATGTTGATTTCCATTTTTTTCTTTAAGAAACACATTTTATTTTATTTTTGATATTCTGCTATAGTCAGGCTAGCATGCTAACAAGTAGACAATTTTTTTTAAATGACAAAGAGCAAGGAACAATCCAAAAAGATTGAAACTAGCTCATCAGGTACATAAAGTAATTTATAGTTCTCCCATGTTGATTTCCAAACAGGGACGTTTTAGATCATGGTAAGACATTGAAAAAGAAAAAAAAAAAACTGGAACAGGAATTTAGTTTGTTTTAACTATAAAAAAATATTAAATGTTTCAGGTGATATGTAAATGTAATGTTACTTAGACATTATACAATGGACGTATGTGCTGAAACATCAAGTGATACTCAATAGTTACATATTTTTATTGTTATATATCAGTTTAAAATGTTTTTCTGCTTTCACCTGAGTAAATATACCCACTTGTTTACAACACTGTAATTTAGGTTTTATGAAATGTATTTCTATTCTAAGAAAAAAATATAACTGCTATAATTGATTCCTTGATTGATCAGTACTGACTCAATCCCAATAAGTAATAATTTTCTGTTTTCTAATATACAATAAGCACTGCTTCTATATTTGTGGAATCTTCAACTGTATCCTAAGTATTTTGGCAACATTCCAGAGAATTTTTCCCTACTTCTTATCTTGTTCAAAAGGGAAAAATACTAAAATCAGGTTAACACACCAAGACAAAGCACTAGAATGTTTTACTGAAATAGTGAATAGTTTACTACACAACCAGGACATTTACATTTTATTTGCTGTTGTAGACTGAATTATTATTCCTAAATTTTCATACTTTTGTCTTTCAAATTGCTTCTTCCCGTCACTTATTACATGTCAAATATGCCATAAGCATACACTTTGAAATTGGATAAAGAAGATTCAATAAGAGAAAGATAACAGTTAAAACACAAAACATATCTAGGAATATTTTCAAACTGAAGTAGAAATATATTCTTCCAATGAATGATGAGATTTTGATGTTTTGACCTTTTTAGGCAAAGATTTTTACGAGGAAGACAGGTACAGGAAAGAAAAAAAAAAAAGACTGAAAAGAAAGTGCATTTCTTTTTTTATGTAGGAGATAAGCAGCTTGCCAGGAAGGTGGGACTTTTCAGTCACTTCATCCCTCAGTAATTTGTAGCTCATACGGGTGTGTTGATTTTTGTTTAATTTGAGTAGGCACTGTGCCCTAAATATCGCGATGTTGCACTTCCAAGTAGAGAGGTAGAAGACAAAGGCCTGTCTAATAACTTGTTATAAATGTCTAAATGCCAAGGGGGTAGTTCCTTCATTCTAAAGCTACAATTTGGTCCGTTACAATCCTGTTGCTGCCCCTGTAGTACACATCCAAGCAGTGGACTGGCTTCTTCAGAAAGCATATGTTATCACAGTGAAAAACACATTCTGTAATCTTTATACCACCTTCTAGTATAAAAAAATAGCAAACGCCCCCCTAAAGCCCTCACGATGCTACCCCACTCCGCAGCCCACTGGGATGCTTTGCTAGTGCTGACATTACTTTGCAGCCTAGTGTTTGCTGCCAACTGAGTTGCTGATTTTTTGACTCTCTTACAAAATATTTCTTTTTCCTTTTTCTGATCCTCTACCTTGCTGGGCAGCCTCATGCCTGGCAGGATCCTTTAGTCCCAACCTAATTGGCAGAAATCCTCCTGGGAAGATGGATTTCCAGCATTCTAACATCTTAGACTATGTCTGTGATCTTGCCTATAGAAAGACTGTTGGACATAAGCAACTCAGTGCTCAGTTTGTCAAATGGCATAATTAATGAGAGACTAGAATTTTATTGTTATATTTTTCCTAGAGCACCCCTGGTGCTTGCATATTAGCAACTGAGTGAATTTCATTATTTTTCTGAATTTATTATTATTATGTTCAGAGCACTTAATCTTTTTTATACATTCAAACTAGAATACCATTCTTCTATTTCCCAAATTGTTCTCACAGAGATTATGTACTCAGAAAGTCATATTAACTACTAGACCAAGGGATAAAGTTTGTTTTTTCCTAATTAATTCAATTTGCTTATGCATATTTGCTCTGCCTACATTTTTTTTTCTTTCTCTAAGCTTGGTAATACCTCTGGAAAAAAACTAGAATGAGGAAAGAGGGGAAAGCATGTGTGTCAAAATAAATGTTCTCCCACAGTTAAAAATGGGCAGCGTCCCATCACCCATTAATTCCATTGACTGTTTTGTAAAAAGAAAATGCAAACAGTTCAGTTTTGTTATGTCAAGAGAGGCTCTAAGACGTAAATTAGATAGGATTATAGTTATAGTACACTCCTGTCGTACCTGAGGCTCCACAAGAACCAGTACTGAATGAGGAGCCTCATCATTGTGTAATGTTTTCTTGGTTTACATGCATAGTCTACTTTGATATTTGATTTTCTACAATTTTTAACACAAACATTGAAACAAAGAGATTGTTCAGTGGGTAAAGATGCTTGCAATTATACCTAATATCCCGAATTTGATCCCCAGAACCTACATGATAGAAGCAGAGAAACAAACACTTACATTGTTCCCTGTTCTCCAAATGAATTCTTTCTCACATGAGCCAAACATATAAATGCACCCACACAGACACAGACACTCACACACACACACAGAGGAATGCATCCATTTATGAATGAAAAAATGAACTTCATGTTCTAATAAAGTACTCCTAAAAATATATGGAATTGCTGGGCGTGGTGGCGCACGCCTTTAATCCCAGCACTCGGGAGGCAGAGGCGGGCGGATCACTGTGAGTTCGAGGCCAGCCTGGTCTACAAAGTGAGTCCAGGACGGCCAAGGCTAACACAGAGAGACCCTGTCTCAAAAAAAAAAAAAAATGGAATTACAAATGTGTCTGACTGTTCACCAGGTCAGGGCACTGTATTTATTATGGTGTCTAAATGAGATTTTCTCAGAACCAAAACAAATGTTTATTACACAAACTTTAACTAGAGATCACTAAACACCCAGAAATAAAATATTTTGAGAAACACTTGACCTCTTACTTTGTAATAGATAAACTGTCATTTATTGACAGTTTTTCCAAACCTTAATTGATTAAAGAAATAACACAATCTCTATTTTCAGAGAATAGTTTAATCATCAATTTCCTCTACAAAAATATCCAGGACTAACAGAACACCCAAACTACTGAAAGGTAAGGACTCATTAATTTATAGGCGTTAATTTATATTAGGATAACACAATTCAAAGCACCAAGGACACATCAAAGACTCAATTCGTTCTAAATATCTGATAATCTTCAAGTAGTAAGAGTTTATTTTATTTTTAAATTCATGAATATACATATATATAAACATACAGAAAAACAAAACCCTAATCCTATAAGAGAAATAAAATTTAAAAATTAATTCAACACCATATGATTCATATATGATAAATATATACAAATAGGTGTTTACATTTTTTCTAAATTAACATTATATTCTTATTCCTACATCAATGATTTATTTCATATCTGCTTCTTTAAAAGACTGAGTTTAATGAAAAAATTATCCGTGTAATTATATGGAATCATTATTCTTAGAAGAGCTTATTCCTGGTCATGGACTTGGATTTAGAAAGAAAAGAAGATATAAAATAATTTGCAGCCAGCCTACTGTTTGCTGTAACTTATACATATCTGGAAGAGCTGGTAAATATTGGATATTTCCTAAGCATGCTTTTATTCAAAGTAATCCATCATAAAAAAAGCAAAGAGAAAAACAAAGATATCATTTTATGATATGATTTTACTGGTGTGACAGTGAAGCAAACATTATAAATCATTTACCCTGGGTGTAGGTCATTAAAAGAACAAAATCATTGAACTATTGTTGCTTGAGATAACACTGCTTGAGATTAAAGGCTAGCTCATTCTTTTACTCTTGTCATTTCCAGAGAGCAATGCCATTTGAACAACAACAAAAAACACACACATATCCTGTAATGTTTTTCATGAAGGAAAAAAACTAAAATAACCTTTAAATTGCCGTTCACCAGACTTCTAGGTATGAAAGCCTACACCGGATGCCAAAGGCTGACTCCCTGAGAAAGGTAAGTCAGCCATATCTGCTGGGACATTGTAGCAGATTTATATCCTCATGAGGTTTAATCAAAGTTTTTTTTTTCTAGTAGCTTCATTTTTAAAACCAAATTGCTTCTCAGTAATGGTTTGTTCTATAACACGAGTAATAAGTTAGTGGTAACATCTATTCCTTGGTGAAGAAAGGGATGCTAGCTTAAAAGCAAGGGCACAGTCCTTTGATACTGTTATTTGGAAGATACAGCTGGCCAAAAACATCCCCTCCTGAGGCTGGTGTCATTTGTTTACTAGTTCTGCTGGGTGTACGGCAGGGGAAGGGAACAGTACGTATTTGTCCTGGTAGATTCTTTCCCAAGTGCCTCTTGTCTCTGTGTTCTCTCTTGGAGAACAGGACAAACAGTGTGGAGCAGTAGAAGCAACACCAGATGAGGGCTAAGACTCTTGTTCTTTGAAATTAAATACTTGGTTACAGCATAGTCAAGGTTATATTGAGTATAAGTAGGTAGTCAGTGAACTAAACTAAAATCCAGCCATGGGCTCAAGGTTGAAGAAATATGAACCAACTGTTTCCTAAAGATTTAAACCTCCAACTCTGAGAAATCATTTTAATACTTAATTTGATCAAGTCCTTGGTGATTTAACTTCAGACTTCCTAACCAAGTATTCTATTAAGTTAAATTCTTGAAACACAGCCTGACTGGAGTTTATGAGGGTTACAAATTAATGATATTGAAACAGAATCCCAAGAACAACACAGTCCTCAGTGAGCTAAGCCAATTCTCTGAATTGTGAACAAGGCTGTTCACCACCCACATATGTATTATATATGTGTATCATCACGCATGAATTTTGGTCATTTCTAGTGCTTCTAATGAGGTGTGTGCGCTTTATCTGATAGCTGGACTTGGGACTTAGCATCTCCCTTAGATCACAGCCATATTCTCTGACACCAAGAAGCTGTAAGTAGGTTTTATAGTGTCCTGAAAGTGAAGATGGCCACTTCTTGGGCCTGCCCCTGTTTTCACTTCCCCTGTACTCCTCCAATGGGTTCATATTTTTAAGTCAGGGATGCTTATTATTTTCTTTTATTTTTTATTATTTATTTATTTATTTAATCGCTGTACATCCTGATCCCCAGGCCCTCCCTCCTCTCCTCCCAGTCACACTCTCATTCCCCACCCCCAGCTGTCTGCTCCTTCTCAGAGAAAGGGAGGCCCCCAAGGAGGACCAACCTACTTTGGTACCTCAAGTTGCAGCAGAGTAAGAGCATTCTCTCCTACTAAAGCCAAACAAGGAAGCCCAGCCATGGGGAAAGGAATCCAAAGACAGGCAACACAGTCAGAGACCGCCTCTACTCCCATTGTTAGGAGACCCACATGATGTTTAAACTACACATCTGCTACATATGTGTAGGGGGTCTAGTTCTAGTCGGTGCATGCTCTTTGGTTGGTGTTTTAATCTCTGTGAGCCCCACGGGCCCAGGTTACTTTACAATGTAGCTCTTCTTGTGTCCTTGACCCCTCTGGATCACTCAGTCCTTCCTCCTACTCTTTCTTACTCAAAACTCTCAGAGCTGGACCTAATGTTTGGTTGTGGATCTCTGAATCTGTTTCCATCAGCTGCTGAATGAAGCCTCTCAGAAGACAGTTAGGCTAGACTCCTGTTTGCAAGCATAGCAGAGCATCATTAGTAGAGTCAGGGGTTGGCTCTCTCTCATGGAGTGGGTCTAAAGTTGGGTTAGTCATTGGTTGGTCATTTCCTCACTCTCTGCTCCATCTTTAACCCTACACTTCTTGTAGGTGAGACAAATTGGGTCAAAGATTCTTGGATCTCATTAATAAGGAGAAATAAATAGATCTCTGAAGTAAATGGAAGGAGGGTACTGGGTTAGGAGGAGAGGGTCAACAGAGGTGGGGATCAGGCACGAAGAGTGGGGGAAGAGAGGAATAGGAGAGAGAACAGAAATTGGTGGTGGAGAGAAATCTCTGGAACAGGGAAGCCTTCTGGGAGTCTGTGAGGGTGACACTAGCTGAGACTCCTAGCAGCAGCAGATATGGAGCTAGAAGCCACCTCCAGTGAAGGGAGGGGCATATCAAGCCAACTATAAAATCTTCAGCTCGTTATTTTCTAAGTGATCATCTTCATAATCATTCAGAACAACAAAGTCATTTTTAGCTGCCTACAACAGAAAACAAAACACCACTGCCATCAACACTAAGAGCTGGTGATTGTAATATTAGCAACCATTATAAAAACACAGCTCTTTAAAAGAAACATGAAGATTTAGGCAGCAAAAGCATCACCACCAACATAAAACCAAGCAGTTGCTAAGATGGTGTGCAGAATATGAAAACTGTTGCCAAGGTAAAGACTATTGGAAGCAACTTTGTGGTGTCAGGAGCACATGCATTTATTTCTCAGGATATCGAATATATAGGTTAGGTGTCATGGTTAATTTCATGTGTCAGCTTAATTAAGCCACAAGATGCCTAGTTATTGGATCAGGATCAAATAATATTCCTGAGTGTGTCTCTGAGAATTCTTCTAGAATAGATTAGCATTTAAATGGATGGACTCAAGAAAGCAGATGGCCAGGCCGGGCGTGGTGGCACATGCCTTTAATCCCAGCACTCGGGAGGCAGAGGTAGGCGAATCGCTGTGAGTTCGAGGTCAGCCTGGTCTACAAAGTGAGTCCAGGACAGTCAAGGCTTCACAGAGAAACCCTGTCTCGAAAAACAAAAAACAAAAAACAAAAAACGAACAAAACAAACAAACAAAAAAAACAAACAAACAAACAAAAAAGAAAGCAGATGGCCTTCCCGAATGTGGGTGAGAAACTTGCAGCTCTCTGAGGACCTGAAGAAAACAGATAGTGGGAGGCTGACGACCCTTTCCCCACCTGGCTGTGTTGGATAACATCCCCATCCCTTGTACTTGGCACCCCTGTCATTGGCCTTTGAAATAATGGAATCTACACCATCTATTCTTTTCCTCTCAGACTGAACTTCTCTACCACAATTTTTGAGATCCATCTTTCGGTTTTTCAGGCCTACATAAATCATGTAGGGTAGTATCTTAAGTGGTTGGAAAGGGTGCTGAGTTTATCTAATACAACTTGTGAAAGACTATTCCCTTAGTACCTAGATTCTTAAGTGAAAAGGCAGCTTATCGTCAGCCTGTGTCAGGAGGTTCATTTTCTCACCATCATACTCAGCTTTTCATTTAATAAAAAATTGACTCAATGGAGAGGAGAAAACACCCAATGTGTTCTCAAAACTAACTTTTTTAACCTCTCACCTTTTTCTAATTTCTAGCACATCTGAATGCAGTTTCATAAATAATTGTCAATCCCAAAAGAATGCAGAGCAGCACTTAAAGACCCACATTAAGTTTATACAGGGAATACATGTGCAGTGAAATTTACCAAGTGTGCATTGGCATTTTAGGAAAAGGAGAAATTAGGCATTTTAAAGCACAATCTTGAAAATTGTTAAATAATAATGAATGCAGTGCACCTCCTCACACTCAAACTGTCTTTGCTGTTAAGTGACTTTTTTTTTATTAATTTTTGTCATGCTTACTTGAGCTGTGCTCACGTTGTACTGAACTTTCAATTCAGCATAGCAGATATTTGATCTCTTCTCACGTGCACAAACATCTATTTATGCCATGTGGGAATTGTTTCCATTTCTTCCATGCGGTCTTTCTGAACTTAGACAAGTAGCACATATTAGTTCATTCGTGATCATGTCATTAATGGGGAGAAGAAAGGATACTATTAAAGTATTTGAATTATGGTTAATACCAATGCTATGAAGACCCAATTTTATGAAGCACTTCAATGACTATAGTCAAATTAAAAAGTGTGGTTTGTGTGTCTCCTTTCGTATTCAGTTCTGCATGATCCTGCTCTGCAGGGTACACTCCTCAGCACTCTCCATGTTGTTATTTGAAGACTTAGCATCTTCCCAACTGAGGGTCTGGTGTATGGTTTTCCAGTTATTTTTATTTCCTCCAGTTTTATCTATTAATCCCCTCTCCACTTTCAAAGATCAAACTAAACAGCTCTTCTTCCGTGTTCTTTGTAGAGCTGTGTTAGTATTCTCCAGAGACACAGGCAAAGCATATGTCTTCATGGAAAGAAAGTGCTTATTTAAGAAATTAGATCATAAGATTATAGGAGATGACAAGTTTGCAGAATACAGAACCAGAAAAGAATTAATATTGTGGCCATGAGTCCAAAGACAGTCTGGGCAGAGGGGATGTCCTTACTCACTGAAGAGTTTAGGCTTATTGCTTGTTTGTTTGCGTTGGTCTGTTGGGGCCTTTAACTGTGTTCACCCACACATGGAAAGCAACTACTTAATGTCTGCTTGTTTAAGGACAAACTTCATATAAATACTTTCACTGAAACATATAGATTAATGTTTGGACAGAGTGGAATTCTGGAACATAGCCACTTACTACTTAGGATTAAATATAACTGACAGTTTTCCAATCAAACATATGTCGAAGGATACATGCTAAAGTTTTTCATTCCTAGTGTCACTTCTTGAAAGTACCTCTAACAGTTTCAAATCAATGTTGTGCTTAATAATTTCAAATGTAATTTCTTCTACCATTTCTTAAAAAATAAATTAAAAAACATTTATAGTTGAATCATCAGAAGGCTTTAGTCATTTGTTAAATAAATTTTCTTTCATCCCCTTATAATAAATGAGTTCACTCTTCCTTGTCAGGAGTCCAGCACATCTGTTAAACAACACCACCACAATTCAGCTTAAGTGAAAGCAATCACAGCAGCTGGAATCTAGGAGTATTCTCTGGAGCATTTCTCTCTAGGAATATCTGAAAACAGAGCAATAAACAGCCAAGCAATGCAAAGTGATGCAAAAGCAATTGATCTTTGTTATTTGGACTATTTATACTCTCCCATAGTCCATACAGGATGTTTTGCAACTGGCAAAGGGACCATGCCCCCACATGAGGCAGTTCCATTTCTAGTGAACAAATATCACATGCCCTCATACACATATGTTTCCAGCAGACAAACATCACACACCCTCACATAAATCTGTTTCACATCCCACACTTGGGACAAAACAAAACACAGGTTACCTCCACTACAACTGAGTTCCACCTCTAGGCCAAGAGACACATTTATATATGCTCAGCAATATCATCCATATGGAGTCCCCTCACAATTCCAGGCCTGTTCTCATGTAAGGTTGGTATAGTGCCCTCCTGGTTCACTAGAAATCTTGCTGCAAAACTGTCTAAAGTAATTTTTTGGCTTGCCTATGTTATGCTTTCCATAGTTTAGATATTTCAATTTGGCATTCTGAATGATTATAGTCATAAACAGACATATAGTCACCAAAATAAAATTTAGTCTTCCTCAAAATTTATCATATTGTATTAATTGTATGAGACGATATAAGTCAAATGCTTATATAAATATATAATTTCTGTTATTAATAATATTCTTATTTTAAAAATTAAAAATATTTACATATTTTACTTAAAATGTTTTTCTAGTTCTTCAAGGAATCATTTAATTGACAAACTAATTTATTTTAAAGTCCATATCAGACCTGGGGCGAGGTAATTAAGATATAAAGACTAAAGAAACATAATTGAATTCAAGGGAGTCTGGTACACTAAACACATTATTTCTATCTATTTGTATAGCATAGCCCCTAGTAAAAATCACTTAATTCATGTTAGAAACAGTAAAAGCTTAATGTACTGACAAGGCATAAATTGAAAATGAAATGTTGATTTGAGAATCAATATAAGAATCTATAGGTACTCCTGGTCTCCTTTTCACTTACACAAATCTACAAAGCAACACCCTGATTTGAAATTCAGAGAAGAATGCGAAGAGAATATGTAAGCCTTATGAATATAGATGCAAACATCTTCAACAATAATTCTAGCAATCGAAATACAGAAACATGTTGAAACAATTGCCTATTATGATGAAGTGTGATTCATTCCTGGAATACACATAATATACAACATGTAAAATTTTCAGTGTAATACACCACAGTCAGAAAATACAGAAAAATCAACCTGATTAATATAGAACTAAGTTTTGCTAAATGTATCTTACCAACAATAGAAAAGATTTGGGGAAAACCCTCAAAATAAATTTACTAAGAGATTCTATGGTCTTGACAGAATAAAACAAAACACTAATCACAATAACTAGCTGAAGTTATTCCCAATTAATGGAGGCATATTTTATGTGTTGGGAAATTATGCATTGTAACTCCCCAAACTGATGTTTGGATCCCAAACCAAACTGGGTTTAGGGGAGGGGGATCAAATTTAATGTTACATACTCTTTTCTCAACTAGGGACTTGTAACTAAATTCAAAGCTGCAACCGTAACATAGAGAAACAACGTGGCTCTCAATGAACATGTTAGGTCACATACAAACCCATATGATAGGAAATAATGACACTTGACTTCCACTACACAGGCTACAACCTCACATAAAATTCAACTTGAGATATATCATCATTCTTACCAAAAAAAAAAAAAGCTTTAAAAAAGACAGATGTCAGGATAAACAGCCTCATAAACTTCAAATAGTCCATAGTCCTGGGGAAAAAAACTGAGTAGATTAAGTAGAAGTTCTTGGTAAGATGCAACTGGATGTACTGGGGTGGGTTGGTACAGAAAGGGGCTCCCCTTTCCTGAGGATGGTGAGAGGGTGAAACCAGGATGACAGGAAGGAGGATGAGAGGGGGCTGTGTATAGGATGTAAAGTGAATAAATAAATGAATTTAATTTAAAAAAAAAAACAAATAAATGAACAAGAAAAAAAACCTGAACCATGTTTAGCCAAATACTCAATGTCAGGATGGAGCAATCAGTGTGAGACATGGTCACTGTAGTGCATTTAATGGATAAAAGAGTGACTGAGAATTTGGAAATCTCTGATATATCAATATGAAAAAGACAAATGATCAAGCAGGACACAGGGAAAATTAAAACAAGCAAATATCTCCTATAATACTTCCTGTCTTCCCCCGGATTTCCCAAGCTCCCCCTAATGTTTCGCTGTGGTCTCTGCATTTGTTTCCACCAGTTGATGGATGAAACCTCTCTGATGAAACTGAGATAGACATCAGTCTATGAATGTGGGAAAATATCATTGGGAATCATTTCATTGATTCTTTTTAGCTTACATTCATTTGACCTAAATCTTCCGCACATACATTGCAGTTGCATAGTTTGGCCTTCTTGTGGGACTCCTAACAGTAGGAGAAGGAGCTGTCCTTGAGTCTGTTGCCTGCCTTTGGGACTGCACCCTTTCCTCCTATTGGGATGCCTCATCGAGCCTTAATAGAAGAGGAGGTGCCTATTCTTACTGCTATTTGATATTCCATGGCTGGTTGATATACTTGGGAGGCCTGCCCTTTTCTTAAGAGAAAGGAGGAGTGGATGAGGGAGGGAAGCTTGGAGGAGAAAAGAAAGAAAAAAAAACCTACAGTAAGGCTGATTAATAAATAAATGATTTTTTAAAATGCAACTGTCTTTGTCAAAAAGAATATACTCAAAAGGCCAACTAATATGTGAACAAATTTTCAATGCCATCAATCCTGGGAAGTACAAATTAAAACCTTATGAAATGGTACCACACACTTACAAGTAATGTTAAAATCTAAAGGCCTGTTATGGAGACCCTTATCAACTACTGCCAGAATCAGGAACTCTTGTACACTGTGTTTGGAAGTGAACTTCTGGACTGCTGTTTTGGAATAACTCTGGCAGTTTCCACAAAACATGAATATATATGTTTGAAACAGGAAGCTGAGATCTTGGATATGTTCCCTCTATATACATTCTGCTATATGTAATATAAATTCTTCTACTTGTAAGCAAGGTCTCCCTTGGGTCATCCGGGACTATCTTCAACTCATGGTGATCCTCCTTCCTCAGCCTTTCCAGTGCTTGGATTATGGTACATGCTATTTGATGTGCTTAGATCAAGATTTTTTTAAAACACATAAAATCTCTGTCATATTTCTCTAGAAATTAAAAGAAACCAGGTAACCAGTACCACTTGGTGACTGTGTTCTAATACAGAAGAACAACCTGAGCATAGAATATCGGGAAGTTTTCTTCCAAAAGCAGAAGCAGGATTGAAGAGTTCCAGCATGTTCATGCTTGAGGGAAGTAAAGACATGCAAGTCCAGACTGGTGTTAAAAGATGGATGAACTCCAAAGAAGCAGCTACATAAGAAACAATGTGGGAGATTTACTTAAATTTGTGTAACAGGAATTATAATTTTAAGGAACATCTTGGTGAAAATCAATGACATACCAACAAGTATAGAAACAGTACAGTACAGTAAAACAACATAAAATGAAATGTAATCTATAATATATATTAATATTAAAGCAGGCAATAATACTTCTATACTCACAAAGGTTGAGTATTCTCTAATTGAACTACTTTTGATGTCACACACACACATACACACACACACACACACACACACACACATATATATATATATGTTTATATACTTTGTTTATATTTGCCCTCATTATCCTCCACTACCCCTCTTTTTTTTCCACTGGAGCCTCTTCTTTCTCCCAAAAAGTTTACCTTTTAGCTTTGTATTTTCTCTTGTGTATATGCCTGCATGAGTATGGATGCTAGTTATTTACTTGACCAAGTAAATATTGGATATTGGTTTAAATAACTAGAAAAACAGATGACAAGTAAGGAATATTAAGAATTTCTCCATAGCATATTACAGAAGGTAAATATTTGATTTACTTTCCTTAAGGGTTACTATCTTGCTCCTCTTGGCTTGCTCAGCCTTGTCTCTTTTTAGCAACCACAAGCACTAGTCCAGGGATGGCACTACCCACAGTGATCTGGGCCCTCCCACATCAACATCAATGAAGAAAATGCATCTCAGAGTTCTAGATAGACCAGTCAGATTGGAAAAGAAATTTAAACTGAAGTTTCCTCTTCCACTATGGCTCCAGTGTGGAGCATTAGACTAGCCAGAACACAGTAATGATCTTGTATCTTTGAAACCTTGATCTCTGTAACAATTAAAAAATTATGTGTGATAAGTAATATTTAAAAGAACAGTACAACAGACATCCCCAGGTATTTACTCAATAAGCAAAAAGCTGACTGATAGGTTGTCTCAAGTGGTGAACTTGCAACTTGGAACAACTACTTCCAAATGGTTCATGACTCGATTTTATTGGTGATCCACACATAGCAAAATAAACACACCTTGTTCCCTTGCATAAAACCATTGCCTATTCACTTAAATGAATATTGAGCTTAGATACCTGTTAATATAGAACAGCTAAGATTTAGTCAGACACAGAAAACTGGGCTAAGGAAGGATCCCTGATGTGCCCACCCTTTCGGTCACTGTCCTACCTTCATTATCTTATCCCTCCATTCCTCTATTATTTCACCAGTTGAATCAAAAGAGATCACAATGTCAATATCACAAGTAGCTAAGTGTAAAAGTAAAGACAGATTTCACCTCTAGCCCCTCCTGGCACCTAATGTCATCTGGAGATTTGACCAAAACTAAATTTGTAATTTAGTTGTTGACATTAGCAGATGTTGCAATGATACCGATGCAGATTATATTGGTGTGTTCATGAAATAATTACAAACTTACATTTCAGTTTTGGATTCCCTCCATTTTCATTTTCTATCCATGTAATAGTTGCCCTCTTTTTATTGTCATTGCCTACTAAGTGACAGGACAAAATGGTTAATAAAATTGTCCTTTGCAATTACTTGTAATTATTGTATTGTATTTGTGAGGTGCTGTAGTTGCTTAGCTAAAGAGATTATTTACTAAGTTTCTATAATACAGCAAAACCAACTAACAACTTTCCCCATCCCCCTTTTTTACATTGAAAATAGATTTTTATACAGTATATCCTGATTATAGCTTCTCCTCCCCCAATCCTTCCCAGATCCTATCCACTTCCCTACTAACTGAAATTCACATCATTCACATTACTTCTCTCTCTCTCTCTCTCTCTCTCTCTCTCTCTCTCTCTCTCTCTCTCTCTCTCATTAAAATACAAACAGAAATCTAAATAATAAAAATAAAATAAACAAACCAGAATAGGACAAAACAAACAAACAGGGTGGGGGGGGAGAAATTGAAAAAGCACAAGAAACACATACCAGTGCCAACACACACACATTCACAGAGAGAGAGAAAGAGAGAGAGAGAGAGAGAGAGAGAGAGAGAGAGAGAGAGAGAATTCATGATAACAAAACCAGAAACAATAATACATAAGTAAAAGATCTGTAAGGTTAAAAAAAATGGCCAGACAATGCATTGCAAGAAAAATCTTTCAAAAATACCCTAGTTCCTTTTAGGTTGGCCATCTACTGGTGGGCATGGTATCTGTCCTTCATTATGGTTTATATATCTAGCAAGACTTTATTGGAGAAAGCTAGTTTTTCATTTGTGAGCAGTTATCTATTGGAGACAGATTCTGGGATAGAGATAAAGACTTGAGTCTATTCCCTTCTCAGCACTGGGACTCCATCCAGCTTAGACCTGTGCAGAACCTGTGCATGCTGCCAGCTTCAGTGAGGTCATACATTCATCAGTCCTGTTGTATGTAGAAGCTCTTGCTTTGGTGTCCATCCTCTGTGGCGCCTACCTCCTTCCTGCCTCCTCTACTTCAAAGTGCTCTGAGTTCTAATGTGAGGAATTTGATGGAGAGTGTTCCATGTACTCTCACTCTCTGGACACTGTTGGGATGTCGGTCTCTGTATTTGTTCCCATCTACTTTAGGAGGCACCTATGGGGTCCCTCTCTATCTCCATTCCCTGGGTACTCCACAGAACCCTGCAGGACCAGATTTTTTTTTTTTTTTTTTTGGTCAGCCACCAATACCTGGAGTCACTCTCTGTTTGGGAACTTGCTAACCAAGGTAGCCTGGGAACCAAGTAGGCAATCTTCACAGTCCTTCCTTTCTGCCATTGCAAATCCTTATTGAGGACCACCTCCAGGGCTGGCCTTTCCTGCCTGCCCCTATTCCCTAGGGGACTTCTAAGACCTCAGTGGGACCCAGCCTTTATCAGTCATTTAAAATGGCTTATTTTTCAAGACTGTTTTCATGTAAACTCTGTTATAAATACTTTAAACATCAATGTTATGAACTTTACGAAAAGACTGTGTCTATTGCTTCCTTGAGCATGTGTTTAGCTGCTCTTTGGATATAAGGAATGCTTTGAAGATGGAAAAGATCAGCTATCAGAGATTCTAAGTACTAAGGCAAGGTTCACCAGTAAAATGACACTTAACAATGCATTGCCTTCTGAATGATCTGTAGAGTAACAGTTTATCAGAGATGTTCCTTAAACTATTGGGCTTCATTTAAAAAATAAACAAACATGGTTTCTCATTTGATTCATTGTTCTCAAACTGCTTCTTGGCCTCAGAGGTCTTCTAGCTTCTGCCTATGGGTATTCAGAGATAGCTGAGACAGATATGCCAAGAGTCAGGAACACCAGCTGATTTGAGTTGTTTGTGCATGATAAGTCATGCCTACAAAAAGAAAACTGAGAACCCAGGCCAGGACTGTAAAGATGGATAGCAAAAGGGTATTAATTCCCAGTACACACATATATGGGACAGACATACAGGTCACAGATCACAAATATTGTCTCCTGTGGAAAGAGGAGCCTTTAGGAGAATGGTACTACATAGGCTACCAGTATCAATTAGATCTCTAGCTTGTTTACTCATGTTTTATCCATCTCCTTTGTACTAGATGGTATGGAGAGGTAAGAAATACTGCTCACTAGGGACAAAATTACTAGATCTTACCTTACTGATTATGCATTTAGTTTCTTAATTGAATCACAATAATGATATAAATATAACACTTACTTAAGCCTCCATCCCATGTTTGGAAGACATAGACACAAAAGCAACACAGATTTTAAAAGGGGGAGTCATCCATCATGTTTACTCAATAGGATAAAGCATTCAAATGCCTTGCTAAGGTGCATATATCTGAGTTGTTGTTATTCCTAATTAAATCCAATTTTTTCAACTACCATTCCAAGATTTTTTATATTATAAAATATGTTTCTATGTATTCCTATGAATTATGTCTGCCCCATTACCTTCTTAGCATCAATCAGAAAGATGAACAAATAGTTGGATCCAAAATTGTTTTGCTGAACACACACTAGGTCTCATCAGCAGAACAGTAGGGACTGAAAAGCAACCTAAGGAACAAACTAAGAACTACAAAACACCAGTGCTGGTGATTACCAGGTGAGAATGGTCAACATTGTGTGGGACATGAGTGGGTCTAGCCTTAGGCTACCTGGAGAACCCACAGAAAATTCCTTGGGTCCCTGCAGACTTGTACACAGTCTCCAAAGTCTAACCACTCACCTGCATGTGTGGAGCACCTGAACTAAGGGTATCAGAAGGAACTGGAGACTACAGAATCACTGGTTTCTGGGTTTTCTAGGCCCATGGTCTGGAACACAAATGGAATGGACCATAGGTCACCACGCCAATCCACAGAAAGTTCCTGGGTCCACACAAGCATAGTCTAGCTTCATGTCTGCTGTGAAAATATTTTCAACAAAATCAGAGAAGAATATTTCCCCAAATTTAAGAAAGAGATGCATATAAAGAGGCCTACAGAACACCAAATAGAATAGAACAAAAAAGAAAGTCCCCCACCACCACATAATAATCAAAAGACTAAATGTACAGAACAAAGAAAACAATATTAAAAGCACCAAGGGAAAAAGTTCAAGTAAAATACAATGGCAAACCTATCAGAATCACACCCAACTTTTCAGCAGAGACCATAAAAGCCAGAAGGGCCAGAGAAGATGTTTTGCAATCCCTAAGAGACTACAGATGGCAATCCAGACTGCTATACCCAGCAAAACTTACAATAACCATAGAAGGAGAAAACAACATATTCCATGGCAAAAATAAATTTAAATAGTACCCATCCATAAATCCAGCTGTATAGAAGATACTAAAAGGAAAATTTCAATCCAAGGATGCTAACTCAGCTCAGAAAAATACAGGAAATAGAGAATTTCATTTTAGCAAAACAAAAATTAAACAAGAATGTAAACACACTACCACAACCAACATCAATATAAAAGGTCCTAACAGTCACTGGTCATTAATTTCTTTCAGAATCAATAGTCATAACTCTCCAATAAAGAGAAATAGACTAACAAAATGGATGTATAAAGAGGACGCAATATTCTCCTGCATATAAGTAACACATCTCAGCCATAAAGATAGATATTACCTCAGAGTAAGGAGCTGGAATAAGGTCTTCTAAGAAAATAGACTTGAGAAGCAAGCTGGAGTAGCATTTCTATTCTCTAATAAAATAGACTTTCAACAAAAATTAATCAAAAGAGATGAGGAAGGACACTTCATACTCAGCAAAGAAAACTCAACAAAGATGAGATCACAATTCTTAACATTTATGCTCCAAATACAAGAGCACCACATTTGTAAAAGAAACATTAATAAAGCTTAAACCATACATTAATAGTGACAGACTTCAAAGTCCCCCTCTTACCAAAGTAAAGGTCAATGAAACAGAAGCTAAACTGAGAAATAATGACACTAACAAATGTCATGAATCTGTTATAACCTAACAGATATCTACAAAACTCTTCACCCCCACACAAAATATTACACCTTGTTCTGAGCACCTCAGGGAACCTTCTGCAAAATTGAAGATAGAATAGGTCACAAAGCAAACCTCAATAGGTACAAGAAGACTAAAATAATATCTTGTATCCTTTCAGACTACCATGAAATAAGCTGACCACAATAACAACAACAAAAGTAACAAAAGGTCTACACACACATGGAAACTAAACAACTCTCTACTGTACAATAACTGGGTCAGAAACAACATAAAGAAAGAAATTAGCAACTTCCTAAAATTTAATGAAAATGAAAGGACAATATACTCAAATTTATAGGGCACAATCAAAGCAGAGCTAAGAGGAAAATTCATAGCATTAAGTGCCTTCATTTAAAATATTGGAAACATTTCATGCAAAGAACTTAATGGCACATCTGAAAGTCCTAGAGAAAAAAAAAGAAGCAGACACACCCAAAAGGAGTAGAAAACTGAAAATAATGAAACTCAGGGATGAAATCAGTAATTTAGAAACAAAGAGAACAACTCAAAGAATCACCAAAACCAAGAAATGGATCTTTGAGAAAATCAACACGATAGACAAACTCTAAGCCAAGCCAACAAAAGGCAGAGAAATAATATCAAAATCCACAAAATCAGAAATGAAAAGGGAGACATAACAACAGACACTGAAGAAACCTAAAGATCATCAGGTCTTACTTCAAAAGCGTATATACTACAAAGTTTGAAAATCAAAGTGAAATGGAAAATTTCCTTGATAGATCCCAGTTACCAAAGTTGAATCAATATCAGGTAAATAAATTACATAATCCTATATCTCCTGAGGAAATACAGTCATCAAAAGTCTCCTAGCAAAAACAAAAACCCAGGAACATATGCTTTCAGCTCAGAAGTCTATGAGACCTTCAAAGAAGAGCTAATTCCAATACTCTTAAAATTATTCCACAAAACAGAAACAGAACAAACATTATCTAACTCATTCTATGGGGTTACAGTGACCTTGATACCCTGTGTTGTTTAGACCACACAAAGACCATAAAAAAGAAAGAGAATTTCAGAACAATTTCCCTTATGAACATTACCAAATTCATTCTATGGGGCCACAGTGACTTTGATACCCTGTGTTGTTTAGACCACACAAAGACCATAGAAAAGAAAGAGAATTTCAGAACAATTTCCCTTATGAACATTGATGCAAAAATACTCTCTAAAATATTGCTAACAGAATCCAAGAACACATCAAAAACATCATTCACAATGACCAAGTAGGCTTCATCCAAATCATGCAGGGTGGTTCAATGCATGGAAATCCATCAATGTAATACATCATATCAGCAAACTTATAGGAAAAAAACTACATGATCACCTCCTTAGACACCGAAAAAGCATTTGATAAAATCCAACACCCATTCATGTTAAAAGTCTTGGAGAGATCAGGGATACAAAGCATGTACATAAACAGAGTAAAGGCAATATACAGCAAGCCCACAGACAACATCAAACTTAATAGAGAGAAATTTAAACTAATTCCACTGAAATGATGGATAGAACAAGGATAGCCACTCTTTCCATATCTGTTCAATATAGTACTTGAAGTTATAGCTAAAGCAATAAGACAACAAAGGAGATCCATATTGGAAATGGGGAAATCAAAGCATTGCAAATCACAGATGATAGTACACATAATTGACCCACAAAATTCCACCAGAGAACTCCTACAGCTGATAAATACTTTCAGCAAAGTGGCCAGATAAAAGATTCAATTAAAAATATATCAGTGGCCTTCCTGTATACAAATGACAAAAGGGATGAGAAAACAATTAGGGAAACTAAAACTTTCACAATAGTCACAAATAATATACAGTATCTTGGTGCAACTTTAACAAAGTCAAGGACTTGTATTAAAAAAATTCCAAGTCTCTGAAGAAAGAAATTGAAGAAGATATCAGAAGATGGAAAGAAATGCTGGTGGATCAGGAGGATCAACATAGTAAAAATGGCTATCTTCCCAAAAGAGATCTACAGTTTCAAAGAAATCCCTAACAAGCTACCTACACAATACTTTACAGACCTTGAAAGACCAATTTTCAACTTCATATGGAAAAATACAAAGCCCCAAATAGCTAAAACAATCCTGTACAATAAAAGATTTTCCAGAAAAATCTCCATCCATGATCTCTAGCTGGACTATAGAGCAACACTAATAAAAATGACATGGTACTGGCTTAGAAAAAGGCTGGTTAATCGATGGAATTGAATTGAAGACCCAGAAAAAAAAACCACACATCTATAGACATCTGAATTTTTGACAAAGAATCCATACACTAGAAAACAGAGAACATCTTCAACAAACGGTGCTGGTCTAACTGCATGTCTACATGTAGAGAAATGCAAATAGATCCATATGTATCACCCTGTCCAAAACTAAAGTTCAAGCGGATTAAATACCGCAAGATAAAACCAGATACACTTAATCTGTTAAAAGACAAATTGGGGAAGAGCCTTGAACTCATTGGCACAGGAGATAACTTCCTAAAGAGAATACCAATAGCTGTGACTCTAAGATCAGCAATTATTAAGTGGAACCTCATGAAAGTGAAAAGCTCCTTTAAGGCACAGGGCACTAAAATGACAGCCTACAGACTGGGAAAAGATCTTCACCAACCCTACATCCAACAAAGGTCTAATATACAAAATACATAAAGAACTCAAGAAATTAAACACCACCAAACCAAATAATCCAATTTTAAAATGGGGCACAGAGTTAAACAGAGAATTCCCAACAAAGGAACATTGAATGACCAAGAAACACCTAAAAATGGCTCCAAGTCTCTAGTTATCAAGGAAATGCAAATAAAAATGATTTTGAGATTCCATTTTACACCTAGCAGAATGAGTAAGATCAAAAGTTCAAGTGACAGCACATGCTGGTGAAGATGTGGAGAAAGAGGAACACTCCTCCATTGCTGGCACAGGTGCAAAAACTTGTACAACAACTCTAGAATCCAATCTGGCACTTTCTCAGAAAATTGGGAATAGTTCTACAAGACCCAGATATATCACTCCTGGGCATATGCTCCCCCATACAACAAGGGCAGTTGTCAACTATGTTTAAAGAAGCTTTATTCATAATAGTCAGGATCTGGAAACAACTTAGATGTCCCTCGATCAAAGAATGAATAAATTGTGGTACATTTACACAGTGGAATAATTCTCAGCCATTAAAAAATAAGGATATCTTGAAATTTGTGGGCAAATGGATGGATCTAGAAATGATCATCCTGAGTGAGGTAATCCAGACCTAGAAATACACACATTGTATATTCTCACTTATATGTGGATATTTGTCCAACGTAGATGTTGTCTGAGAGACTCTACCCCGTGGAGAGATCAGGACAGATGCTTGGAGTTGCTGCTGGACTCTGGTTAGTGTGCTGAGAGTGCTATTAAGAACGGAGACATGGAAAGGCCTAGAAGTTTCAGGAGCTGCACAAGAAGACCATGAAGGCTGCTGGATCTGGAACCAGGAGGGTAGGGTGGCCACACAAACTGTTGTGCCAAACAAGGACAACGCATGCAGTGAACCTAGACTCCCTGTTCAGATAACCAATGGGCCAATGGACAGCTCATTCTCCATCACTGTGGTGCAATCAGGGTGCAATCTGCCATGAACTCTGGTGCTAACAATTTAATCACTTTCCCTTGGTAGAGAGGCCTAGTGACACACAGAGGAAGGGGGATGAGGCTTGATAGGCTGTGGTCTTATGGTGGGGGAGGAGGTCCCTTTCTCTCAGACGTTTAGGGGAAGGGAATTGGGTGAAAGTGTGTGGGTACAGGAAGATACAAGTGAGGAGATAGCAATCAGGATGTAAGCTGAATAACATAATAAATTAAAATTTAAAAAAGAATAGGCTGTATCTTGATAAGACGCTAAAACACGAGGAGGTAGAAGAAACTTTGATAAACACTAGAAATTGTTTCATTTATGCAACTTCACCTGGGCCAAAGGCCAGCCCTGGCTTTGCAGCTCTTGTTATCAGTTTTCTCTAAGTAACAGAATTGGTGTAATTAAAGAAATGAAATAAATGCTTAATTTTGTACCATTATTGTCTAGGGAAAGCATGGCCAAACTTCTGCAAAGATCCAGAGTACTTATTTTAGGCTTTCCAGGACAAGGAGTTTTTGATGTATCTATAAAACAACATCATTGTATGCTGAAGATAACCGTAGATGTAATTTACCCACACAGCCATGCCTGTATTTACAAACTTCAATATTTAAATTTCATATAATGTTCACTTGTAATAAAAGATTATTGTTTAGATGAATGTCAACTACTTAAACATGTAAAAATATCCATAGATCTTGAGCCTTGCGAGATGTAGCAGATCTTAGTAGATTAACCCCTGCTCTAAATAAGCACCTCTGATAACAACCCAAGATAACATAGAAATACAAACGAGCTGAGAAGAAGAAACAAACTATTTTATTTGATTTAAGTGTTACATTGCCCACCTAGGCATGCCCTTAATAAAACTGATAGCCTCCACTTGATAAATTTCTTGATTTCTTTTTGAGAAAAAAATTCTCAATCCTTATTTGTCTCTGGAAACTTCTTAGTATCCCTGACCTGTATGTAGGCTTTCAATTACCTTGAGAGCTACAAGTTTCTTGAGCACTGTCTTTGCTATTGAGCACATCAGGGGAAGTTTCTACAGTCAGTACTCCTGCCTAAATTGCACCTTATTAACCAATGAAAAGTGTAACAGAAACTTTCTGTTCCTTCCAAATCTAAAAGAATGATCTGTGGCAAATGTGGAATGCCCTTACAAAGCCAAGCAAAGTAATTTGAAAAAAACATGTAATGAGTTTCAGGTTCATGAAATGTGATATTGACAACACCAGAAATAAATTGCTCCTATTTAACTGCCATCCAGCTCAGAAGAGATGAGCATCAGCCATGCTCCAACAATGCAGCAGATGCCAGACCCTGAGAGACACACTCTATTAAGACCAGAGTGCTATTAAGGAGACAGACTTATACCGTAAAGTTGGAACCAGTGGAGAAGAGAAAGAATGCCTCAATCTATATATCTCAGGGACTTGACAGCACTCGCCTTCTTATAAATCTGTCTAAGTAAAGTTATTAAGTGCCTGAGAAATGCACCGTTGGCAGCCAACCTGGGACAACAATGGACAATGGATAGCCAATAGATAAGACAGACACGTAAAAGGAGCAGGAAAGATGCTTGCTCACTGAATCTGAGAGGTAATAAAACTGAAAATGGAATTTAGGCTGCATCTTTCCACACCAAGAAATAGCAAATTTTGAACAGAAACAAAATAACTGCATTATCACCTGCTACTTCCCAAATATGAGAGTTAGAAGGCACAAGCATGATTGAAAATGGTTGGGAATTTAATAGCTACAATAAATGTACTAACAAACCCAAAATAAAGATAAAAAACAAGACTAAAAGAAATTTACTTTGCAGAGACTTCAAGACATTAAAACCAAAATAAAGCAGTATACCCATTAATTCCCAAATCCTGAGGCCATGTCTAATCCTGAAAAGAAAAAAGGAAAAAGAATAAAACAAAAACAAACAAAAAACCCACACCCTTATGACAAATAATTAGAAAAATAGAAACATTTAATTATAGAATAAAATAATGACTTGGGAATTTCACTTTTGCTGTCACTTAATCTAAGTTATGCTGAAATGTAATAGCAAAGCATTAACATAGAAGACTGTCTTGAATTTGCTGCAATGTGGAGCATCATGCCTCTACTACTGAATAGAGACATGACTTTCAGAAGCTCTGCTATCATCATTTTCTATTCATCTACTAAATACATAGATGAATATTTCTCAAAGTAATATAACACTGACATGTTGTGGCTCTGAGTAGTCTTGTAGTTAGTACAAGTAGAGTCATTTCTTGTGCTAGAGATATATTTTCATTTTATTGAACTACATGTTTTTAATACTATTTATTAATTCCCAATTCTTAACTATATGGAAATGACATTTAGAAAGGATATCAGATCAGAAGTTCTGGGTATTTCTTTTTACAGAGCAATGCCTCTTTTTCTATGATAGGAAACAAAGCTTTCCATTTTTCAGCATCCTTGCTATTCTTTGTTGTCTCAGATACTGAAGTGCTTTGTCAGCTGCCATTCATCACTACACTTGCACTGTCAGTTTTCTTAAAGGAGAGTTAAGAAGAAAATGAAAGATTTGTTGAGCCTATGTTCCTATCAAATTTTTAAAGGAAAATAAAACTCTACCAAGAGACTCACAGTTTTTAGATAAGCCAGAATACTAAGGTGTCTTAAAAAGTTGACCAACATTATGGATAAAATTTATAAAGAAAATGAAGGTGAGAGAATATGGCAATCAATTGAAACTGTCATTCTATACACATCTCCACTTCTCTCATTCACGTGGAGAAAGAGGCTATGATGATGAAAACTCAATAGAGAAAAAGTCATTGAGATTCTGTCTCTTCTTTAACCACAAATCACAGCTTCACTTTATTTTTCAATGTTTTAAATAAATTGTTAATTTTTAAATGATAAACGAAACAGAAATACATCAGAAGGGCATCTCCTTAACTTTCTATAAGTGGTACAGTAGTAAAATATGTCTTAACTCTACCGGAAGGAATTTCTGAGACCTGCATGAGAATGGTTTCTATTCCTTCTCATGAGAATTAAGAATATCAGAATTCTTGAATATGAGGAAGCCTACACTAAAATTATTCTCAAATGATGATCTTAGAAAAGTAAACAGAAAGCAAGAAGGAGGGAATGTTTTGGATCAATATAACAAAGACACATTTCTAAAAATGAATCAAGTGAGCAGCTTTCATGTTATTCTGACCATGGGAAGTGCTCCCTTTATTTATCTGATGACAACTTTAACTTGGAGGATCTGGCATATGATTTTTTTATTTGTGTACTAAAAGCCCCCCAAGTGATTTTGTACATCATGTAGTTTCAGTAACAACTAAACTAATTTATATTATAGGAATTTTCATAAGTGGGTTTTTAGATGTGTTCCAATTTATTTACTAGACCCCCAGGCAGATATTTAGGTCTATTACTATTTAAAATAATTTTAATAAGCATACATTTCAACAGCACTAAGAATATTATACCTACAGTTGAACAATTATTTGTAACTCATGTTTAAGTTTTATATACAGGAAAGTTGTGTTCTATAGTATGCTATTTTTATTTCTCATAAATGCCTGGGTCCTTACCAAACTAAATTATTACAACAATGATCCAAAGAGTACTAGCAGGAAAGACAGATGAACAAAAAAGGAAAAGATGTATAAGTATCAATAGCAATGCATGTTCTATATGCTTCAATATTGTGTACACTTCCATTTTATGTTAATCTATTAATCTTCAGGAGACTGATATCACTTCCCATTTATACAAAAAGCGATTCAAAGACATTAGTGAACTTGCTTATGGATACAAAAGGAGGAAATGAAGGGGGTGAGGTCCAGAATATTTCACATTCATGTGTGAGATTATCAAGGGATAAAAGAATAAAGGAAATAAAATATTTTAAAGTCAACAACAGTCACCCAAAAAAGAAGAACTTACAAGTTAGGTGATAGAAAATGAGTGAGATTCCATCCCAGGCAATCCTAATCCTGCGCTCTCACTTCCTCTCCAGAGCATTTCTACAAAACAAATACACAGCTTCAAAGCTCTAGCCAGAAAAGGGGACTGAGAGAGTAATGTAGCAACCCCGGAGATTAGTGTTCATTAGTTCTTATCACTTCCTCCCCTCATTGGCATCATTAGCCCTGTAGTTGGACTCATGTTCCTGAGTGAATGGTTTCTCTAAGCTCTGGAATTAGACAGTAGCAAGCAGTATACCATAGAATCCCATCTTTGTGTGAAAAAAGTAACCAAAGTTGAATAAGTAGCTCATGAAAGCCCAGGTGAAACAATAACTAAATACGTTCGATGTTTTGTTGCCTTGCTTTCATCACCCTCTCATGAGTCATCATTCACTGCAGCTACATTTACAACTTACACTCTCATTTTTACACCAAATCAGTTGAAGGTAACTGGAAAAAGGCTTGCTTACACTCGGGAGGCCAACTTTAAGTATGACTTCCTGATGAGTCTCTCGTCTTATCAATCTTACTTCCCTCACCCCTCCCTCCCTTTGAGTGTGTTTCAAGTATTTTAAATCAAGGAAATGATGCTTAGGATCTCTGCGGTGTTTTATTTATCTATTTTCTATAATGTAAGTGAACTAATGGGACTTTGGTTTTTTGTTTGTTTGTTTGTTTGTTTTGGTTTTTCGAGACAGGGTTTCTCTATGTAGCCTTGTCTGTCCTGGACTCGCTTTGTAGACCAGGCTGGCCTCGAACTCACAGCTATCCGCCTGCCTCTGCCTCCCGAGTGCTGGGATTAAAGGCATGCGCCACCACGCCCGGCTCAACTTTGGTTCACCTATTATCTATCATATAAACTCAATAAATAATCAGTTATAAAGAACATCACAAGAAAAAGTGATTCACAGATCTAGATTTCTAGTTCCATTAAGAGTGACTCAAACATAAATTTAATATTAATAAAAAAATTAACAAATGGATTTAGGTAACTTAAATATCAAAACAGTGTAGATTTGGGTTAGTGGGTGGGAGGTGTGGAGGGACACTGTAATCAGGATATATTATATGAAAAAATCTATTTTCAATGTTAAATGCTATCACTTTTCAAAAATATCACAAAAATAAAAACACTAACCACACTCACTAAGAAAAATCTGGCAATATCTATTACATGGGCCCTGGTTACTCATGACTTTTTAATCTTTGGTGAATTAAAGATCAGGGAAAGGGAGTAAGGAAGGACTGAGTGTGGTTTAGTGACATAGTTAGAAATATTGCTTATGAATCCTTAAGGCCCCAACTATAATATGATAGTTGTATAAATAAATATACAGATCCTAAAAGATCATTTTTTAAAAAAATTCCTAAGCTATGCATACTTCTTGATACAGAATTCTCTATTTAAGGGTTTCTGCTCTAAATCTTTTTAGGCTGCCTTATAATAAAGCTCAAGGATAACTATCTTCAATTTGTCCACATTATGTGACTGATTCTAATATAAAAATATTGTTAAATAAAACATGATATATCTCTAATATAGAGTTATAGAATATAGATGAAAATTATATTGTATACTGTACTATTTACTTTATGATGCTATGATAAAACAATATGACTAAAGAAACTTAGAGAAAAAAAGAGTTTATCTAGACCTATAGTTTTGTGTTCCAGAGTCAGTCATGGGGAAGACATATGACAGCAAGTAACAGTCATGGTAGCTGAAATGGGATGCTGAGAGTTCACATTTTTTACTGTAAGCACAAGGCAAAGAGAGCCAGCTAGAAGTAGGGTGAGTCCTGAAGTTCTCAAAGCCCATGCCCATTGCCATACTTTCTTTAACATTGGTACATCTCCTATACCTTCCCAAATGGCACCATCAGTGGAAGACTGAAAATTCAAATACAGAAGCCTAGAAGGGGCATTTTCCTTCATTCTTTATACGTACATATTAAAATACTGTAATTGAGAGGTGAGTTAGGTGTTGGCCACAAACCACATTAGCTGCCATCCCAAAAAGGACAGCCAAGCAGCTTTGGAATGTGGAATGTGATCTCTCTCCACCTTCTCTCTCTCTCTCTCTCTCTCTCTCTCTCTCTCTCTCTCTCTCTCTCTCTCTCTCTCACCTGGCCCATCTGGGACACAAAAAGCAAACTAGCAGAAGTGAGTGCAGGGTGGGCCACAACCCACTTTCGCTTCCATCCCAAGAAGGACTGTGGGACACAGGAGCAGCTTTAGCTTGGGCTTGGATCTTACTCTGTCTGCTCCCCACCATACTGGCCCATCCAGGACACAGCAAGCAAACAGCAGAGGAGGCCTGAGGAACACCCAAGAAACTTTGGGCTCAGATCTCTCTGCACTCTCTCCAAAAAACCTTCACTGGCCTGGCCCATTTGGGTCACAGAAAGCAAAGCCAGCAGAGGAGAGTCTGGCTATCACCACAGCCCACATTGTCCACTATATCAAGGAGGCCTGATACGCACCTGAGAAGATTTCTGCTGGAGCTCTCTCAGCCTGCTCCTCTAGTCCCTTAACCAACTGGGACACAGTCCATGAACCTAGCAGAGCTTAACTGGGCACAGGATCTAACACCCATTGTCCCCAATCCTTAGGAGGCCTCTATGGAGCCCTAGCCAAAAAATAAAAAATAAAGCAGCTATGAACACGGTTGAGCATATGTCCCTGTTGTATGTTAGGGCATTTTTTGGGTATATTCCAAGGAGTGGGATAGCTGGGTCTTGAGGAAGCCCTATTCCCATTTTCCTGAGAAAATGCCAGATAGCTTTCCAAAGTGGCTGTATTAGTTTTCATTCCCATCAGCAATGAAGGAGTGTTCCTCTCTCTCCACATTCTCGCCAACATATGGTGTCATTTGAGTTTTTGATCTTAGCCATTCTGATGGGCGTAAGGTGGAATCTCAGTGTCGTTTTGATTTGCATTTCTCTGATGACTAACGAGGATGAGCATTTCTTTAAGTGTTTCTCAGCCATTTGATATTCCTCTGTTGAGAATTCTATGTTTAGTTCCAAGCCCCATTTCGCAATTAGATTGTTTGGTTTTGTGGTGTTTAATTTCTTGAGTTCTTTATATATTTTAGATATTAAACCTTTGTCAGATGAAGGGTTGGTGAAGATCTTTTCCCAGTCTGTAGGCTGTCGCTTTGTTCTCTTGACAGTGTCTCCTGCCTTACAGAAGCTTCTCAGCCTCATGAGCTCCCATTTATTAATTGTTGACGTCAAGGCCTGGGCTGTTGGTGTACTGTTCAGGAAGTTGTTTCCTGTGCCTATGTGTCCCAGGCTCTTCCCCACTTTTTCCTCTAACTGAATTAATGTCTGTGGTTTTAAGTTGAGGTCTTTAATCCACTTGGACTTGAGTTTTGTGCATGGTGACAAATAAGGGTCTAATTGCATTTTTCTACATGTAGACATCCAGTTAGACTAGCACCATTTGTTGAAGATGCTATCATTTTTCCATTGAATAGATTTGGCTTCTTTGTCAAAAATCAAGTGAGCAAATGTGTGTGGATTCATCTCTCGGTCTTCAATTCGATTCCATTGATCCACCAGCCTATTACTTTGCCAGTACCATGCTGTTTTAATTACTGTTGCTCTGTAGTACAGCTTGAGATCAGGTATGGAGATTCCTCCAGAGGATCTTTTATTATATAGGATTATTGTTGCTATTCTGGGTTTTTTATTTCTCCATATGAATTTGAGAATTGATCTTTCAATATCTTCAAAATATTTTGTAGGTATTTTGATAGGGATTGCATTGAATTTGTAAATTGCTTTTGGTAAGATGGCCATTTTTACTATGTTGATTCTCCCGATCCATGAACAAGGTAAATCCCTCCATCTTCTGATGTCATCTTCAATCTCTTTCTTCAAAGCTGCTTTATACATAATAGCCAGAACATGGAAACAGCCTAAGTGTCCCTCAGTAGAAGAATGGACTAAGAAACTGTGATACATTTACACTATGGAGTACTACTCAGCTATTAAAAACAAGGAATTCCCGAAATTTGTGGACAAATGGATTGATCTAGAAATTATCATAATGAGTGAGTTCACCCAGAAGCAAAAAGAGACAAATGGTATATACTCACTTATATCAAAACACTAGTCCAAGGGATACGTACCATGAAAAACTTTACTTACCAAGAAAGTGGGTCAGAGGAGAGGGCATTCTATTGAGACTTTAGGCGAGAGTAGCATGGAAGAATGGGGAAATAGTAGAACCCACAGGGTCCTGGAAACCTACACGAATAACTTTATGACAGGCAGATCTGGGTCCTGGGGTCCTCCTCAAACTAAGGCACCAGCCAAGGAGAATAGGCAGTAAACTTCGAACCCCTACCAAGACCTAGCCGACAAACATGATATTCTCCACCGTTGAGTGGAGAGTGAGATCTGACTCTCACACAAACTCTGGTGCCCCTTTTCTGACCACGTCCCCTGGATGGGGAGGCATGGTGGCACTCAGAGGAGGGATAGCAAGTTACCAAGAAGAGACTTGATAATCTTAGAGCATATATAGGGGGAGGAGGTCTCCCTCAATCACAGACATAGGGGAGGGGAGAAGGGAGAAGTCGGAGGGAGGGAAGAATGGGAGGAAACAGGGGAAGGGCTAACAATCAAGATGTAATATGAACAAATTAATAAAAAAATGGTTAAATAAATAATAAAATAAAATAATAAAATAAAATACATAACAGAAAACCTTTGACTATAAGCTCTCTTTATCTGCTCCTGACTAGTCTGGCTCACCTAGTACACAGACAAGTACTCTATCAGATAAAACTCAAGGTTTGTTAACATCAGAGACAACCAGCTGGCTAGAAGGCAGGGCAAGAACATAAGCAGTAAGACTCAAAGTCATATGACACCACCAGAAACCAGTGTCCCTACCACAGCAAGCCCTGGAGATACTAACACCCACAAAGCACAAGAAGAGTTTAAATCTGAGGTAATGAAAATGATAGAAGCCTTGAAAAGAAAAATAAATCTATCAAAGAAATACAGGAATATACATTCAGACAGATAAAAGAAATTACTAAATCCTACAAATAATTTCAGGAAAATAAAATAAATCATGATAAAGAAATGAATAAACCTATTCAAGACCTAAAAAGGAATTAGAACCAACAAAGAAAATATAATCTGATGCAATTCTGAAGTTAGAAAACCTAGGGAAGAGAACAGAAAGTGCAGACATCAGCAACAACAAAAGAATAAAAGAGATGGAAAAGAGAATCTCAAGTGTCAAGTGTAGAAGATGTGGTTGAACTTATGAATACGTCAGTCAAAGAAAATATTAAAACTAAAAAGTTTCTGACACAAAATATCCAAGAAATATTGGACATCATAAAAAGACCAAACCTAAGAATAATAGGAATAGAAGAAGACAAAGAATCTAAACTCCCTGGCCCAGAAAATATTTTCAACAAAATCATAGAAGAAAACTTTTCCAACCTAAAAAAAGAAATACCCATAAACATACAAGAAGCCTATAGAATTCCAAATTGATTGGACAAGAAAAGAAAATCCTCCTACCACATAATAATCAAAACATTAAACATACAGAACAAAGAAAGAATATTAAAAGCTCAAGAGAAAAAGGCCAAGACACATATAAAAACATATCTATCAGAATTACACCTGATTTCTCAACAGAGACTATGAAAGCTAGAAGGGCATGGACAGATGTCATGCAGACACTAAGAGACCCCAGATGCCAACCCAGACTAGTATACCCAGCAAAACTTTCAATTACCATAGATGGAGAAAGCAAGATATTCTATGACAAAACAAAGTTTAAACAGTACCTAGGCACAACTCCAGCCCTACAGAAGATACTAGAAGGAATCTCTAATCCAAGGAGGAGGATAAATTCACTCAGGAAACATACTCAGAAATAAATAGCCCCACATCCACAAAAAAAAAAGGAAGGATATTCACACAAACACACTCTACCACTGCTAAAATAAAAAAAATAGGAACCAACAAACACTAGTCATTAATATCTCTCAACATCAATGGCTTTAACTATACAATAATGAGACACAGGCTAACAGAATGGATGTGAAAACAGGACCCATCATTCTGGTACACAATAGAATCACACCTTAGCAATAAAGATAAATATTAACTTAGAGTAAAGGGCCGGAAAACTGTATTGCAAGCAAATGGACTCAAGAAAGAAGCTGGAGTAGCAATTCTAGTACCTAATAAGACAGACTTTCAACCAAAACTAATAAAAAAAAAATGGAGAAGAACACTTCACACTCATCAAAGAAAAAATACACCAAGAGAAAGTCTCAATTTTGAACATTTATGCTCCAAATTCAGGGAGCACCCACACTCATAAAAAAAAAATTATTAAAGCTTAAATCACACACTAAATCCCACACATTAATAGTTTGAGACTTTAACACCCACTGTTCCCAAAGGACAGATCATCAAGACAGACACCAAATGGATAAATAATGAAACTAATAGAAGTCATGAATCATTTGGACCTAGCCAATATCTACAGAATATTCCACCCTAACACAAAAGAATACACTTGTTCTCAGCACTTCATGGAACCTTAACCAAAGTGACTATACTTGGTCACAAAGCAAACCTCAACAGATACAAGAATATCAAAATAACCCTTTGAATCTTATCAGACCACTGTGGATTAAAGCTGGAATTCAACAACAACAACAACAAAAAAAAAAAAAAAAAAAAAAAAAAAAACCTACAAACTCATGGAAACTGAACAAGTCCCTACTCAATGACCTCTGGGTCAGGGACAAAATTTAAAAAGATGTTAAAGGATTCCTAGAATTCAATGAAAATGAAGGTACAACATACGCAAACTTACAGGACAGAATAAAAGCAGTGCTAAGAGGAAAGTTCATAGCACTAAGTGCCATCATAATAAATTAGAGAGATCCCATACAAGCAAATTAGCAGCACACCTGAATGATCTAGAACAAAAAGAAGATGCTCCACCATACAACAAGGACATTTGCTCAATTGCGTTCATAGCAGCTTTTTTCATAATAGTCAGAAACTGGAAGCAATGTAGTCATCCCACAACCAAAGAATAGTTAAAGAAACTGTGGTACGTTTACACAATGGAATACGATTCGATTCAGCTATTAAAAACAGGGACAATTTTGCCTAAAAATTGGCAAGCTTGGATGCAGGCAGAGTTGATGGCCAAACTCTGCCAAGACAGGGTAAGAAAATCTACAATAGTTCCTGCCTCACAAATATGTCTATCAGATATATTGGTCCAGAAAGCCGAATATGATGCTCCAACATTATAGAGAATTTTGGTTCAGGCAACAAATTGTTTCTGTTATCTTCTCATTGGGGAAGCTGCTAACCTGCACTCCCTGTATGCTCTTTGATGCAATTGAAGACCAGATTGTTTAATTTCACAATTAAGCTAAGCTGTTTAGGGGTTAAGATGTTTTTAGGTCTAGATAGATGTTTTAAGTTGATAATGATGAGATATGATAGATATTGGTTTACATTCAGAATTTAGACTCACCAAGATGGGAAAGATGTTTAATTCAAGGCTGCCAAGTACAAATAGCCAAAACACCCTGAATGTAACATATATAATTTCTGAAGGTTTCATGGTTCTTCTTGCTGTAGGTAGTTTATTGTATATATGCATAATAATATAAATGTATATGTAAAATATATTTAATAAAAACTGTAAAACAAGCAAACAAGGACATCTTAAAATTTGAAAGCAAATGGGTCTAACTAGAAATGATCATCCTGAGTGAGATAAACCAGACCCAGAAAGACACATGGTATATACTCACTTAAATGTAGATATAAGCCACATAATTCAGGATAAGCCCACTACAATATAGAGACCTAAAGAACCTAAATCACAAAAAGGACCCTAGGGAGAATGCTTAATTCTCATTCAGAAGGCCAAATAGAATGGACACCAGAAATTGTTGAAGAGAAGAAACAGGACAGGAGCCTACCTTAGAGGTCCTCTGAAAGACTCTACCCAGCAAGGAACCAAAGCAGATGCTGAGGCTCACAGCCAAAATTGTGGTTGGAATGCAGGAGTCTTAATGAAGAGTTGGGGGATAGAAGGACCTGAAGCAGACAGTAGCTCCACAAGGAGAACAATGGAGCCACATATCTGGGTGGCTATTGGGTGCTGCAGAGAATGAGGCACCAACCAAGGCCCGTGCATGATAAGGACCTCTGCTCATATATAGTAGATAGGCAGTGCAGTCCCCTTATTGGTCCCATAATATTTGGGGTAGGGGCTACTTCTGACATGGACTCTAGTGTCCACACATTGATCACTCCCCACTTGCAGGGCAGCCTTTCCAGGCCACAAAAGAAAAGGATAAAGACAGTCCAGATGAGACTTGATAGGCTGAAGTCAGATGGTAGGGGAGGAGGGCTCCCCCTTTCTGAGGACTAGGGGAAAGTGTGAGGGGGTATGAGGGAGAGAGGGTGGGACCAGGAGATGATGAAAGAGGGGGCTACGATCAGTATGTAAAGTGAACAAATTAAGAATAAATAAATAAACAATACTGTAATTATTATTATGTAATATAGGTGATTTACTTTTACTCATTATGGGGGGAAAAAAGAAACTTTGTATGTGATCCAGCTGCTAACAATACAAATCCTTCAAACACTTGCAAGTTTAAAAGCTGTTCTTCCTGTCATCTTGTGGCATACATTCAGCAGCATGAGAGCCCAAGGAGGTGCTGTGGTCTCAGAGCTATCCCAATTGAGGGCTTTACTACACCTGCAAGGGGTTCTCTACACCAACCATGGCAACCTCAAGCCATGGCACTCCATACCTCCAGGCATCCTGTTCAAACCTCTGTTCAGGTAAGCCGGTTCTGAAACTCTCAAATCAGTCACATTTCTTTTAACTCAACTGGGGAGAGCTCCAGCAGGGGTTAAACAGCAGCTACACCCACTGTGCAGATCTTATTTTGTGTGTGTGTGTGTTGGCCAGTGTACTGTGCTGCTTCTGGTGGCTTACTTTAATAGTTTAGCTGTATTTTGTTTTATTTGTTTTGTTTTCTAAAACCAGGGGATAGCTTTCTCCCACACTGCAGACCAGAATCTCCAGGACATTACATTTCCTTTCCAGCAGAACTCACTGTGTGGGTAGGTAACACAGCTGAGCCACCCCTCAGTAGGGACAAGCAAGGTCCAGAGATGTGCTTGGGTCAGGTGCTTTAACACCACTGCACAGTTTCCTTTCAGGTTGCTCCTTGGGAGAAGGCTTAATAATGTACCTACCCTTGCCTTCTTTCTCTTCCAAAAATTTATTTCTCCCTTATTGGTATTTGCTGCATTTCCCAAATGAATTTTGAGCACTCAAAACTTTTTCTCTGTGTCTGCTTCTGGGATTAACCTAAACTAACACAATTTTCTTCTTCATTTTAGATCTGGGCACTTCATGCTCTTCAACTCTCAGAGCAAGCCTCTGAATTGAAGAAGACAAAGGACAAAGTGAATTCTCTTTGTGACCACAACACATCAAAATCCCTAAAGATCTCAGAGGCAGCAGAGCCCAGACTTGGAAAATAGAAGGTTCACATACTTTGTTGTGATGGTAAAGGAAACCTAATCCTCTCTATTTATTTTCCATGGTTTTTATAGTCATATAAAGGACAATAAAAAATAAATCTTGTCCAGTATAGAAATTTTCACTCCATATGGATAACTTTATATGGGGAAAAATCTGGCCTATAAGAAAATATGGTTCTAAATTACTGTAGATCCAATTTTATGTTTCACTGCATTAAAATTTATATTCATGTACATAGCAATAGTATTTCTGGGAGAAGGTGTATCTGACAGTCTTTTTATATGAAACTATTCAAAACACTGGTGGTTTGAACTACGTTAATTAGTTGTTCTACTCTGGGTTGATTTCTTCTTTAGTTATAACTGGAGCTATCAGAAAAGTCTGGGTAAATACATGGGCTGGGCCTATCACATATTGTGGTAGCTCCAAGCTACTTTTGAAAAGGTTCCCCTGAAAGCCATGCTAGAAGTAAAATTGTATGTTATCTGTACCCAGAATTATAATTGTGTCTGCCAAGTTGACTTCCAGTAATATTGTAGTAATTTATATTGAAATGTTCTGTGAAAGTTACTATATTTTCACAGGTTAACAACATTTGATACCTAAAGTCTTTTTTACTATATTGAAAACATAGCTCAACTGTCTTATTCATATTTTGTTGCTGTCTGTTGAGAACAGATACATTTTTCATACTTTTTTCATTTAAAAAGTTTGGTTTTTTATAAAAATTATTGATTCATTCTACATCATAATCATAGCCTCCTCCCTCCTCTCTTCCAAATCCCACCCTCCCTCCCTCTTCCCCCATCCCTCTTCCCCTACTCCTCAGAAAAGGGGAGTCCTCCCCGCCAACCCACCCTGGCTCATCAAGTCTTATCAGGACTGAGCATCTTCATCCACTGAGGCCAGGCAAGGCAGCCTCGCCAGTAAGAACTGGTCAAACAGTATCATTGTTGTTCATCTTGATTTTTGTTCTTTAATTTTTGAATTTATTAATTGCTAATTTTTAAAATTTTTTTATTAATTTATTCTTGTTACATCTCAATGGTTATCCCATCCCTTGTATCCTCCCCTTCTTCCCTCCCTCCCATTTTCCCCTTATTCCCCTCCCTTATGACTGTTCCTGAGGGGGATTACCTCCCCCTGTATATGTTCATAGGGTATCAAGTCTCTTCTCAGTAACCTGCTGTCCTTCACTAAATTTTAAATATGGTATATTATATAATTTTTGATATGTATACATTATAGAATTGTAAAACTATATTAATTTCTATTTTAACAGCCATTTAACTTTCATTTTGAGGATGAGAACTATTTTTTAAATTAGGTACTTCTCTCATACAATACATCCTGATCACAGGTTCCCCTCCTTCTACTCTTCCTAGCTCCCTGAGCCACTTCCTCTCCTTTCAGAAAACAGCAGGCCTCAAAGAGATAACCAAAACAAGTTTAGTAAAACAATACAAAAGCCTATCAATGCTGGACAGGGCAACCCAATAGTAGGAAAACACTCTCAAGAGCAGGCAAGATGGCCAGAGACACACCAGCTCCTGCTTTTAGGAGTCCCACAAAACAAACAAACAAAACAACAAAAACAACAACAACCTACCAAGCTAACAGGCCTAACATATATGCACAGGACCCAGCGCAGATTCCCACAAGCCCGGTGCTGGCCTCTTTAGTCTCTTTGAGCCCATTAGAGCCCAGCTCAGTTGACTTGGTGGGTTATGTTCTCCTGATCCATCCTCTCTGACTCCTACAGACTTTACTCATTTCTTCCATGGAGTTACCCAGCTACGAAGGAAGGGACCTAGAAAAATTTAAGATCTACTGCCTAAGAAAAATTTAAGGCTATCAAAATACTAATATTTAAGATAGCGTCCCCTACAATGGGCCTCTAGCCCTCACTCTTGGGGACAACTGCAACTCTGGTCATTTTGAACACACAGGATTTTACAGGGACAACTACAAATTGAGCCCTTTTGAACATACAGGATTCCTTCTCTTTGGAATCCATCCTCAGACTTTTCACTCGTTTTCTTTAGTTCTCTCCAAAGGAACAAGAGAATGCTTATTTATGCTGGTCTTGACTTGTTGAGGTTTCATGCATTGCAAATTTCCTTTTCTAGCCTCTGGCTTCTCTCTTAAATTTGTTTGTGCCCTTTATTTTTGGCTTGAATATAAATTGTTCCATTTGCAGTAAAACAAATTATCAATGGTTTTCTCTGTATTTCATTTTATTTACCGGGCTTAAATTATCTGTGTGTACGGAGTTTAAGTTATCGCTTTATCAAAAAGGTACTACAAGTTCTTTCAACAGTGTGGCAGAAAATAATGCAATTATTTTCCTCAGAACCTGAGAATGTACATGCGTTAGCTTTTTTTTCCCCTTTGCAGTATAAAAAAACCATGAAAATCACTTTCTGTGAAAAGGGGAAAGAATGTAAGCATTGTTAATGAATCAACTTTACTAGAAAGCTTGCTTCCTATTCTTGAGGATCGTGTACCTAACAGACCAGCCTTGTGGGTCACTGAATTCTTGAAACCAAAATCAACTACAAAAACAAGTTTCTAAAAAAGGATTACTAATTTCTCATTCACTAATATTTTTAATTATAGATTAATAATATTCAGAGCTCCTTGTCAAGATCTGCGCTAATCACCTATTGTATCAGTTGCCTGAGTTCAGCCATGGAAAGAAACAGACAGAGGATTGATTCAAAAGAGGGGAACATGTTTTAGAATAGACAAAATTTGAGGGACAGGAGAGATAGATTAATGATTAAGAGATAGTACTGATCTTCCAGCACTCAAGTTTAGTTCCCAGAACATACCAGATGGTTCACACTAGCCTGTAACTCCAGTACCTCTGGCCTCTGTGGACACCTGCATGCACATGTATATACTGTGACACAGACACACAGATAAACATAATTTAAAATAACAAAAGTTTTTAAAAGAATAAACAAAATGTAAATAATGAAAAATATTTTTTTTTACTTTCATAATACAAATCACATATGTTCAACAGGCCAAACCTAAGTAAAATTTATAAAAGTACACTAGCCTTCAAAGTGTGCACACAATTTTGTTTCTACTAGAAGATGGGTCAAGGGGACAATACGTATAATGGTGTCACAAAGAGTCTATCACATGATACCTGACTATCAAGTGGTCCTGTGCACTGATTTCTAATGTTGTAATGATAACATGTTCATCTGTAACCTTGATGCTGGGCTACGATGACTCAAGTGGATCTCAAATTAGTTCTTTTTGTCTCTATGTTTCAAGCACCAAGGTTTTTATGATGATTTTTTCTGGCACAAATAAATAAATTGCATATACGAAAATAATTTATAAATTCACAAATTGCCTTATGCAAAACACTATGCTAATGAGTGTATGTTTGTGTGTGTGTGTGTGTGTGTGTGTGTGTGTGTGAGAGAGAGAGAGAGAGAGAGAGAGAGAGAGAGAGAGAGAGAGAGAATGAAATTATTATGGATGTTGATTGTGATGATAAGGGGAGAAGTTATCTACAGTTAGAAATGATACAATGAAGATACTATTTTCAAAATATATTAATTTATTTTTTGACTATTTGGTAAGTTCCTACTACATGCTAGACCTTGTTTGTGTCCACATATATTTTAAAGCCTATTACACAGTTTGACAGTAACCTAAAATACCATATGTAGCACATAATTTAGGAAGTTTGTTATGTAACAAAGGAAAATAATAAAAAGGTGCTTATTGATCAAATTATAATGGGAGTAGAGGAAATTATTTCATATAGCATCTCACATAATATAAACTTCAAGCCTAGACATGGAAAATAGCTTAAGACTCTGAATTATTAGATTATTTGATATGAGATGGAGTATTTTCTGAAGGTAGTCCAGGTCAAGATATGATTACCATGGGTATATTCTGTTATTCATATCAATTTAAATAACTGAAAGATCTATGACAAATAATTTATAATAATGATATCAACCTATGTGTCTAAAGAGAACTGAAACAAAATGATTAATCTATATCACTAAAAACAATTTTACCAAACATTTAATAACATGGAAACATTTCACAAACATATTTCATGAGAAAAGTTGACAAAAATGGCATGGTGACATGGTTCTCAGTATGTGGATCATGACCTTTTTGAAGATTGAATTATCCTTTCACCAGAGTTGATTATCAGATATTCTGCATATCAGATGCTTACATTATGATTCATCATAGTAGAAAAATTACAATTATGAAGTAGCAACAAAAATAAGCTTAGTATTGTGGTTCTCCAAAACATGAAGAACTGTATTAAAGGATTCCAGCATTAGGAAGGTTGAGAACCATTAGCATAGTGTTACCTTACATAAGCAAATAAGTACAAGAAGTTATATGGAATGAAATGACAGGCTGTAAACAGTATGTCTTCGAGAGGAATTATGATTTTATACTTTTCATTTTGTCCTTCACTGTACAACATCATAATAAATTGTATCATAAAATAAATGATATATATTAATAGGAAAAACCAAACTCAAAATTAAGACAAAATCTAAAACACTATTATAGGACAGCAAGAAGAACACAGAGAGATATCCTGGAAGAATACAGCCTTAATCTCTCTAAATAATAGCTAATATACAGAGTAAACTAGGCATAGAGGAGCTGTGGTACTTCTTTTCCATGACTGGCTCAGGGGTGCCCTTGGGTTCTTCTGTGGTTGTTGTTATCACTTTGTTTTGCTATTTCTATTGTTTTCAATATTGTATACTGTTGGTGCTCACCAAAAGGCAAGAAAGAAGAGATACAGGTAAGATGCTGCTTTCTCTCTCTTCCTCTTAAACATTCTTTAAAAGTTCATTGAAGTCTCCTTGTAAACATCAAATGTAAAAATGATAAATTGATTATGGTAGATAAATTTTAAACTATAGACCATTGTATAGCATTCTTAGTTGAAAATATGTAGATTGGACACTATTGGCATGGGCAAGTTGACACTGAGAAATAGCCATAACATTCTATTAAGTGCTTTACAGTCTTCAGATACTTGTACATTATTCTACAGGCAATGGGTACTCACTAGAATGTTCAAAGCATAGTGTAAGTATTATACTGTTTTCTGATGGAGAATTATAAGGGCAGTAGAAGATTAAAAAGGCAAAAAGCAGAGGAGGATTTCCAAGATAATGGTTTGTGTGGATACTGATAAAGAAAGAATGATACATTCAATACGTTGGAGAGGTATTTAGCAAGCAGAAAAATAAAAATAAAATTTAGAGAAAATGAAACTCTAAATGTTTTCTTTCATATACTGGCAGAATAGAAAGCAAATGCACTGAGTTGTCAGAAATGTGTTATGTTCCTTACTTAACTAAATTGAAGCATATAATTTAATTACAAAATTGAAGGAGGGTGGGGCAACAGAAATTAAATATTCATTAGGAAGCACTTCCCATCAAACATTTGTTCATGCTTATATCAAACAGATCTAATAATTTCCTGATAAATTCATCACTTTTCATTAGAAGAGCAATTGTAGTTGGTAAAAGGTAGTGGTTACAGTGTGTTACACAATTAACACAGTGTGAAATGAACTAAAACATGTTCTCAATAGATCATTTCTGGAAAGAATAGATATTAGATTTAGAATAGTTAAATGTAAGATACTTTTCTCAATGCTTTTCAATTTTGTCATCAGGTTAAAAACATATTTATTTAAACATTATAAAAAATGTCATATATTCTTACAGATGCTTTAAACCTGAGAAAGAGAGTCTGATATTTTAACATTTTTTTAAAAATTTCTTAGTTCTTTGAGAATTTAATAGCCTGATATTTTAATTGTCCTTTGAATTTAAACAAGATGTCTTTATAAAAAATGGAGACAACAGAATGTACTCCATCACTGAAAGCTCAAAACCTAAATTGTCTATTTCTTCTCTGAAATTCAAATCTTTATTTTCTATTTTAATAATTTTTCATTACATAAATCCGAAATGAGTTCTCTTGAAAAACGAATAAAATAAAACATAATGTAAAAAATATATAGAATTAATTATTGATCCATCCTTGATCAGGTACCCAAACTGCTCATGGGAGTTTTGATTTGTATGTTGAACTTTCCTTTTTATTAGTTTTCAATTCTTGATCAGTTCTTTTTGTTAATTTTTATCACTTCTACAAAATTAGTTAGGACTTTCTGTATATGCAATTGTCATTATGTTTTGACTCCATTTTCATGTTTGGCTCCTTGCTACTTTTAAGCTCTACTGTTCACTCCTCCCTGTCTTGCTCAATATCTCTAGAAACCGCAAAGAAAGACCAGACTCTCCTTGGCCAAGTACATTAGGAACACTCTAAACAGCCTTACTCATCAAACACCATGAAAATCCCAACCTGTTTTCTGTTAGCATTTGCTCTCTCCCTGTCTCTTTCTCTGTGTCTCTGTCTCTGTCTCTGTTTGTGTTTGTCTGTCTGTCTGTCTGTCTGTCTGTCTGTCTGTCTGTCTGTCTGTCTCTCTCTCTCTCTCTCTCTCTCTCTCTCTCTCTCTCTCTCTCTCTCTTTCTCTTTCTCTTTTACTTTTAATCATGTACATATTTGAGGGGAGATATATGCTCCTTAATGAGGGTCCCTGTAGAGAAAACTAAGAAGTCATTAGCTTTCCTAGAGCTAGAGTTATAGGCAGTTATTTTATGGGCCATAAGATAAGGTTACAAAATCTGAACTCAGGTACTCTGGGAAATCAGCTAGTGCTCTGATCATTGAGCTATCCACACAGGTCCTGTTTTTCTTACTGTCTCTAATCATTTTCCTATCAGCTTAAAAGATCACTTAGCACATAAAACTTGACTGTAAGCAATAAGACTTCAGAGCCCATAATAGATGTGTAGTGTCATTTGTCTCAACAGTCAACAAAAAAACAAAATTAGAATGAAGATCTCATCCTGCATCTTAAGTAAAGGACATTTAAAAATTCACTGTGCCTCTTGGTGAAATCATACTTTTAAAATCTTATTCTAATTTAACCCTCACTTTTTTTTTCCTTGCTTTATTGTACCAGTGCAGTCATCTGAGCATAATGTATCATGGTGCAATGAAGTGTGTGCACTGTTTGGTCCAAAAGAAACTCTAATTCGCCAAACCCTAAAAGCAAGACCAATGACCTCAACCTTGACTACAGAAGGATTTCTGTAAGTTAGTTAAAAGTCAGCATTTCTAAGAATCTTATGAAATGTTTCCATCTACCAATATAAGTCACTTCATTTACCTTTGGCAGAAGGGACATATGGACCTGTGATGCCTATTACCATGTCAAAGTTTCATGCTGGCCCCCAGGGCCCCTCAGTGTTGCAATTACCAGCTATGCATTTCAAAGATCATGCTAACATGCCCTTCTCGCCTTTTCCCCTACCCTAAATTCCTTCCAGATCATATCCTTCCCTCCCCCTCCCCACTACTCATTCTCCTTATAGCCCTGCTATTTTGATATCCATTCTCTCTCTCTCTCTCTCTCTCTCTCTCTCTCTCTCTCTCTCTCTCTCTCTCTCTCTCTCTCTCTCTCTCCCCCACTCCCCCATCACTAACTCCTGCTATTCTCTCCTCTCTGAAGATAACCCAAGTGAGTCAGCTGACCATGTTCAGTCTTCTTTTTTCTCTCCCTGTTCCTGACTCTTCCACATATTTCTGGACTTTCTCTATTTCATGACAGCAATAAAAATTAAAAAAAAAAAACTTCCACTAAACCATATCATGAAGTGGTCAGTTATTCAGTTTGTGCAAACACTTGACATCTTTGACTTGTGTAGTTATATTGAAAAATGTTTAGAGATTGACATTTATTGACACTTTTGGGAACATCGATATGAAATAATAATAAAGGTTTAATATTTAAAACGGCATGAATGTGTTCATACTGATAGGTTACTTAAAATATGATTGTTGAATTAGAAATTTTGGGGTATCATGTAATACATTTTATGTGATCTAAGGGTATATAAATAAATATTTTCCCAGTATTAAGTCAATGTAATAGGTAATTTATACATTTTCACCTCTCTGATATTGACCCAGCCTACTTCTCTGGGCCTCATAGAATGAGTTTGATAATGTTTCTTACATTACTATTTTTGTGGAATAGTTTGAATAGTATTGGTATTAGGTCTTCTTTGAAAGTCTGATAGAATTCTGCACTGAAACCATCTGGCCTGGGATTTTTTGATTGCAAGAGTTTTGATGATAGCTTCTATTTCCATAGGAGATATAGGACTGTTTAATTTGTGTATTTGATCTTGATTCAACTTTGATAAGTGGGATCTATCAAGAAAATTGTCCATTTCATTTAGATTTTCAAATTTTGTGGCATGTAGGCTTTTGAAATAAGACCTAATGATTCATTAGATTTTCCTCATGTCTGTTGTTATATCTCCCTTTTAATTTCTGATTTTGTTGATTTGGATAGTGTCTCTCTACCTTTTAGTTTGGCTAAGGGTTTGTCTGTCTTGTTGATTTTCTCAAAGAACCAGCTATTGTTTTCACTGATTCTTTTAATTGTTCTCTTTATTTCTAATTTATTGATTTCAGCCATGAGTTTGATTATTTCTAGCCATCTACTTCTCTTGTGTGTGTCTGCTTCTTTTTTTTCTGTGTCTCCCAGATATGCCCATAAGTTACATGTATGTTTCTAATCTCTATATGAAGGCACTTAGTAATATGAGCTTTCCTCTTAACACTGCTTTCATTGTGTCCTATAAATTTAGGTATGTTGTATGTAAGCTTTAAACTTTTTCAAACATGCTTTATATGGGGTCTTTAGTGCTTATACCTCCCTTCCTATCCTACATAGGAGATAAAAGAGTTTAATGGGAGAAGAAGAAGTAGACTTCAGATACAGTTCCTGGGAGCAATTCCACTGGCATAGTTGGCCAGATTCCAGCAGACCAGTTAAACAGAAAGCCAGCAATTCAGCAAAGGTGCTACAACTGCAGTAGCCAGAATGCAGAGCAGCAGCTGGAATACAAAACCATGAAGCATTCTCTGGAGAGATTCTCTCTTGGCGCATCTCGAAGTAGAGTGATGAGTAGCCAAACAATAGGAAATGGTGCCAAGACCAAAATGTCCAGCCATACTAGGATGTTTTTCAGCTGACAAAGACCAAGCCCCTCATAGAGGTGGTCCTTCTTCTAGTGGATAAACATCACCTATTCTTTCACAAGTCTATTTCCCATCCCAGACTTTTAATCAAAACAGAAACATGTTTACATCCTCTATATATCCCACTTCCTATTAAAAATAAATAAACCACATACATAAGAATAATTATGGGAATTATCAGGCAAAAGTTACATATACAATGTCCAGCCCATTTGCATTTGAAAATCTTAGAGAAAGTATTCCACTACCCATCATATCCTAGTGAGTCCTAACCTAGTGTCCAATTTTTTCCTAAATCACTTTTTTATCATAACTTAACATTTATCAACCTAAAACATATTTTTAGTTCTTAAACAACTAAAGCTTAATTATGGTAATACTATGGCTATCTAGTCTTCAACCCCATCAGAGACGTAAGAAGGAAATATTATCTAATATGTAGGAAGTGCAGGCAAGCAGCTTCCAAAAGTAAAGACATGACAGAGACAGCTGACTACCTGGACAGTCACCAAAGGTTTTTCTGTATCATTGAGGCCTAACAGCCTACCAGCCCAGAATATCAAAATTCCTGTGAAGCAGGAATTTTGAAAGACTATCCTACTTAGTCTCTGAAAATTTGGATAGTCAATTTTACAGTGTCATACTTGTTCACAGTTTGGACAGTCAGTCAGATATCAGCAGCAGAGAGAAGAACAGTTTTTTTGGTCCAATGACTATTTGGCCACATTTGTTTCTTTTATGCACATAATCTTCAGTGAAGTAGATTAGAGGTACTATCAGGAAATGTGTATCTCTATCAGAAAAGCCCTTTCTAATCAAATACCACATTCTGTAGACCTCTGACATGGTTGATTCACTTATATAAATAGACAAACACTGCTTGTTTCCAGTCATGTACAATCTGATTAGCCTTAAAAATATATACAAGAGAATAAGTAAAGCTTATTTCCATAATTAACTAAAGTAGTAGCTAACAAGACTTCATGTATGATTTATAGTAGTGACTAACTACTAACTTGCATTTCCAACCATCCTGAAGAGTTTGCGATAGCTAGCTTTTTTAAAGACTAGAACTTTCGATCACATTTTCAAATGAGTTGCATATGTACAATACATTAAACAAAAGTTGAACAAAATAATCTTGAATTTCTATCAATATACAATACCAATGTAAAATATCTGAGGCTAGTAGATTCACTAATCTACCTTTTCTCCTATATTTCTGTGTCCCATCCCCTACCTTATCACTCCCTTTTCCCTTCTTTCCCCTAACAATAGATAGGAAAGAAAAATAAGAGAAAGAGGATATATATATGAAATAAATCTACAAATTTAATCTTTACTAATTCATAACCAACCCTCCTAGACATTGGTAATCCAACAAAAATACCACCTATTGGGAATGGAGGCATTGTGCTCTTAAAATCAATTTTTGTTTTTTGGGGATAAAAATATCTTTCGGGAACCCTTGCAAAATTAGGGTATTAGCCAAGCACTGAAAAAGCTACCTGTATCTTTTTCAGTCCAGTCTCTGTGGGATCACTCCTTTAGGCTAGCCCTTTTGAAGTTGATATGCATGCAAATTCTTGAGGAAATAGTAGCTGAGGCAGTCTTCAAGGTTGAATTACCTGGGCTACTTGTTTATTATTATCTGGCCTTTTGCTCTGAAAATAAGCAAACTTTTAAAAGTATTAATATAGGCATATATATATGTATATATATTACAAAGTTCACAAATAAGCTAAAGATAAATTTCTGGCCTATTATTGAGCAGGTGTAAAGTATCTATCATCTTTATATGTCTGGTCGAACCATAATATCCACGGTGTATGAAAAGATGGCATGTCATGAGGACCAGGTAGCCCATAAGATTCCATTGCTATGCGAAGATATTCATATTTCAGATAGTAGGAGGCCTTCCCTGATATCTAATCTTTATAATTTTAGTTGGTAACCATATATTTTATTCCCTACAAATACAAAAAATAACAATGTCCCCATCTCAAAACTATTGCAGGTTTCCATTCCATTATCAACAGATCCTTATGGTATCTTGGCTGTCCTAGTTCCTGAGATTTTTCTATAACACGATGTCTCTCAGCTGCTGTTGTTCCTTTTTAACCAATGTTAGTGAAATTGAAAGTCAACAAAGAATTATATAATCTATCTCTAGGGGTCTTTACCCTTCCTTTTTGTTTAGTAAGCATCTCTTTTAAGTAGGGTTAGGTCTTTCTACAACTGCCTTCCTGTAGGATTGTGGAGTATACCAGTAATGTGCTTTATATTGTAGTATGCAAGAAAGTCTTCATTTTATAGGATGCATAAACAGGAGGATTGTGAGTCTTAATTTGTATACGTATCCCCATAAATGCCAATATTTCCAATAAATTTGTAATCATATAATCAGCCTTTCAGAACTCTCTTTTTCAGCTACTACCATATATATATATAATTTATGTTACTACACATATAAAATAAACTACATACAGCAAGATCGGTGGATACAAGTAAGAGGAAAATAATTGAGATGCAATCTGAATAAATTAATTTTTAAAATCCTGTAAAATAAAAGAAAGGTTATGATGTAAATGAAGACATTACTAAATTTTTAAAAATTGATATGCCTTACAAATATAATAAGAGCACAGAAAGCTCATGATTTACTGTTATCAATTTTAAAAGTTTATCCCAAAGAACTGATGCTTAGTCAACTTGGGCAGATAGATGTTAAATACATCTCCATGGTAACATGTTATGCTAGACCTAAAGAGATTCCTGTATATATAGATTTTTAATTTGCTAACTTTAATTAAAGATAGTCTAAACAAAAAAAAAGAATAACCACAAAAAATCAGGAATTATATTACTGTTATATTGATAGTATTTTGGTTATTTGTATTCAGCAACCTTGAAGAACACTTCGTTCCTATCTCAGTGAATCTAAAATTCTGAATGTAAATCAATATTTATCATATCTTATCTCTATCAACTTAAAACATATATGTACACATAAAATCATCTTAACCTCTAAATAACTAACCTTAATTGTAAAACTAAACTATCTGGTCTTCAGCTACATCAGAGACTTGAGAAGGAATAAAATTAATTACCTGAGTAAACAGGAAGTGCAGGTTAGCAGCTTCCAAAATGAAAAAAAAAAAATGACTGAGACAGTTTGCTGCCTGAACAGTCACCTAAAACTCTCCGTAATCTTGGAGCATCATCTTCAGCCTCTGGCCCAATATATCTGACAGACATATTTGTGAGGCAGGAACTATTGAGGACTTGCTTAACCTGTCTCGATAGAGTTTCACTGTCAATTCTCCCTGTATCCAAGCTTGTCCATTTTAAGGCAGAATTCTGTCAGTGGCTAAATGAGGACATTTTGCCCAGTGGCTGTTGTGCCAGCTTTGAAGCCATCTCCATAAGGCGGTTCTTTGATGCTCATCATCTTCTTTGAGGGAGGCTGGGTGTTGCCAGGAGTTAACCTGTCTTATTGTCAATGACTCTTTAAAATAGCAAAAAATATCTTTAAATGCCATATTCTATAGGTCTCTAGGGTTTTTGAAGGCCTTTTTAACTCTTTTACCTTATCTATTTATAGATTCATATCTATCTGTTAAACCTAGGATATATATTCTTATAATATAAGTAGGCTAGTAAATGACATGTCCATGATGTGATCAACTAACAATTTGTATAACTTACTTATCCTACACAGCCTGCAATAGCACTTTAAAATTATTGAAGGTAAACCTTGCATTCTACTTGAGTTGTATGGGTACAGTACTTCATATGACAGTAGAAATATATCTTCTGTGTGTGCAGAATAATTTTAAACTTGAATTCTATACATAGGGGTGAGGGTGCTGCAGAAACTGATGTACCAGTCAAATACAATGCATGCAGAAAACCAAGAGCCCCTGTTCAGAAATAGCAGATGGACAGCTGATTCTCCACTTGAGGAAGAAGGGGGTACAGCTGCTGGATCTCTGACATGCCTAGGGTGCCCAATATTTATCTATTGCCTTTTGGCAAGATGTTCTAGCAGGCACACAGAGGAAGGGGATGCAGGCTATCCTGATTAAACCTAATAAGCTATTACCAGAGGTCTAGGGGAGGGGAATAGGCAGAGAAGGGAGAGGGAGAGGGAATGGGAACATAAGAGAGAGGGGATACCAATCAGGATGTAATGTGAATAAATTATAATAAGTAAAATATACATTTAAAAATTCTGTGTGGAGGGGGAGGGGCTGCAGAGACTGGTGCACCAACCAAGGACCATGAATAGCAAGGACCTAGACACTCTGCTTAGATGTAGTAGAAAGGCAGCACAGTCTCCTCATGGGTCCCACATATGGGGGAGTAGGGACTACTTCTGACATGGACTTTGGCCCCCCAAAATTGGTCACTTCCCCCTGGCCAGGTGGCCTTGCTAGGCCACAGAGGAAGAGGATACAGGTTGTACAAATGGGACTTAATAGGCTGAGTTCAGATATTAGTGGAGAAGGGCCCCTCTTTCTGAGGACTAGAGGAGGGAGGGAAAGGGAATGAGGGAGGGAGGGTGGGATCAGGAGGGGATGAGGGAGGGTGCTACAATCGAGATGTAAAGAATTCAAACTGCAGAACAAGCAGGTAATTTGTATTGCTGATCTTACTACATGGGAATAGCTCTGAGACTGGCTGAGAATGTCTATGCATAGACAATGCTTCTTGGTGGCTTCAGAATCCCTGTGACTTATTACATGCCATGCTTCATATGGTGTGAATGAAGATTTATAGATGTCTTCCTTCTGCTCATACAAAGAACAGAGAACCAGTCTTAATTGTTCTGTGCATCCTGCACACCTCATACATTTAGAATTTTAGAACTGTATAATTCTTATGAGAAAGTATATGTTTTCAGAACTAAAGAACCAGACACTGATGCTGGATAAGACCTGATAGGATTCATTCCTCCCAGCATGCTGGACACTGACAGCCTTTTCAGAACATAAAGAAGTTGCCCATTGAAATCTTAAGTATGTGCCAATGGTATGATGTATGTACCTCTATTTTCCAAATTCTGTAAATAAAACAGAACCAACTGCCAGATTTCATTCCTTTTCATACCCCTGGGGTTATTTTCAGCAGGCAATGGAGTTTGGTTATACAGAGAACACATAGAACACTTTTTAATTATTTGTTTGGCTTGTTGGAAGTGACACCAATTTTTTTCTAAACCTTTACTCTTAATATGATACTTTTCATGAAATGTTGAGGCTTCTAACACATTTCCTATTAGTAATTGGTCAATTTACTCTTTTCCTTGTGGTAGCGGACCTGGTAAACCAGTATGAGACCGAATATGAGTAATACATACAGGATAGTTTTTAATTTCTGATGGCCTGTTGCAATTCCATTAATAACAAAGTCTGTCTGTCTCTGTGATTGCAGGAATATTAATTTAGATACCCCGTTATTATAAAAGATCCCCTCCCCATAAATTTATGGGTACGCCAGAAACATAGGGTCTCAGCTTCCCTGTTTCCCTTTCTAGTCCCACACATTCAAGCCATCATACACATTGTCTCATTTGAGATAGTTTACCAATTCCTATAAACTGTGAATAAGCTTTCTGAAGTGGCCAAACTGGATTCCAAGATTTTTGGGAAAAGAGCATGATGTCTGTGTCTGTATTCACCAAACCTTTTGTTCACACCATTCATTTGCACCATTATTTTGGGTCTCTGATCATTAACCATTGTTTTCCAGAATACACATCTTCCAGAACTCCCAAATGCACCTGCTCTTTTTACTGAAGCAGCTTTGCCCTTGAAATAAGGAAACAGTAACAGCTGAGCAATTCTATCACCTGCATCTATTTGCATCTCCATTTTTACATACGTCATGATTTTAATTTCTTCCTTACAATCACCATCTATAATACCTGGCTGCACAATAAAGCCTTGAAAAGTTAACCCACTTCTTCCCAAGATTATTCCTACTGTTCCTGAAGGTAAAGGACCATAAACACCAGTGTTTATTTTGTAACATTCAACTTGTGGGGATAGTGTAAGAGATTTATCTGAGGCCAGATCCAAAGCCACGCTGCCTTCAGTAGCATGCTTTAAATTATCAATACCAAGTTTCCATCTTCTTGCAAGTTTGTTACCTCCTGGCTGACCAAAGAAAGTTGGCTCATATTGTTTTCTGAGGGCCTTGAACTAACAGGCCTTTCCTCTGGTTTCCCAATGGTAAGATATTACCTCATATGTATTTCTTGCATTGGCAATCCCTATACCAATGTTTTCCCTTTCCACAGTGGCTATAATGTCCTGGAAGTCTTGGCATACCACTACCATTGCAGGCAGAACCTCCTTGTTCTCTCCTATGAGTGCAGTTTTCTCCAGAATTAATGCTCCTGTTATTTTGAGGTCTGGAGTTTTTAAACTTACAATTTCTTTGTAAGTGACCAAATTTAACAAAATTAGATGTTCTCTTAACTCTTAGATCCTGCTACCATACCTTTTGCTCCATTGTAGAGAGATAGACCTCTCTAACCATAAGGCGAAATAATCTTTTTTCTTATGTTGCTATTGGTTGTGGTATTTATCACACCAGCAGAAAGTAACCAATACATGGGGTAACCAACTTTTGTCTAATTGGATCTAAACCCTGCTCCTTATGAGGGAATTCATGACTCATACTCTAAGCCTGGTCAAAAGATAAAGAAGTTATAAATCCTAGAGAGAACCTCTTAGTGTTGTTTTTGGCAAGCAGCCATTGTATCAAACTGCCTTCTAAATCTTATGTTTATGTTATTAGTCCCATGCTTCTATCACCTTTGATCAGAGAAGCTTTTTTAAAGGGTCTATAGTCAATGGAGAGATGAATAACTGTTCAAATGTTCTAAGACTCAATAATTGTAGTACTCAGTTCTAAGTAGGACATCTTTATCAACTCCTCTGCCAATAGTAATCATGGAACAGGAGGCAAAAAGAACATAAAGCCAAAAGATGGGGCTGTCTCCTGGACATAACATGGAAAAGATAAAATCAGATAAGTGGATCTTGATTTTGTGTATTTATTTGTTTGTCTGTTTGTTTTAAAGCCATCAGTTTTTGTTAATGACATTTTATTTAAAGATAATATTGAAAGATATCTATTCACTTTTTCATTGCCAGGAAGATTCATGCATACCCCCTTGACCTCTCCTTCTTATGTAACTTCTCTGCGTAGATGGATTGTCCTTTTACTTATAAGTTAGTGCATATCGTATTTTTTTCTTTCTGGGTCTGGGTTGACTTGCTCAGGATAATTTCAGCTGAGGGGATGAAGGGATAGAGATAGAGAGGGTAGAGAGATGACTGGAATGGGTGGTCATTTAAGGGAAAATGTGGAAACCTAGGACAGAGTAACCTTTTTGGAATCTATGAGGGTGACCCTATTGAATATCACTAATAATGGAGGGAATGGAGCCTGAACTGACCATCTTCTGTAACCAAGCTAGGATCCCAGTAGTAGGACTGGGACACCAACCCTGCCACAAAGCGTGCAAACCTACAATCTTCCTGCCTGGAAAATATGCTGGGTCAAGGGTACCCCAGAGCTTCTAGGAGTTGCCAACCAATGACTGGTTTAACTTGAGGCCCAAGCCAGGAGGGTGAGCCCATACCCTACACTGCCTAGATGGCCAGAGTCCTGAAGTTTGATGGTTCAGAGACATTGAACACAACTAACAAAAAAACCTAAAAACTAAACACAACTAACAAAAAGTCCTCATAGATCCGTGCCTAGCTCAGCCATCATGAGCAAAGCGTCCTCCAATAGCTAATAGGAACAGATGCAGAGAATCACATACACATACTAGGAGGAGCTCAGGGAAGCTCACCGAAAAGAGAGAGAAAGAATTGTAGGATCCAGGGGGATCTAGGACACCAGGAGAACATGGCCCATAGAATCAACTAAGAGGGGCTCAAAGGGACTTACAGAGACTTAAACAGCAGTCAAGGAGCCTGCATGAGTCATCTGTGCTGTAGCTGGTTAGCTTGGGTTTTTTGTTGGGCTCCTTAGTAAAGTAGGGGTATTTCTGACTCTTTTGCCTTCTCTTGGAACCATGTTCCTCCTAGTGGGTTGCCATGTCCAGACATGAAAGAAATAATTATGCCTACTCTTACTGCATCTTGTTTAGGCAAATTCAATTGGTATCCCTGAGAGGCCTTCTCTTTTCTAAATGAAAATGAAGATAATGTGGATCTGGGGGAGAGGTGGAGTGGAAGTTAAACTTGGAGGAAGGGAGGCTGCAGTTGAGCAGTATTATATGAGAAAAGAATAAAGACAAAATAAAAATAAAGTGTGTGTGTGTGTGTGTGTGTGTGTGTTGTATGAGTGTTTTATAAACGTAGACAAGAGTAAGATTCCAAGATGGTGACACTGACTGCACATGGTATCTGAACAGTAGAACAGCAGTGATTGCAGAGCAATCTACAGGCCTGTCTGTAAACCCCCAAAACATCAGCCTTTGTGTTTCCTAGGCGAGAGGATAGCTCAAGATGAAGGAAACGAGCAATTCCAACCCCAGGTCAGAGAGCTGATCTCAGAAAAGAACACAAGTTCCCACTGGAGCACAGTCTCAGCTTCTGGCCACACATCTACTGTCCAGTAGATACCTTCTGAATATTTGGGTACATGGCTCCAATGTCAGATCTTCACAGAAACAACCCCAGCTGTTGCTTCAAAGCTCAATACAATGTCTTGGCACATGAAGCTCATTAAGCTCAGTCCAGAAAGCCAGTAGAAAGGTGGCTGACTCTGGGACTTCCCCTGGCAAGAGGAGGGTCTTCCATTACCTGAGGAGTCCAGTCCATCTTCAGGGTCACACATTTGAGGTGATCCATGAGCAATCAGCTGAGAACCGCCTGCCAGTCCAGATCATACCCACGAATCGAAGGTGGGCTCTTGGTAGGACATACAGCTTTCTGCACTGGGCTTTTCACCCACCCTAAAGCACTCACCAATCTGCTACATACAGGAACACACCTCAGCCATAAAGATAGATATTACCTAAGAGTAAAGGGGAAAGGATTTGCAAGCAAACGAACACAAAAGCAAGCTGAAGTAGCCATTCTAATATCTAATAAAATAATCTTTCAATCAAAATTAACCAAAAGAGATGAGAAAGGAACTTCATAATCAACAAAGGAAAATTCCAAAAGATGACATCTCAAATCTATGACCCAAATACAAGGCCATCTGCATTTGTAAAAGAAAGATTAATAAAGCCCAAACCACACAACAACCACAAAACAATAATAATGGGAGATGTCAACACTCCATCTCACCAAAGTACAGGTCAACAAAACAAACTAAATCAAGAAATAATGTCACTAACAGATTTTATGAAGCAAAAGGATCTAACATACATCTACAGAATGTTTTACCCAAATACAGTACCTCACAGAACCTTATTCTCAGTACCTCACAGAACCTCACCAAAGTTGACCATGTATTCTGTCACAAAGCAAGCCACAACAGATACATGAATATTGAAACAATACCTTCTATTTTATCACACCTCTAGGGACTAAAGCTCAACCTCAACAACAACAACTGAAATAACAAAAAGCCAACAAAGGCATGGACCTGAATAACTCTTTACGCAATAACAACTGGGTCAGGGAAAAAATAAAAAAAGAAATTAAAGACTTCCTAAAATTCAATGAAAATGAAGGCACAACATACCCCAATTTACAGGACAAAATGAAAGAAGTGCTAAGAGGAAAGTTTTTAGCAATAAGCACTTTCATAAAGACATTGGAAATATCACAAACAAAGAACTTAACATCACACCTTAATGTCCTAGAAAAAAGAAACAAAGACAGCAAAAAGGAGTAGATAGCTAGAAATAATCAAACTCAGGGATGAAATCATTAAATTAGAAACAAAGAGAATAATTCAAAGAATCAACAAAATCAAGAGCTGGTTCTTTGAGAAAATCAACAAGATAGAAAAACCTTTACTCAAACTAACTAAAAGTCAGAAAGACACTATGCAAATCCACAAAATCATATGAAAAGGGAGACATAGCAATGGACACAGAAGAAATACAAAGAATTATTAGGTATCACTTCAAAAAGCTATATGCTACAAAATTTGAAAATATAAAAGAAATGGACAATTTTCTTGATTGATTTTGCTTACCAAAGTTGGATCAATATCAGATAAACAAACCAAGTAGTCTTATATTCCCTAAGAAAATAGAAGAAGTCATCAAAAGTATCCCATGCAAAAAAAAAAAAAAAAAAAAAAAAAAAAAAAAAAATTCCCAGGGCCAGATGGTTTCAGGCCAGAATTCTACCAGACTTTCAAAGAAGAGCTAATACCAATATACTTCATATTATTTCACAAAACAGAAATGGAAGGACCATTTCCAAACTCATTCTATGATGACACAGTCGGCTTGATACCTAAACCATACAAAGACCAAACAAAGAAAGACAATCTAATATCAATTTCCCTTATGAACATTGATGGGAAAATACTCAATCAAATACTCACAAAAGGAATCCAAGAATACATCAAAAATATCATCTACCATGACCAAGTAGGCTTCATCTCAGGCATGCAGGGGTGGTTCAATATATGGAAACTATCAATGTAATTCACCATATAAGCAAACTGAAAGAAAAAAAACCTCACATGATCATCTATTTACATTTCAAAAAAGCATTTGATAAAATCCAATGCCAATTCATGCTAAAAGTCTTGGAGAGGTCAGCAATATAAGGCACAGACCTAAACATAGTAAAGACAATATACAGCATGCCTATAGCCAACCTCAAACAAAGTAGGGGGAAATTAAAACAATTCCACTGTAATGGAAGACAAGGCTTCTTATCCTCTCTATATCTCTTCAATATAGTACTTAAAGTCCTAGCAAGAGCAACGAGACAACTAAAGGAGATCAAGTGGATATAAATTAGAAAGGAAGAAGTTAAAGTAGCACTACATGAAGAGGATATGATAGGATACTTAAGTGACCCCAAAATAATACCAGGAAACTCCTACAGTTGATAAACACCTTCTACAAAGTGGCCGGATACAAAATTAACTCAAAAAATCAGTAGCCCTGTATACAAAATACAAATTGGCTAAGAAAAAATTAGGGAAACACCACCTTCACAATAGCTACAAAATATAAAGTATTTTGGGGTAACTATAACCAAGCTAGTGAAAGACTTTTATGAATAAAAAATTCAAGTCTCTGATGGAAGAAATTGAAGAAGATATCAGAAAATGAAGAGATCTCCCATGCTTATGATCAGTGGATAAGATACTAAAAATGGCCATCTTACCAAAAAGTAATCTACAGATTCAATGCAATTCCCATCAAATTACTAACACAATTCTTTACATACCTTGAAAGAACAATCCTTAACTTCATGTGGAAAAAAAACAGAATAGCTAAATCAATCCTGTACAGCAAAAGATCTCCTGGAGGTATCTCTATCCTTGGTCTCAAGCTGTACTACAGAGCAATAATAATACAATCTGCATGGCACTGCCATAGAAACATCAGTGGATCAGTGCAATTGAATCAAAGACTCCAAAATAAACCCACGCACCTGCTGACACTTGATTTTTTACAAAGAAATGAAAATCATACAGTAGGAAAAAGATAGCATCTTCAACAAATGGTGATTGTCTCACTGGATGTCTACATGTAGAAAAATGCAAGTAGATCCATATTTTTCACTCTGCAAAAAAGTCAAATCAAAGTGGATCTAAGACCTCATTAGAAAACCAGACACACTAAATCTGTTAGAAGAAAAGGTGTGGAAGAGCCTTGAGGTCATTGTCACAGGAGACAACTTCCTGAACATAACACCAACAGCTCAAGCTCATAGATCAACAATTAATAAATGGGGCCTCATGCAACATAATTGTTTTTATAAGGCAAAGGACACTGTCAACAGAACAAAATGACAGCCTACAGACTCAGAAAAGATCTTCACCAATCCTGCATCCATATATAGATATATATGGAACTCAAGAAATTAAACAACAACAACAACAAAAAAACAATCAAATTTAAAAAATGAGATGCAGAGCTAAACAGAGAGCTCTCAACAGAGGAATCTTAAGTGGCCAAGAGAAGGAATGCGAAGGGAGCCTACCATAGAGGTCCTCTGAAACACTCCACCCATCAGGGGATTAAAGTAGATACTGAGACTCATAGCCAAGCTTTGGGCAGAGTGCAGGGCATCTTAATAAAAAGTGGGAGGAGAGAAGGAACCTTAGAGGACAGGAGCTCAACAAGAAGACCAACAGAGGCAACTAATCTGGGCCCCAGGATGCAAGACTGTGGAAACTGATGCACCAACCAAGGACCATGCATGGAGAGGACCTAGGCCCCTGCTCAGATGATGTAGGTGATAGGAAGCTCTCTGTTGCCTGCGCTTTGATCACTTCCCCTTGGTGGGGAGAACTTGCCAGGTCAGGAAGGAAGATGGTGGTCCTGATGAGATTTGATAGGCTGGGGTCAGTTGGTAGGGGCTGAGGGCTCCCCATTTCTGAGAACCAGGGGAGGGGATGGGGGAAAGAAGGAAGGATGGTGGGACAGGGAGGAGACAATGGAGGGGGCTATGATCAGGGATGTAAAACAAATAAATTTTTAAATTAGCTTTTAAAAAGTAGACAGTTCCATAAGAAGGAAAGTAGATCTTTTAAGGGAGGAGTATTGGAATTCATGTGAAATTGAAAGAAAGGGGAGGAATTTTTGATGGAGGAAGGAGGAAAGCAAGAACAGTAGAAGAGAAATGGTTTGGGGTACAGGAAGAAGAGGAAGAAGAACAAGTATAGTAATGCATGTGTGAGAATGCTATATTATAATTTATCACTGTATAATGTCTTTAAAATAATTTTTAAAAAGAGAAAAATTATGCTTTGAGAACATTACTTATTTTCTTTATTTTTCAGTATTTTATCATTTAAACAATTATTTTTTAAAGATGAAATTTAATTTTCTGTTTTGTTCTCTATATTTAAAATATTCATATATGAATATTATACTTATGTTATGTTTTAAGTCCATAAATCAATGCATTATATCCATATAATACTGATAAATATCAATCCCATATTGTAGTACAACTTTATACATGGTGCTATAATATTTAGCATTTCATGATTACTCATATTTGTACCAAGAATACCAATCACTTAATGAGAATAATCTACTTAATTAATATGAATGAGTATCCTTAAATATAATCACCAATAGATTTCACTAAGATTACTTCTTACTTCCTTTCAAACTTCTAAAATAATACCTCTTTTAAGTTGTCCTCCTTTCTTGTTTTACTCAATATGTAACCCGTCATTAAATTTTATCAGAAGTCTTTCATTGTTAAAATTTCACCTGTTTTTTTGGCCAGGAGAGATGATTTAGTGGGTAGGCTGTTTACTGTTCAAAAATGAGTACTGCAGTTTGAATCACTAGCCTCCCTGTAAAAATATCTGCAAAGCAGAACATAGCTGTAATCACACAGCTGGGAAACTGAAAAAGGAGGCAGAGACTTTCTGTTAAGCCAGTCAGCCAATTCAGCCTCAGAGGCAGTTCATGTCTCCAAAACTAGAGTGAACAGGAATTATCCTTATAAAATGTTCTTCATGCCAGGGCACACCTACAGACACACACACAGAGAGAGAGAGAGAGAGAGAGAGAGAGAGAGAGAGAGAGAGAGAGAGAGAGAAACAGACAGACACAGACACAGAGAGAGACAGCACAGAGAGAGACAGCACAGAGAGAGAGAGAGAGAGAGAGAGAGAGAGAGAGAGAGAGGGTATAGGCATTTCATCCCAATCACCTCACTCCCAGGCACATTCTCTCATACACACCACACACACACACACACACACACACACACACACACACACACACACACACACACAATTTAGTGATTTCTTATATTTAGGGGGTATTGGTTTTGTTTTCTCTTAAAATCTAATTTATAGCATGGGGATTTTAATTTGTCTTCTTTTGAACAAAGTGGGAAACACCATTAAAACACTTCTAGGGGAAAAACATAACCTGGATACCTGTATACACAGTAGCTGAAATGAGTTAAGGTTCTCCAAGCATCTCTGTTGAGCATGTCCTCGTCAAACACCAGATGGATGAGACTAGACAGCACACCAGATGAAGGGAGAATTCCCCAGTGGGAGAACTGTCCCCTCTCACACTGCCAGGTGTAGAGAAGACAGATGAGATCAGAACTTGTTAATAGGATAAGCAAAAAAAAAAAAAAAAAAAAAAAAAAAAAAAAAGTTCAAGATTTGCGAATGGAACAGGTGAAAATGTAACTGGTGATAATTGAAAGCTAATTATTATCAAGCTAGCAATTGGCAACCAGGTGCTCCAAGTCACCTAAAAGGCAACTCGGGAAGGATTGTGAAGATATTTACTTTTAGCTTAAATGAGATAAAAGTGTTTCCAGACTGACAGTTCAGCATAGGAAAATTAATTTTATCTTTGCATTGTTTTGGCTAGCCTAGGATCAAACCAGGATACAAGGTATAGTAAAAAGCAAAGTGATTATGGATTTTGTGTCATGGACACCTAATACTTTTTTAAGTTGGATTTTCCCTAAGTAAAAGCAGACACACAGTAACCACAGAAGCCACATCTTTTGGCTAGATGCCATTCTGCAAGCATGCCCCCTCCACCCTTTAAGCTGCTCTGCGAACCACATCAACTACCATAAAAGAAAGGGTGCTTTTGTGTAATGACGCATATTACATATTCCCGTAGTGGCATTTCCTTTACAAACAAATGTTTAGATAAACTGTATGATAAGGTCAAGGTCATAAAATAAGGAAGCAGTTGACTGAAGGTAGAGAATAAAAAAGCCCCCGTTCCTTGGTGCGGCTTCTGCGGCTTCGTTCTTACTCCACTCTACTTTTTGATAAAAATGTGTTCCATGTTTGAAACAATAACATGTTCTTTCTTGGGTTTTTTTTTTTTTTCCTCCACAAAAAATTTTCTATGACCCTGCTAATTCTGAGAGACAACAGTTCCAAAATAATTTAACAAAGGCTTATTATATCCAAGTTTATTTCTATTAAAAAAGAAACCACAAGTGCTGTGCTCAATGAGTGAACATAGTGAACACACCTAAGACAGAACGAGAAGACTACAAAGAAATCACTGAGTGGTGGCCTGCCTCCAACAACAGCGGCTGTCCAGACTCATCAACAAGGTTTATCCCGTCAATATTAGAAGGTTATATGAATGAAGAACAGTTTGGACATTATTACAGTTTTGCAATCTTTAAAAGAAATGTATTTTTGCTGGTACCAGGCAATTACCATTCATTCTGTTTACTCTCTTCCCAGGCTCTTTCGTCCGTCTCCCACACAAATACTTGTCTCACATTCCTGGATTGTTGTTGTTGTTGTTGTTGTTGTTGTGTGACTCATGGAATTTAACCAAGGCCATCTCAGTGGCAATGGGTGTGTGACTATCCTTTTGAACCTGGTAGAATCACCAGGAGGTACACAAACAAAGGCAGAGTCTGTCTGTCCCTCCCTTGAATCCATCAGTCATTCGGCTGTCGGTTAACAAGGAGAGAGTAAAGCCACCCTCCTTACCCAGGACTGACTGTTCTCAGGCTATCCTTGTTAGGGCGTCAGTTACGTGATAAAACACTAAGAGCAAATGTAGCTTGTGATGGGATCAGGTGTATTTTAGCTTACCACTCTACATCGCAATCCATCACCAAAGGAAGTCATGGCAGGAACTAAATGCAGGAGCCTGAAGGTAGAAACTGAAGTAGAAGCAAGGAAGGACTGACTCGCCTCAGCTGTTCTGGCCTAAATGCCTCTCCAAGCTGACTGATTCCATCTGTCTTCTCTTTATTTCTCATGGCTTCTAACTGAATTGCTCTGCCTGACTTCAAACTAATTCTGGTAATATATTTTAATCTTCTGGCTCCGTCTCATTCTCTGCTTCATTCTGTCTTCACCTGTGCCTAGCTTGTTCTCTCTGCAACTTGTCTCTGTAAAACTGTCCTGGCAAGAAACTCTTGGTAAAAAAAAAAAACAAAAACAAAAACAAAAAACAAAAAACAAAAAAAAAAACTTCTCTCTTCCTGTACTGCTCTTAAGTAGCTTCTCCTTGAGGCATTTCCTATCTATGACTTATTCTGTCAAATCTTTCTCTGATCTGTCACTTCATCTGCCCCCAATTTGAAGCCACTTTCAAACATGGCTGCTTCCTTACTTCCATTGTTTGGGATTAGAAGTGTGTGCTATAATCCAGCCAGATCATACTGTAATTCAGAACATGTCTGCATCCCAGCAGAATTTCACAAACTGGAAGGCCTTTGGATGTGATGCCTTGCCAGATCAGCCAAGCTGCTGGATTAAAATTTCCCTACTCTATAGTATCCTAATGACATGAATCAACAAAGAATAATTGCCTGTGTTTCAGTGCTTTACTTTCTAAATTGATTTTCTTCTCTTCTTTGCTCTTTCTGTTTCACTCTTATCCTTGTTAGTAAATACTTATTAAACTTACCAATCCTTACTAAGAACTATTTATTGTCTTTGTTGGACCTTTTCACTGTGTATTTTCTTGCAATTTGTTTATCCATCTTATTTATTATATTCCTTCTCATTTGTCTGAATATGAGTGTGAATGTTCCTTTTCTGATGTACAAATTTTAAAATGTTATTTTTATTATCTTTTAATTCAAACATTTTATAATCTCGGAGTATTTTATACTTTTAACTAATAGATTTTAATTGACTAATTTTTAATTTAATATTCAACTTTATACTTTGTTATTAATTTTAAACTTAATTTAGTTTTCTTAAAATATTTCATATAATATTTCACTTCGGAGATTTTTTTAAAGTTATGAGCATAGGCATATACTCAGTTTTGTCCAATGTTCTATATTCATTAAAAAAGTGTGTGTGTGTGTGTGTGTGTGTGTGTGTGTGTGTGTGTGTTGTGTTCTTCAAATCTTCTGCATACTTATTTCTGGTCAGCTTATATTATAAAAACTTCTACATTGGCAATATGAGAATACATTTATTCAATTCTTATTGTAGATTTGCATATCTCCTGTGTTATTTCATATTATTTGAGGCTATACTATTATATTTGATGCACAACAAAACAATCAAGTGTACAAAAAATCATGTCTTCCATGTCTAATAGCCTTTTTGCTGGAAATATCACTTTTTATCTCTAAAATGCTTCAGCCAAAACATGTTTTTTGTATGATTCTGTTAATATGCTCTGCTACATTTTACTTTCAACTTTTTCATGACATTACACTTGAGCAGAATAAAATTTGTTTTAATCTTTTTCCTTGCAATATTTTTCTTTTGAGTATTCCATATGTTTACTTCAGTTATTTATAATTGGCAATTTATATTTATTGTATTTCTATTATTTAAAACAACTTTAATTTCAAAGATATTTTGATCATATCCTTTTCCTCCCCCATGCTAAATATGCATACATACAGATGTCTATGTATACATACATACACTGCACACAGTTTTATTTTTATTTTTCAATATTCATTTTACTTTACTCAAGTATACAATCTTTTACATCATCAAATCTTTTCTTATCTGGTAAACCTCTCAAAGACCTTAAACAGGTTATTTTGCAATATAGTAATAATTAAGTACCCCCAAATGTCTTTCTGTTATGATATGAATTGTTTATGAAAACTAAGAAACGGAAACTGGACTTATGAGGAATGAAAGACAAACATCTCATGTTCTTTCTCATATGTGGACACTAGCTTCTGATATTTTACATATTTGAGAGTAAGTATGACTAAAAATCATAATTAGAAAGAGAAAAAGAGGTCTTCATGAAGAAATAAGAAGGATAAAAATAGATGTAATATGAAAGTGAAAGAAACCTATTAGGAATGGAAGATAGAAACTTGGGCAAGTGCAGAACAGAAGAACAAAACAAAACAAAATATGTATGAAACTAACACAATAAACCTGTTACTTTGTAAGCAAATCTTAAAGCAATGTATAGACTGTGAATCAATACCAGCAATTCGCTGTATGAGATAACATTAACATGAAAACACATCTAACCTTGATGGTCAAACAGAAAACTATACAAGCTGTTTGCAATGACAAATTTCATGAAACTTGTATAAGTTTTATGGACAGATTATGCACTTGCTCCAGTTTCTATACAACTAGCCTTTATTTAAAGTCACATCTACCTAATTTTACCTATTGAAACCTAAGTTAGGTCACCATCATAAATTTTCAGTTGTTTAAAATGTGCTTCTATGGTTGCATAAATAATCCTTCATCTAGCCTAAATCCCATTGTGTTTCTAATGTTTGCTTACTTCCTAGGTTCCCATAACTAGACTATAAGCCCCTCAAAATTAATAGAGATCGATATATAACCCTTTAATCTTAAACTAACATGACTGCAGTAAGAAATAGAGGCACAAAGTAAACTGAAAAATGATTGGCCAGTAAGAGGAGCTGATCTCAAAACAGGCATCAGGAGAGTGTCTGGATAAGAAAGGGATAGCAGAATTATCTTAGCGCTTCTATTGCTGTGGGTGAATACTATGGCCAAAAGCAACTTGGGGAGGAAAGGTTAATTTTAGCTTACAGTTCCACATCATAGTCCATCATTAAAGGAAGCATGGCAGAAACTCAAGGAGAAATTTGAAAACAGAAGCAGAGGCTATGGAGGACCCAGGCCATTGTGGGTGGCCCAGCCCCAAGGTAGCTGGTCCTGGGTGGTGTGAAAAGGCAAGCAAAGGAAGGCACCAAGAGCAAACCAGTTCATCTTCTTCTGTGATTTCTGCTTCAGTTCTTGCCTCTGTGTTCACGTCCTGTTAGAGTTTGTGTTCTGATTACTCTTTCTGATGGACTGTTACTCAGAAGTGTATGTTGAAATTAACCCTTCTCTCCCAGTGATTTTTGTCATAGAGTTTTATCGCAGCAATAGAGACCTTAAGACAGGAGTCAAAACTTTCACCCATGAATCACAATTAGAAGACTAAGTAGTTCAGGGGTCATATGTTAACTATGGACAGGCGGTGAAGGGGAAGAAAACAACCAGAAATAAGTTCAGTGAGTTGCAAAGTAAAAGTGGTCTTTCATGTAAATTATAAAACATTCAAAACTTAGAAACATCTGCAGTTCAGAGGGCCTGAGATGCTCACCTTCATTTCATGTCCCTGCTGCTTCACACATACTTCTACAGAAACACTAAGAGTTTGATAAGCCAACAACATTAAATTATACATTAGAAGGTGCATTTCAAATTAGATTATTTCTCTTGTTTTTTTTGTTTGTTTGTTTTTGTTTTGTTGTGTTTTTTTTGTTTTTTGTTTTTTTTGTTTTTGCCTGCATCAAACCAAATAAGGCTGCACACCCAGGGCCTACACGAATCTCCACTAGATCCTCTGTGTATTCCGGCTTCCAGTGTAGTATTTTTATTGGTTTCCTGGGTGCATGAATGATTGAGTCTGTTTCTTGTGCCTTCTTTTGAGCCATTCCCTTCTGTTTGTTTGCTTTGTCCAATTCTGATGTGTTAGTGATGATGCTATTTTATTTTACTTCATAATTCTATTTAATTTTATCACTGTCCCATAGAAGCCTGGTTGTTCTCCAAGGAAAGATAGAAAGTGGAGTGAATCTGTATGGGAGAGGAGATGGGGAGGACCTGGAAAGAGTAGAGAGAGGGAAAGCTGTATTCATAATATATTATGGGAGAAAAAGTCTATTCTCAATAAAAGTAGAAAAATGATTAATTATAAAAAAAAACACTAATAGTCTAAAAGTCAGTTTGTGCAGGTACAGGGAGTGTACAGCAAAGTATCTGAGAAGAGAGAGTAGAGAGGTGCTCTGTGGGAGAAACATGGGGTCAGAAGAAAACAACTGGCACCTCAAAATCAGGAGCTGGACCATTGTCTTGAACTTGCTGCTCTGTTTCCTTTTTGTCCTTTCAGAATCTAAGTAATCTCACCCAAGTCCCAACTCTTCCATTTAGATGCTAATGAGCAGTGAAATGTCTGAGCCTCAGACATGGAGAAAGGGAAGACAGACAACAGAGGTCTTAAGGGGACGCTCATGAAGAATATAATGAGCCTCTGACTAATCCAGCATCACCTGCAGAATCTGACCTACTATATTCAGGGCAGGAGGACTCACTCCTTTTTCTGAACCAGGGGTGTGCTCACAGGGACCTGAACTTCCCACAGCGATGGTAGTGCAAGCTGAATTACTTCCATGAATCTTTCCTGGAAACTGCCTGATACTTAACCTCCCCTGACCTTCTGCTAGCTACACAGAAGTGGACATTTGTCTTCTTTCTATTGTGCTATTTATTCCTCTTCTTCCACGTCCTGTAGCAGATTTCCTTGATTCCTTACCAATAAGAATGTAAATGTCTCTAGAGGCATATCATGCAAATTTTAACCCTCGCTGACTTTCATGTGGTGAAAACACTTTCCATTCCAGAGTTTCTTACTCCCCTTTGTTCTGTAAGCAAGGGTAAGGATTGAAAGATACAGAGAGGAACAGGTATACTTTTTAGGTGGGTGCTAACGATTATAATTGAGAGAAACAGATCATGGTCGTCTTACTTGACTACTCTGACCTTTGAATATTAGAGTTGATAAGCAGTTAAAAATAATCTGTGCTTTTACTGAAGTCACAGCTCAGCATTGGACATAACCAACTAGTTTTCTTTTTCTACACATGCATTTATATTATTATACATATATACAATAAACTATATCAAGAAGAACCATGAAACAATCAGGAATTATATAAACGTTACATTCATAGTGTTTTGGCTATTTGTATTTGGCAGCATTGAAGAAGACATCTTTCCTATCATGGTGAGTCTGAAATTCTGAATGTAAATCAATATCTATTATATCTTGTCATTCTCAACATAAAACATATATCTTGACCTAATGATATCTTAAGCCATAAACAATTAAGCTTAATTGTAAGACTAAACTATCTGGTCTTCAACCCCATCAGAGACCTAAGAAGGGATGAAATTAATTACCTGAGTATTCGGGGAGTGTGAGTTAGCAGCTTCCCAAATGAAAAGAAGAGAGAGATAGTTAGCTGACTAAAATTCTCATCTTCAGCCTTCTGGCCCAATATATCTTACAGACATATTTGTGAGGCAGGAACTACTGGGGCTTACTTAACCTGTCTTGGCAGAGTTTGACCGTTGACTCTGGCTGCATCCAAGCTTGCCCTTTTTTAGGGAGAATTCTGTCTATGGTAGAAATGAGGACATTACATTTTGCCCTGTGGCTTGTTTGCCACATTTGAAGCCATTTCAATAAGGAAGTTCTTTGATGCTCATCATCTTCTTTGAGGTAGAGTACTGCCAGGAGTTAACATGTCTCATTATCAATGAATCTTTAAAATAAAAAAAAAATCTCTACTTTAAATGCCATATTCTGTTTGACTCCAAGGCTTTTGAAGACCTTATCTAACTTTTATCTCATCTTTCTATAAAATCATATCTATCTGTTATACCCAGGATGTGTATTCTTGTGATAAAAATAAACTAGTAATTGATATGATCATGATTTGATCAACTAACAATTAACTTGTATAACTTATTTATCCTAAACAGCCTGCAATAGCACTTTCAAATTATTGGAAGTAAACATTGTATTATAGTTGAGCTATATGGGTATAATATTTCATATTAGAGTAGAAATGTGTGTGTGTGTGTGTGTGTGTGTGTGTGTGTGTGTGTGTATGTGTGTGAAGAATAATATTAAATTTGGATTCTACACCAATGTAGAGTGGAGAGTGGGATATTACTTTCTCACATACTCTGATCCCTCACCTTTGACCATGTCCCCTGGAGGGGAAGACCTGGTGGCACTCAGAGGAAGGACAGCAGGTTACCAAGAAGAGACTTGATACCCTATGAACATATACAGGGGGAGGTAATCCCCCTCAGGAACAGTCATAGGGGAGGGGAATAAGGGGAAAATGGGAGGGAGGGAAGAATGGGAGGATACAAGGGATGGGATAACCATTGAGATGTAACAAGAATAAATTAATAAAGGGAAAAAAATTTTTAAAAATTAAACTTACTTTTCATCTTTTATGAAATTCTATACCAGTGAATTAAAAATAACCTTGTGATTAACAATTAATGCCTTAAGTTGAGGAGTATGTTAACTAATCTACTTTTTGTCCTATCACCCCTATATATTTCTATATTCCCCCTTCCTTCTTTTCAACTCCTATCTCCAAACCTAAGAATGAAAAGTAAAGGAAGAGAAACATCCCTAAAACCAAACTTTGAACTAGTTTTCAATGGATAAATAGAATTAAGTTTGGCATGTAACTTTTTTTCTGAAGCTACCATTCTTCAAAAATCCTTCCTCCATTGAAGAATTATTTTCCTGGAGTCCTTTATCCCCTCTTCTCTTATATTCTTGTCATATGGTTTCCTGATCTCTGAGGAGAGGGATTTGAAGGAGACTTTCCATTTAGGGGTAAGTGTTCCAAGGCCTCTCACTCATTCCATGTCTGGCTGTAGGTCTCTATATATTTCCTGGGTCTCTTACACCAGCAGGTAGGGCTGGAGGAGGAGGGGACTCAGGCTCCCAGCTCCTCTCACAGGGACTGGGCAGGATGGTGAGTGTGGAAGACCCAGCCTCCTCCCAAGACGCCCAGAGGTAAAATACACTAAATCAGGAGTCGTGATGGAGCAAGATCTCAATTTTATTATGGCGGGTTTTTCTTTTATTTTTTTATCTTTTTTATTAATCTATTCTTGTTACATCTCAATGGTTATCCCATCCCTTGTATCCTCCAATTCTTCCCTCCCTCCCATTTTCCTCTTATTCCCCTCCCTTATGACTGTGACTGAGGGGGATTACCTCCCCCTGTATATGCTCATAGGGTATCAAGTCTCTTCTTAGTAACCTGCTGTCCTTCCTCTGAGTGCCAACAGGTTTCTCCCTCCAGGGGACATGGTCAAATGGGAGGCACCAGAGTATACACTATGGAATACTACTCAGCTATTAAAAACAATGAATTCCCGAAATTTGTGGATAAATGGATTGAGCTAGAAATGATCATAATGAGTGAGTTAACCCAGAAGCGGAAAGACTCAAATGGTATATACTCACTTATATCTGCATACTAGCCCAAGGGGCATATTCCACGAAAGCCTTCACTTACCACGAAACTGGGACAGAGGGGAGGACATCCTAGTGGCTGGTTTTTCTTATTTAGAGCATAGAGAGTGGGAAGGGTAGAAGATGTCAGGAGATATGACATCTCCCAGGATGTAAAGTGGCCTGATACTGTGGGACCAATCAGTTTGGTATACTTGGCTGTTGGCAGGCAGGGCTGGCACCAGGATGTGCCAGGATGGACCATGCTGAGTCATTCTTATGTGGAAGTGTCCACCAGAGACTGTTGCTGAAACTCCATTCCTCAGGGCCTCAGAAGGCTAACAGATTTGGCCATGGGGTCCAACATATATTACTCCCTTCTTCTACAGAAGAAAACTTCTCTGATGGTAGATGAAGAAGACACTGTAGCAGAGTGTCATTTTATTATTACTTAAAAAATAATAATATTTAGGTTTACTCTAGTATCCTGAGATATTCTATCTCAAGTTCTTGATTATTCAAGCTGTTTCAAGAATGAGTTCCATATTGTGCAGTAAGCCTTCAATGAAATCAGATCTTGGTTGGCTGCTCCCACAACCTTTTTACCAACTTTGCCACAGTGTATCTTGAAGTTAGGAAACCATTATAGATCCAAGAGTTTATGACTAAGTTGTTATTTACATTTCTCCTTTAGTAGCACACAGAGTACCTTATTATACCAATGACACTAGCATTAAGGGTGAAGGCTTTATGTAGGCACCAGCACACCAGCTCAATTTCTCCATGTTCATTGAGTATGTAGGTGCGGTCTTCCACAATGGAGCCTTGCTCTCAGATTGTGGAGAGAAATCTACAATCTCGACAACAGCTTGAGTTATTTGGGTATTGCCATGGGACCTTCTTAGCCAATGCAATATGTAAGCAGACCCTGGTACTGGAAGCTTCATTTGGGAATTAGAAATGGTCAGCGGCGGCTCTGTCTCTCCATTACTTGGTGATTTCATTTAGATTATCTTCATATAAGTATATATTTTAGGAAGCTGCTACTGCTTTCTTTCCATATTAACTCTAAAATACTCTTTAATTTGATTAATTAAATGGCAATTAATCTCTCCCCTCATAGTCTCTCTTTTTCCCTTCTCTTCCCTCCAAGTCTTCACTTGATATACCTGTTTCAGCCTCCCATCACATCCATAAATAATTACTGATGCTAATTCATTTTCCTAGGAAGATCTATGTCTCTCTCTCTCTCTCACACACACACACACACACACACACACACACACACCACTAATCCATTACTCTGTACCAAACTTCTGTGTTTCTACAGATTGTAGCTTGGTTATCATTGGCTTAACAGATAATATCCATACATGAGTGACTATAGACCATATTTGTCTTTCTCAGTCTGGGTTACCTCAGGCCACATCATATTCTCTAGTTTCATCCATTTACCTGAGAATTTCATGATTTCAATTTTTGAAATGACTGAGCAATTCTTCACTGTATAAATGGACTATGTTTTCTTTATCCAGTTCTCCTAGGAATCCTAGGTTGTTTCCAACTTCTTCCTCTTATACATGATTGAGAGAGTATCTCTGTGGTGATGGATATACACCCAAGACTGAGAGTTAGATGTGAGGGAGATCAATTTCCATATCCAAAAAAACAAAAACAAAAACAAAAAACAACCAATAACCACAGTAATTTCCATACTGGTTGTACAAGTTTGCACTCTCACCAGCAATGGATAAGCATTTTCCTTATTCCTCATCCTTACTAGGATGAATTGTCATTTATTTTATTGATCTAACCCATTTTGAAAGATGTAAGATGAAATCTCAAAATAGTTTTGCTTTGTAATCCCTTGATTACTAAGATTGTTAAGTATTTCTTTAAGTGTTGTTCAGTCACTTGAGTTTCCTCTATTGAGAACTATCTGTTTAGGTCAGTGCCCTACTTTCAATTGAGTCATTTGTTTCCTTTATATTTAGTTTTTTTTTAATTCTTTATATATTATGGATATTGGCCCCCTATTGGATGTATAGTTGTAAAAATTATTACCCATTCTATAGGCTGCTGCTTTATCTGAACGACAGTGTCCTTTCCATGCAGAAGCTTCAGTTTTATGAAGCTTTATTACTTTATTAGCTGTTGCTCTTACTGTTGACAATAACAGTGTTCTGTTCAAAGTCTTTTCCTGTGCTCAAATTTCAAAGGTATTACCCCCATGTTCTTTTCCATCAGGGTCAGTATATATGGTTTTGTGCTGGGTTCTTTGATCCATTTGCAATTGAGTTTCGTGCAGGATGAAATATATGATTCTATTTGGATTATTCTATATGCAGCCATCCACCTTAATCAGTACCATTTGTTAAAGATGTTGTTGTTTTCCAGTGTGTATTTCTTTTTTTTTTAATTCAGTGTGCATTTCTTGTTTCTTTATCAAAATCGCGTGTCCACAGGTGTTGAGATTAATGCCTGTGTCTTGATCTTGATTCCATTCATTGATATGCCTATTTTATATGTCAATACCATAATGTTTTTATTACTGTAGTTCTCTAGTGCAACTTTAAATAGAAAAATGGTGATTCCTCCAGCACTTCTTTTATTATTGATGATTGTTTTTAACTATGCTGGGTTTTTTGTTTGGGGTTTTGGTTTTGGTTTGGTTTTTTGGGCTTCCATATGAATCTTAAGATTGTTGCCCTCTCAAGGTCTGTGAAGAATTGCGTGAAGGATTATGATGACATTGAATCTCTTGATTGCTTTTGGCCATTTTTATATTGATGTTAATCTTACTGATCCATGGACATGGGAGATCTTTTCCACCTTCTGATATCATTTTCAATTTTTTTTTCTTCAGTGCCTTAAGGTTTTTATCATACAAGGCTCTTACATGCTTGGTTGAAGTTATGCAGGATAAATTATATTATTTGAGGCTATTGTGAAAGGTATCTTTCCTTGAGTTCTTTCTCATTCTGCTTGCTATTAATATATAGAAGGGACAGTTATTGTGAGTTAATATTCTTATACAGCTACTTTGTTTAAAGTATTTATCAGCTATTGGAATTTACCTGCGGAATTTTAGGGTTACTTACTATATTATCTGCAAGTAAAGATACTTTTACTTCTTCCTTTCCAATTTTCACCCACTTAATCTCCTTCATGTGTCTTACATCTCTGGCTAAGACTCTAAGTACTGTATTGAACATGTATTGAGAGTCTGGACAGCCTTTTCTTGCTCCTGATATTAGTTGAAATACTTTGAGCTGTTCTCCATTTAAGTTGATGTTGGCTGTGGGCTTGCAGTAAGCTGCCTTTATTATGTTGAAGTAGATCCCTTATATCCATAATCTTTCGAAGACTTTATCATGGAGTAGTACTAGATTTTGTTACCAGCTAGTTCTATATCTAATGAAATAATCATGTGAGTTTTGGTTTTCAGTTTGTTTATATGGTGGATTGTATTTATCACTTTATGTAACGGATCCCTACATCTTGACCATGGTGGATGTTATTCTTTTTTTTTTTATGTATGAAATTGTCAAAAAATCTAAATTTATTAACAAAGTATTTTTGTGATATTGACTCGAATTTTCAACTACAATAAGTTTCTCTATTCCTCCTTCCTTCCTTTCTTTTTTCCTCCGACCTTCCTTCCTTCTTTTTTAATTTTATTAATTTATTCAGATTACAACTCAATTGCCATCCCATCACTTGTATCCTCCCATTCCTCCCTTCCTCCTGCTTTCACCCTATTCCCCTCCCATAGGTCTATGACCGAGGGGGACCTCCTTCCCCACTATATGGTCATCGGCTACCAAGTCTCTTTTTGGTATGCTGCTTATTCTTGGATGTGCTTTGAAAATATTTCAGTGAGAATTTTTACATCTATGTTCATAGGGAGAAATGGACTGTGATTCTTTCTTTGTTGAGACTTTATGTGGTTTAGGTATCAGAGTAACTATGACCTCATAAAATGAGTTGGGCAATGTTTCTTCTGTTTCTGTTTTGTGAAATAATTTAAGTAGTATTGGTATTAACTCTTCTTTGAAAGTCTGGTAGAGGGCTGGGTGTGGTGGCACATGCCTTTAATCCCAGGACTCAGGAGGCTGAGGCAGGTGAATCGCAGTGAGTTGGACGCCAGCCTAGTCTACAAAGTGAGTCCAGTACTGCCAGGACTACACAGAGAAACCCTGTCTCTAAAAAGCAAAACAAAACAAAACAAAAAAAAGAAAGTCTGGTAGAATTCTGTGCTAAAACCATCTGGCCCTGGGCTTCTTGCTGTTGTCGTTGTAAGACTTTTAATGAATACATGTGTTTCACTAGAGGTCATAGGTCTGCTCAAATTACTTATCTAATCTTGACTTACCTTTGGTGAGTAGTATGCATTTATTTCTTTTAGGTTATCCAATTCAGTAGAGTAAAAGTTTTTAGTGTATATACTGATGATTCTTTGTATTTCCTTGATGTTTGCAGTTATGTCCCTATTTTGCCTATAATTTTGTTAATTTGGATCTTCTCTATTCACTTTTTAGTTCATTTGGATAAAAGTTTATTGCCATTATTGATTTTTCTGAAAGAAACAAATCATTTTATCTATTCATTGTTTTGTTTTCTTCTTGTATTTTTGCTTCTTTCTTTTTTAGTGATTTTGCCCTGAGTTCGGTTATTTCTTGCCATCTACTTCCTTTGGGTATGATTCCTTCTATTTTTTTAAGACCTTTCATGTATGATATTAAGTTACTAGTATAAGTTCAATGGCCAGAGTACATTTCCAAAGTAGTCCCTACTCTCCACATATGCAACCCCCAAGGAGACTGTGCTACTACATCTTAGTTTGGAAGGCTACTAATCTGCACTCCTGGCATACTCAGATAATCAAGTTTATTCTTTCTCAAGTTTCTGATCGGGTTGAAGACTAGGTCATTTAGTTTTACAATGAAGCTTAGTTGTTTAGGGATTAAGATATTTTTAGGTCTAGATAGATGTTTTAAGTTGATAACAACAAGATGTGATAGAGATTGATTTACATACAGAATTTTAGATGCAGCAAGACACGAAAGAGGTTTTCTTCAAGGCTGTCAAATACAAATAGCCAAAACACTAACAATGAATATTTATAGAATTTCAGATTGTGTCATGGTAGTCTATTGTATATATGTGTAATAATATAAATGTATATGAAACAAATAGAAAAATATTTAATTTAAGAAAAGTTACTAGTATAATATTTCTCTAATGTTTTTATGTATTCACTTAGTGCCATGAACTTCCCACTTGGGACCACTTTCACTGTGTCCCATAAGTTTGGGACATAGTATATTATGTCATGTATATTCATTTTCATTTAATTCTAGAAAGTCTTTCATTTCTTTGTAAATTTTCCTCCACCCATATGTCTTTCAGTAGTGGATTCTTCAGTTACCATGAATTTGTGATCTTTCCTTTTATTCTATCCTTGTTGATACCCAGCTATAATTGTGGAGGTCAGGTAGAATGCAGGGTGTTATTTCAATTTTCTTGTAACTGCTCAAACTTCTTTGTGTCCAAGTATGTGGTCAGTTTGGGCAAGAGTTCCATGAAATGATAAGAAGGTATATGTTCTGTAAATATCTGAATTAGGTCCATTTGGTTTATAAGAGCAGTTTGTTCCAGAATATATCTGTTTATTTTTGTAATCTAAACCTTCAGTCTATTAGTGAGTGGGTTATTGAAGTGTGGGAGGGTCAATATGTAATTTAAGCTGTGTGTAGTGTGTGTGTGTGTGTGTAGTGTGTGTGTGTGTGTGTGTGTGTGTGTGTGTGTGTGTGTGTGTGTGTGTTTTACAAGCTTGGGTACCCTTGTGTTTGGGGCATAGATGTTAGAATTTCACTGTATTCTGGATGGACTTTTCCTTGAATATGTAGTATAGAACCCTTCCCTGTCTTTTCTAATTATTTTTGCTTTGAAGTCACTTTTGTCAGATACTAAAATGGTTATTCCAGCTTGCTCATTAGGTCCATTTGCTTGGAATATTTTTTTCTATCCTTTTATCCTAAGATGCTTTCTATTCTTGATGTTAAAGTGTGCTTCTTGTACACAGCAGAGAATGGATATTATTTTCACATCCATTTTTTATTTTTTTAGACATGTGTCTTTTTTTATTGAGGAATTGAGACTATTGATTTTGAAAGATATGCCTGAGCAGTGCTTATTGATTTCTGTTTTGATATTATAATAATAATTATTATTATTATCATCACCATCATTAATTTTTGTGGGGTATTGGTGTTGGTGAGCATGTCTCTCTGTGTGTTTCCCCTCTTTAGATTTTTTGGGTCTGGGATTATTTATTCTTGTGCTTTCTTCAGTGTGTTTAACTTGTATAGGTTGGAGTTTTGTTTTTTTTTTTTTCTAGTGCCTTTTTTAGGGCTGGATTTATAGATGGATGCAGTGAAATTCTTGAGTTTCTTTAAAAACATAGAATTATTATGGGAATATGTTTTTGTTTTAATCCCAGGTGTGTGCTTCAAATTGTCCACAGCAGCAAACTATGATTGGCCTTGTGCTCTAGTAGGGATACGGTTTTGCCAGCTGCAGATAGTCTCTGAAAGTGTATGATAAATGCTAGAGCCCTGAGAAGCATGGAAGGCAGCTGCTGCTCCCCTACTGCTGTTCCCTCTGCTTCTGAGACCCCTGCTGCTGTTGCTATTTTCTGTTTGCTGGGTTGCTGGTTACTGGTTGGAGATATCATAATGATAAAGATCATATTTGTCCCAAAGAACTTGCAGACTCTAATCAGCAGGAAGTCATCTAACAATATTGATATCCCCTTTCTCCTCTAACATTCTTTCTCTCCTACCTAGTGTTGACCCTAGCGTTGAGATAGAAAAAAGATCCCAGTATGGTATCAAAAAGTCTGGCTACAGATTATTTAAATTTGGTTTTATCACAGAATGCTATATTTTCTCCATATATAGTGATTGAATGATTTACTGGGTTTGGTAGTCTGAGCTAATATCTGTGGTCTCTTAAAGTTTGTAGAACATCTGTGCATGCCTTTCTGTCTTTTAGAGTCTCCATTGAAAAGTCAGGTGTTACTCTAATAAGTCTGCCTTTATTTGTTACTTTTTCTTTTTCCCTTGAAGTAATATTCTTTGTTATGTATGTTTAGTGTTTTAATTATAATGTGCTGAGAGAAATTTGTTCTTTGAAGGTATAATCTATTTGGTCATCTGGATACTTTTTATACTTTGATGGAATCTCCTTCTTTAGGTTAGGAAAATTTTCTTCCATGATTTTTTTGAAAATGTACTAGGTGTCTTTGACTGGTTTCTTCCCCTTCTTATATCCCTTATTCTTAGAATTGGTTTTTCATAGTGTCCCAGGTTTCCTGAATGATATGTGTCAGGAACTTTTTAGATTTAATACTTTATTTGAACTATGTATCTATTTCTTCCATGGTATTGTCAATGCCTGAAATTTCTCTTCCATCTCTTGGATTCTGCCTCTGAGTTTCTCATTTGAGTTCCTAACTATTTCATTTCTAGAGTTACATCAGTTTGGATTTTCTTTATTTTATTCCTGTTTCAAGTTTCAAGTATTAACCTATCATTTTCTTCCATATTTTTTGTATTTTCATGTGTTTCCTTAAGAGATTTATCAATTTTCTCTTTAGAACTTCTGTGATATTCATAACGTCCATTTATTTTTTTAATATTTTATTAATTTATTCATATTATATCTCATTTGTAATCCCATCCCTTGTATCCTCCCATTCCTCCCTCCCTCCCACTTTCCCCCTACTCACTTCCCCCACATCTGTGACTGAGGGGGACCTCCTCCCCCTGTATATGTTCATAGGGTATCAAGTCTCTTCTTGGTAGCCTGCTATCCTTCCTCTGAGTGCCACCAGGCCTCCCCATCAAGGGGATGTGGTCAAAGATGGAGCATCAGAATTCATGTGAAAGTCATACCCCACTCTCCACTCAACTGTGGAGAATGTCCTGTCCATTGGGTAGATCTGGGTAGGGGTTCAAAGTCTCCTGCCTGTATTGTCCTTGGATGGTGCCATAGTTTGAGCAGGACCCCTCGGCCCAGATCCACCCATCATAATGCTCTTTTTGTTGGTTTCTAGGGCCTTCTGGATCCTTCTATTTCCTCAATTTCCCATGCTTCTCTCACCTAAAGTCCCAGTAGGATGTCCTCCCTTCTGACCCACTTTCCTGGGTAAGTGAACACTTTCATGGGCCATATCCCTTGGACTAGTGTCCAGATGTAAGTGAATATATACCATTTGACTCTTTCTGCTTCTGGGTGAACTCACTCATTACAATCATTTCTAGTTCAATCTATTTGTCCACAAATTTCGGAAATTCCTTGTTTTTAATAGTTGAGTAGTATTCCATAGTGTAAATGTATCACAATTTATTTATCTATTCTTCTACTGAGGGACACTTAGGCTGTTTCCATGTTCTGGCTATTATGAATAAGGCTGCTATGAACATGGTTGAGCATATGTCCCTGTTGTGTAGTGACAAAACAGCTCATCTGAATTACAGCAGTAAAGTGAAAGGGTCCAGACAGAACCTACTTCTGCTAATTCAGACCGGAGCCTAAGGTGTAGAGCAAAATTTCCAGGAGTGGAAACCAGATCACCTGCCTGTCCCAGGGAAGAACTCCCTGATCCCCATAGGCAAGGGCACATGACTTATAATCATTCACCAACTATCCACTCTCAACGACCAGTGAAGGACACCAGAAGCTACCTCCCAAAATCAGAGCTACCAAAATGATAAAGTCCATTTTAAAAGTTTCATCTTGTGCTTCAATTTTCTTGCATACTCATGGCCTCCTAGGCAAAAGTTTCATGGCTATAGTGGGGACAGATTTTTCTGATTGTATTGATTATGTTTTTATAATGGTGTCTAGGCATCAAAATTTGGGAAGATCATAATTCTTAGTGCTGATATCTGATCTTGTCTTTTTTGGGTGAGTGTTCCTTGGTTTCTGCTACCCCCCTCTGATTCTTAGGATAATGTAGGGGCTGTGTTTGATATTTAGGATAGTCTTCTGGGATCCTGACAAGTACGTATCCTGTGCTGATGCTTAGGAATTGTGTTGGGCTAAGAGGGCAACTTAGAGTGGCAATGGGAGAGGGGAAAGCTGTGTGTTCTGTCAGGATCTTCTTAGTCCTCTTCTAGTGATGTCATAGAGTGAGGAGAATCCACAAGTAGTCTGCCACAGAGCTGGGGATGAAACTGAAGACTTGAATTTGGAAGGAAGAAATCTCTCCCTCCTGAGAGGTTTGAAGATATCCTACATGATTAGCATGGCTACCTGCTTCTCTGTCAGGCTTGGCTGGAGGGTTCCCAGAGAAAGCATGCAAGATTTGGTGGCTGAGATAATGGGATCAGTGGGAAGAAATTTTGGAGTAGAAATGTGTTATCTGCTGGAGACTGGGGCAGAGAAGAAGAGAAAGCCACATCAGATCATCTGCTAAAGAGATGGCCATGAAAGTGGGCCATCAGGTTTGGATGAGAGGGCAGTAGTATAGTTCAGTGGTTAGGCTACCTGTTTTTCACTCCAAAGTGACCTGCAGATTCCCAGCCTGCTGGAGTTGGGGACTTGGATAATTTGATAAACAGGGCGAGGAAAGGGTGGAGGGAAAGATCTGTGTGTTTCACAGGGAAGAAGATGAGGTTGCAGCACGTGTCCTGCTATGGAGATGAGGATGAGTTGAGGGGTTGGACTTAAAGGAAGAAGGAAGCAATGAAGAGCTGCAGTTAGCCTATAGTTAGACTTCCATGGACTGAGTTAGTAAAAATATTTTTCTGATGTGAACTGTATCAATAACTTGAAAACCAAATCATCCCAAACCAGGATAGTGATACAACATATATATTCAGTGAAAAATTAGAATGTAGAATAAGTTGTTTAAAGAGAAAGTCTAACAGCTCAATGAAATAGGCATTGGAAGAAAGTATCTGAACATTTGATTATCAAGGCTTAAGGAACTTGGAATGATGCAACTTTAATGCATTTTAAACATATTTTAGTTATATGTTTCCCTCTATGTTTTTCTTTGTATCTCTGTCTTTTTATGTTTCTGTGTCTGTCTGTTTGTCTGTCTCTGTGTTGGTCTATATGTCTTTGTGTCTCTATATCTGTCTCTCTGTCTCTGTGTCTGTCTGTCTCTGTCTGTCTGTCTCTCTCTCTCTCCCTCCCTCCCGTGTGTGTGTGTGTGTGTGTGTGTGTGTGTGTGTGTGTGTGTGTGTGTGTTGAGGTCTCAGGACAACATATGGTAGCTATTTTTCTTCTTTTCTCATTTCAGTCTGTGGAATCAAATTTGGGTCTTTAAACTTGCTAGCAAGCATCTTTATCCACTGAAACATCTTACCTGCCTGGTTTTAATTTCATAACTAGCAGGAGACTTCCTTCAGAAGAAATAAATTGCATTATGTAAGCAATAAACATCTTAAGACATCAAAAATATAAAATATAACTGAAGCACATATATATATATATATTATATGAAATATAAAATATAACTGAAGTGAGATGAGCACACAGAATAGGACTCTGGAAACATCAGTCATCTTTTACTGTAACAAAAATAATCACTATTTTTTCAAAAGCAGGTGAAAAATCTGACCTTTGGCTCCAAATAGTGAATAATTTCAAACAATGGAAAGGATTTCCTTTCATCTAGTACTGGTTTTGTATACCTTTACATGCTAATCCTAATACTCCAACATACACTGTACAGCACCACCACGGCAAGGCTCAACTAAAGCCCCATAAGGTCCTTCATACCTAAGCCTATCTCTATCTCTATCTCTATCTCTATCTCTATCTCTATCTCTATCTCTATCTCTATCTCTATCTCTATCTCTATCTCTCCCTTTCTACCGGTCTCCCTCTCTTTTCTCACCAAGATTTGTTATTTTCATAACATTTGTGCTACTGTTACACTGTACCAGTAGATCTGCCCATCAGGAAGGTCACAATTGTATGTCACAGGATTTGTAGCTGGGTGATACTGACGATCATTCTTCTCCTCTAAGTAGCTTGTTTGGTACCTTCCAGCATTATGAATGATATTGAATAAAGATGAAGTTTCTAGTTGGGTACCAGCTTTATTTCTCTGTGTTTGATATTACACATAAATGATGTCTTCAGCAATAGGTATTTACCCTCATGTTGTGAAGTGCAACCAATTGCATTTGAAACAGTCTGTGACATTTGGGAAGTTTTGTAGACCTCATTTGCCAAAGATTCAACAAGATGTAGGCCAATCCCGGTGCTGGATTTTTGTATGGTGGGATAAACGGTCTAATTGGGGCATTTCCATTATATGGTAACTCCACTTAGATTCCTTTGTATATGTTAGAAAGCCTATAGATGCTACAAAACCTTCTGGTAGGTTTTCATATTGCCATTCAAAAGACTTTTAGTGAACTTCATTGTGCTATGCAGTAGGATTATAATTTAGATAAATGCTAATTGGATCTTACTTTGAAGATGACTTCATAGGATTATTTTATAGAAACACCATATATTATTGATAATAATTTCCTTGATATTCTAGCCATTTACCTGAGCTTTTTTAGAGAACAAAGAGTTTTTCTTCACACATGTATACACACACACACACACACACACATACACACACACATACAAAAACAAACAAAAATCAGTTTTTACTGTTTGTAATAGTTTAATAAGAAACGTTACTAATCTTACTCAGAACAAAATTAATCTTCAATTTTTAGACTGATAATTTTAATTAATAGAAAAAAATATAAATAAATTATACAATATTATTTTTCCCAAAGGATGCTGTGACTCTTGGGGAGGTCTTGTTTGTTGTATTAACATATCCTGTTATGTCTAAAACTTGAGCCATTGCAAAGTTTTCTTAATCCAGGGAAATGCTGCTGCTTAAATTTAATATAAAATCCTCTCTCAGGAAAAAAGGCTCCCAGGTGAGGAGACCCACTGTTAGATGCAGAGTGGTATTATGTTGCTCAAAATGGCCTTGCCACAAAACTCATTCGTGGATTTTAGCATCCATGAAATTAGAGAAATAAGCATACCTTGAAGTGGTTTTATTTTCTTTTAGGAAGCAAGACAGCACTTTCTTGCTTTGCTGCTTCTTGAAGGCTTTTGGATCTTCAAATGGCATTAAAAGCTAGAGAATGGAAAACAAAAACTACAAGCAATTGCCCAGCTAATGTTTGTCTGGAATGCAAAGTGAGGGAAAAGTAGAACATCTTCAAAGAATGTAATCAGCTTGAAATGAGTGGTAAAAATTCGATTATGTACCAGTACAAATTTGTGCAACAAATTGCTATCAGCCATGTGTAGCCTGGGAACATATTTGCTATTTTCATATCATTTTGACTTTCAGTGGGAAAAACATAATCACAAAGAACCTCAAAAAATATTTTTAAGGTTGTCACTACCTATATAATATGACTACATTTGCCATTCATGAAAACTCAAATAAATTTTCTTCAAACATTTTATTGTAATACTTAAATGACTCTAGAGAAACTTTTTAAATGTATATTTGTGTGATTACAACTGATGACTCTAGAAACAGGAAAACATCAAAAGAAACTACTTATCATGGTCAAAAAAAAATTAGAAACCTATAGATTTAACCAGACCTGTTCTTGGAACCTGTTCCATAGAATGTCTCTGTCATATTTGTTTTTGTGTAGTTGATTAGTTGTCTTCACTGGTCCTGATGTTGGAACCTGGTGTTGGACTTTGCATATTTTAGGACTGTGCAAGAACACTAAGCTATATTGCCATCCCTCTCTAGTTTTTTTTTTTTTTTAATCTAAAACTGTGTTATATGCTACAGTAGGCCTACATGCACTGTGACCCTCCCTGATGCGAGTGGCTGTCAAAGCTCGTGTGATTGCCAGAGGTGACTGCTGCACAACACATCACTGGTAAGGTCACATTTGAGGACTGGTAAACAAGTATGAAAAATCAGAACAAATCATTGCCATGGCATCTCTTCGCAATTTATAAATGTGGCTTTTGCTGTTCTTAGTGTTCTCTTGTTTTGAGTCAGTTGCTTTAAAGTACTCAAGGTGATTCAAGAAGAGCCAAGTCTCTGATTGATGTTAACAGTATCTACCTATGTGGTGTCTTAGGAATGAGTAATATCAGAAATCGTGGGGTGAACTTCCAAATTTTCTCTAGGTTCATGGTAATCAGCATTTTCATTATATAATAGCTCATTATGGTTGATACAACAAAAATCAATAAGCTAGGTAGTTAATAAACAACAAAACTTTATTTCTCACAGTTACCCTGGGAATTCCAAGATCAAGGTGCATCATATTTGATGTCCGCACTCAAAAGAAGGGGCAGGTGAGGAGAATTTCAGTCATTTTTTTATGGGAACATTAATTCATTAATGAGCATTTGTACTTAAAACTGAATCACCTTTCAAAGGCCCATATTCTATTATTATCACCTGAGGGGCTGGGGCTTCAGTGGATGAGTTTAACATGAAGTGTATAGTTCCTAGAGCTCCGCAGTACAATTCTACAAACATTTAAATGTAGAAGCTTCATCTGTTGGAATTTCACTCAACATTGCTTATCATTACCTCAGATATTTTCATTTTAAAGTAGATACAAATCTCATGAGGACAGAACTTTCCATGTGCTATTCTTGTTATTTTAATACCAGTGCCTATAATAAGATGCACTGTAGAATAGACAGTAAAATATTATGGGCTGAATGAATGCATTTTAAGACATGAAATCCCTTATTTCTGAGATCTTACAAGTAAGAGAAAATATGGGGAAGACAAAAGAAACTGGCCATTCTGATCTTTTTTTTTATTTAACTTTAATTTATGTGCATTGGTGTGAGGGTGTCAGATTTTAGAGTTACAGACAGTTGTGAGCTGCCATGTGGGTGCTGGGAATTGAACCAGGGACCTTTGGAAGAGCAGACAGTGCTCTTAACCACTGAGCCAACTCTCCAGGCCCTGGCCATTCTGATCTTATGCAATACAACTTAGATCATGACTAATTCTCCATATAATAAATTCGTCCCTTTGCATATACAAACCATTGACAGCTGGTGTCACATTGCTGTCTGAAATACAAATAAAAGTAAGTTTGTAAACTAAATATAAAGGGATAATCACATTCAACCCAGCTTCTCTTTAAATTCTCACAAGCTTATCTCTCCCTAGTTAGGGCTACAAGCTCTTTACTCTGTCCTAGCTCCATTAGCTTTTATTTAAAAGAGCCGCTGAGGAAAGTGTAAATGTAGTTTTTATTTCCTCACATGACGGGATGAGAAGAGAGCCATGATGAAGCTTTAGGAAAACATGACCTAGACTCAGCCCAAACCATTTCTATCTATCCATAGGCCTAGGAGTGGAAGCATCTAACCTCTATGCAATCTAATCTACTTCAAGCCCAGACCTCAGAGGTTTCAGCTTCCAACCTCTGTCTTCTAACCTAGGCCTAGAATGTTTTCATCCTCTGAGACTTATAGCTGAATAAGCTCACTCTTTCTACTACTTTCTAAACCCTGGCTGGCTAGTTCAGCTCAGTTTTCCTGGCTCAAAAGTTCTCTTCAGGCTGACTGAATTGTTCTGCTTGAAATAAAAAGAAAATGGGAAGGAGGGAAGAATGGGAGGATACAAGGGATGGGATAACCATTGAGATGTAACAAGAATAAATTAATAATGGGAAAAACAAACAAACAAAAAAAGAAATAAAAAGAAAAAAGAAAATTTAATTTTCTGGTTCTGTGTTCATCTAAATTATTTTACATTAAAATACATGATAAATTTGCATATAAAAAAGAAAAAAAACTGCCTCTGAACTCCACGAACTGGACTGAATTGACGACAGGACTTAAAGGAACTGCGTCAAACTATATTCCTGAACTCTACTGTACCATCTCCATGAACTCTTTTGCTCTCTCCCTGCCTGCCATTAAGTAGCTTCCCTTTCCTGTCTGTTTTTGAGAGAGATGGTTGGTTCCTACCTCTGACTCACTCTGTCAAATCTTTCTCTGATTCTTTACTTTATCTGTCCTTCAGTTGGACATAATTGTTGGGATTAAAGGTGTATAAGAAAAGTATGTCTCTATTCCAGCATGAGGGATTAAAGACGTGTAGGAAGGGTGTATCTTTTGAAATGATCACTTGCCATAGCAGCCATATTGCTGGATTAAAATTCCTCTACAGGAAACACTACAAGAGTAAAAACATTCATTGACGATTCAAGTCAATGGGCATGGCTAACTTAGAGAAGTTTACCTCTGCAAAGAACTGTGGTGCGTTTATACTATGTAATATTATTCAGCTATTAAATACAAGAAAATCCTGAAATTCGCAGGCAAATGGATGGAACTAGAAAAGATCATCCTAAGTGAGTTAACCCAGATCCAGAAAGATATACATGGTATATATTCACTTATAATTGGACACTAGCCCAACAGGAATGCACCCTGAAAGTCTTGACTTAGCAGGATATTTGGATAGACACTGGGACTTCCTATTGGGGCTCCAGGTGAGAGAGGTAAGGGAGAAAGGGGAAATAGAAATAACTAGAGGGTCCTAGAGACCTACAAGTAGACCATCCAGACTGGAGGATCTGGACCCAGGGGGGTCTGCTCAAACTATTGTACCAGCCAAGGACAATGCATGCAGTAAACCTAGAACCCCCAGCCAGATCTATCCAATGGACAGTACATTCTCCACAGGTGTGTAGAGAGCAGGGACTGACTCTGACATGAACTCTGGTGCCTCTCATTCCACCACTTCCCCTTGGTGGGGAGGCCTGGTGACACTCAGAGGAATGGTAAGCAAGCGACCAAGATGAGACCTGATAGGCTGTCATCATATGGTGGGGGAGGAGGTCCTTTTCTATCACAGACCTAGGGGAGGGGAATAGTGTGAAAGAGGGAGGGAGGGGGAATGGAAAGATACAAGTGAGGGTATAACAATTGAGACATAATCTGAATAAATTACTGAAATTAAAAAATATAGTAAAAAATAAAATGTGTTCATTTCATTGAACACATTTGTATATTTAAAACTGTGCAATATTTTAAGTAGTTTTCTTGAAATTCACCTTCGGAATTGAAATTAATTACTCCAAAACTATGACCATTTTTTAGGCTCTTAGTATTTACCACAAATTTCTTTTCAAATGTTACATTTGTAGTGTTTAAATTTTTACTACATTGCCTTTTTAGTCTTAGATCTGAATTGAACATTTCTTTCTATGAAGTTGTTGAATTTGAGAATAGCAGAATTGACACAAAGGCTTTGAGTTTGGCACAAGGTCAATGGAGGCTTCAGAGTATCTTTTGGCTTTCTGTGTTTGACTGGGATCATCTGCTCCCTGAGATACAGAGCAGATCCCTCACAGGCTGTGTTCCTCTTGTTACCAACAAATGTGCTTTGAAATGATGTACTCTGAGGGCTGTGGTTATTTGTGCTGAGTTAAAAATCCTTTTTGTAATATTTTCCTGATAAAAATTGCATATTCCTTTTATATAAATTTAAATTAAAATATAGTTACATCATTTTCTTCTTTCCCTTTTATTAGAAATCCTTAAATACTGTTAATGTCATTGGTTTACCAATACTCTCAACACATATCACATTTCCTCTGGATGTATTGACACACAGAATATCATATTTATGATTTTGTTAGCACCACATCAACACATACATAGCTATAATAAACTAAAACACTGAGATCCTGAGATGATGAGGCATGATAAGTCATTCTCATTCCACAAAACATCCACTGACAAATCTGAGTTAATAAAGCAGAGTTCAGAGTCTGAAGAGGTGAATCAGTGCTTAAGCACCTAGGTTCAGTGGCCTATGCTCACAACTACCTGTCATTCCAGTTGCAGGGGACCTGATGCCCTTGTTTGACTTCCCCAGGCCTTTGCATGCATGCAGAGCATGCAGTTTCATGTAGGCATACATACATGTACATCATAATACCTGGGTAATATTAGTGCTTTTTTAACGTGGGTCTTCTTAGGCTGCAATGTAGTTCACAGCCCTCATATTCTTATAAGGAAAGACATGAGAGCACTGACTTTGCCCTCTTTCATATGAAGATACAGCTTGGTAAACATTTGTGAAAAGCATCTGCACCAAGACTAGACCACTCTGACACACTGATCTCACACTAGAAAGAAATACATTTATGTTGTTTAAAACAATGAAGAAAAGAAAAGAAAAGGTATGTCTTGTGCAGTGTGAGTATACCACAGTATATGTGACAGCTGGTATTAGACATTCAATATTTTCTTTGTAATTTTTCTTTGATTTCTTCATATATGAAATTTCTTTATTTGAGTACTTGCAGGTAGATTTTTGATTACTCAGAAAGAATTCTTAGATGGATCTCTGACATAGAATTGTGAATATATTTTGAAAGCTTCATTTTCCTGATTCTATTATAAAAGAAACAATAGATGGCAAAGATAAGACAAACTATCATGACAACTTTACAGTTCCAAATATTCTGCTATGATTGCTTTGGGGTATAAATGAATTAGTCTTAAGAATGAGCAAAGCTGAAAACTAGTTAGATTGTTTCTGATTAATATTTATTTACTGCTTATGAAATGACTTTTTAAACACAAATTTATCCAGTTTTTTAATATGTCAAACAAAAGTACAAATTTGTTTTGTTTTGGAAATTTATTAAGGACAGACAGCAGAAGCAGCACACACACGTTTATTCCAGTATTTAAAAATATTTTTGTACAAAACTACAAAAAAGTTTGACTTAAAAAATTTAGCTATCCTGACTTTCATGTGTAAAACTATACAAGCTATTATGGTAAGCATTGTGAATGCACACAAAATACCACCTGTATAATTATATATAAATGTATACATTTTGATAAGAAAGCAATCTTAATTTCTAAATAAAGTAAGAACAAAGGAACTTCAGGTATAACTGCTTTATCTTAAGGATACACATCCCACAACCCCAGTGAATGCTTAAAACTACATATAATATAAGATTTATGCTGTATTGTACTGTTTCCTCTATTCTATATATACATTCTTATGATAAGGATTACCTTATAAAGCAGGTATGTAGGAGACTGTCAACAATGACATCAAATAGAATTACTATAACCATTTAATGTAATAAAAGTTGTCTCTTCTCTTTCTCTTTGCCTTTCCCATTGCTGCACTGTACTGTACACACCTTATAATAATGTAAAATAATATTTAGATCAGTGGTTCTAAACCTTTGTTTGCAAGTACTTTGGGAGGTTAGAATCATGCTTTCACATGGGGTTACCTAAGACCATTAAAAAACATTGATGTTTTCGTTAATTCATAACAGTAGCAAGATTACTGTTATGAAGTAGAAATGTAATAATTTTATGTTTGGGTGTCACCACAACAAAAATAACCACATTAAAGGGCCGCATCACTAGAAAGCTTGAGAACCACTAATTTTGTTGGAGCCACCCCTGGCCTCTCTTTAGAACATCTGAATTGCATACATCATGTTTTCTGTGCTTAAGTGCTATTATTCATAAAATAATAAAGGTCACTTGGGTAAAAGCACTGACACTAAAAGAGTTAATTTGATAATTAAGATGTCAAAAAATGACGAATAGGCAGGTAATGTGTGCAGTGATGATATGTTGGCAAAAGATGATTTATATCCGGGGAAGAATGGAGCAGGATCGCCCAGGGTTTTATCATGCTAAGCAGGACACTAAGCGATTTAAAAATTATAAATTATTTATATCAGGAATTTTCCATTTAATATTTCTAAGCCACACTTGATCATGGCTTTCTGAAACCACAGAGAGTGAAGCCAGAGATGGTGGTGTGAATAAGACAGTATAGGACTGTGCACCTAGATAAATATCAAATGGTAAAATTTGATTCAATCACAAATTTATTGATGATGTAAAATTCATTCTTAGTGTTACAGTGGACTCTACTTGATCGTAGTAAAACATACGAAGATTATGTGGTCTAGACAGGAAACTACATGAGTAGTTTCACAACAGTACACAGCTATATGTAAAAAAAATGGATCAATTCAATTAGATGTAAGGAAAAAAAACAAATAATTTACATATTCCTTATGTTAAGCTCGATAATCCAACAGCAAAGAATATTTTCTTACAGTTGTTTTGTAATGCTTGAAATATTTTCATTTGTGTGTTCATCATTGTTTTCTACACATAGCAATCTAAGTTTACTATGAGAAGGGTAAGTCATTTCCCTAGGCAGTAATACCTATATTTTATTCTGGAGCAAATAATTACTGTTTAGTAACATCAAAAGAAATGGTCACAAGTAATTTACAGAGTCACTTCATAAACAATTGCTATTATAGTTCGTGTTTTCCATTTTTGTGAGCAGTTTACAGATTTGAGGGCTACCAGAGGGTAATATAATACTTCCTGAATATAGCATTGTGGATTTTAGAAACAAACTGTGGCACATTATCTACACACATCACCTATAAGTGTTTATGTACACAGTCGCCATGACAAGTATGTATGTATGAAGAAAAATGTGTCTTCAGAGATAATCACTTAGAAATGGATAAGCAGTTGGTGTGTTGTTCCCTATGGATGATTATTTCTCCTTTTCCCAGCATTGCTTAGTTGCCTGCAGTTCTCTGTGTAGTGGCGAATCCTCACAGGCTTTCCCCATCCACTTTCTCATTGTCTTCCTTCTTCAGCTCACATTTCTGTGTTCACGCTGGAGAGATGTTATGGGTGTAACTTCTGATGTTACTAGGAGACGCAATCTAACAGGAAAGTCCCTGATCCTCTCTCTGGCTCTCAGACTCTTCCTGCCTCGTATCCTTCAGTGTTCCCTGAACCTAATATGTCGCTGGGTTTCGTAGATGTATCCACGGAGACTGGGTTCTACAGCTCTGCTTTTTGCTTGCTTGTGGTTTTCTATAATGGTCGCTGGCTATTGCAAAGAGAAGTTTCCTTGATGAAGGGCAAGGACTAAACTTATCTGTGGGTAGAAAAGTAAATGTTTAGATTGTATTTAGGGATTGTGCTGGTTGAGTAAAGTGATGGCTATAGGTCACCTCTGAAAACTTATATACAGGATACTCTTATACAGATTGAGCAGGTTACATTTAGGAATATATGAATATATATACATATATACATATACTCACATTTGACAATGATTAATTGTAGAAGAGGCTATGAGTATAAAACAGAAAATAGAGGGTTATATGGGAGGGTTTGGAATGACAAAGGAAAATGGAAAATGATGTAATTCTATTATAATCTCAAAAATAAAAGATGTATATGTGTGTGTGTGTGTGTGTGTGTGTGTGTGTGTAGAAAGAGAAATGTCTCTTTCCAGTCATCTAGATTCTACCAGTTTTATATAAAATGACAATCATGAAAACCACATGATAATAAATAACATGCTGTCATTGAGATCACTGTTCTTTGTATTTCCAGTTTTGCAACCTTCAGATGGGCAGAAGTGCCCTATACACACACTATGACTGCCTGTTGCCTGGGGATAGTAACATGATCTTAAATCACAAATGACTATATCCATAGTGTCAATGTTCAGTAAACTTTGGCTCTTTGTCATGCATAGTGACCAACTAGTCAATCAGTGCAAATCAGTCTGGAAATGCATCATCTTCTTCTTTTTGTCACTATGGTTAAGTCAACCAAATCCCAAACAAGCCTTAGACATACTTAAACTTCATCACTATGTGTTTAAAAATGTTCTGGGGGCATCCTTATTTAAGATTTTGTTGTAATTCCTTTAGGAAATAATGGTTAAAATGAAGAGTTTGTTAGCAATGAACATCCACCATTTTCTATTCTCAACTGAAAATTCTGTTGCCCATTTAACACTTTTGTGTACCATAGCAGCCTACTGCATGGCAAGGATGAACCTGTTTCTAATCTCACCTATAATCTAGGCAGTAAAACATTTAGGGAATGTCATTAGGCATTACAGCACAAGATGTCACTAGTATCCTTAACCTAAATTGTCTTATGCCAGACAGTTTAGAAAAGTGATATATCAGTCTGAAGGCCACTTCACATTAAGAAACACACAACATTACAAGTTTAAAGACCAGCAAGAAAGACTTCACCTTTAAGAGTCTGATTGGGCTAACACAGAGAAAAGCCATCCATTTTTCAAAGAGCTCTATGATCCCTATGGGATCTCAGTGAGAGTAGTAAAAAGGGATTCGTTTAGACTGAAGATGTATTTGTCCACATAAACACAGGTAGTAAAAAGAACACAGTCGTTTATAAATCACTTTGTCTAAAGCACCTTCACAAGCCTATTGTTTGCTTCTTTAGCAATTTTAAAACCAACGATATTGATGTCATTGCTTTTTAACATTCTATTCCACTTCTCAGTTTATCATATAATCTCTACTGAAATAAACACAGTATAGCATCATTGTTACTGCTTTTAACATTCTATTTGAATTCTCAGGTTAGAATATATTTATACCAAAATCAATAACACAGCTGGCATTCATCTAGTATAGACCATCAAGTTGAGTTATGCTGTAAACTTTATCTTATTTAATCCTTACAATCTTTGGAGGGAAATGTTATTACATCTATTTTACAGATTAAGAATCTGAGACTCAAGAGAGGTAAAGTGATTTTTTTTAGGTGCACCAGAACAGCTTATTCCATGTATAATCTTTCGCAATCTCTTTCCAAATCCAATCACTCAAACAGGAACTTATGTAGTTCCATATCTGCCTTTTCTGGAGTCAATGCCATGTTTCCCAGTTCAGGGACTGGCCTTCTTTACTAGTTAATATAAATAATTGAGTGCTGACAGTACTCTGTATTTTGCCTTCATAAAAGTTTCAATAATGGGAAGTAAACCTTGGAAAATATCATCAAAATGTGCAGTAACTACTTTCTTTTCCTTCTAAAGGACTTGGATCCAGAATGAGATGCTTCTTCCCTACAAAAGTGCGGTAGCAGAGACATTGAGGCCATAAATATGCCTTGGGATGACAGCTTGCAGGATTTAGTGAGCATAAATCATCACAGAAAGCCCTAAATCTCGTGCATTGCCATACAGCATTTCAGAAGAATTACAAAGTCACTTGCACAGGGGTAAAATTACCAACTTACTTTGCTCTCATTTTTACAAGAAATATATTTTTCAGACCAGAGTCGGGTTTGTGTTTATTTTGCTTGCAATCTCTTATATAGTGTTTTTTCTTTTTCTTTTCTTTTCTTTTTTTTCTTTTCTTTTCTGTTCTTTTTTTTCTTTTTTCTTTCTTTCTTTCTTTTTCTTTTCTTTTTTTCTTTTTCTTTTTTTTTAACAGTTTGGTTTACATGCAGTTCCCTAAGGATCATATGCTAAGGGTTTGGCTGCCAGACAGGGACACTGTGGGTAGGAGCGGGACTGTCTACAATATGGGCTCTTGAAGAAGCAAGCTACATAATTGGTGACATGCTTTGATAGCAACATTGCGACTCTGGCCCCTTCCTCTCTTGCTTGGCCTCTCTGCCACCAGGAAGTGCAAGTTTGTTCCATCAAACATTCCCCGTCATGAAGTTCTACCTCACCACAGGTCAAGAGGGCAAGGAACAACTTACGCATGGACTGAAGCCACTGTGAGACAAAATAAATCTTCCATTTCAGTTACTAATCTCGGGTATCTTACAGAAATGAAATGCTGACTAACATAATGGATTGCATGTAAAGTTTGCTGAGAAATGTACCAAGAAATTCTTCATCTTGATCATAAAGTAAATAAGGTTTCCTAATACTTGTTTGATACTCTACCCATATGAGTTTCTATAGAAAATTGAAAATTGGCCTCTCATTTCCAAGTCAAACACATTAACTGGCTTTAAAATCAAGAACATAATTTGGTACAAAATATTATAATGTTTTCTGCATGCCAACAAACTACCATATCAACTCACTAAGAAAGCATATCTATATTTCTTATAACATTGCCATAAGACTCTTCAGTTATTTTAGATTTTGTTGGTCCTTTCACTTCTTAATTGGTTGTATTGCCCTGCATTCATAAACCTTACATCATTTGTAATAAAAATTCAGGTCACTAAGGAATGTCTGATAGAGCAGGAATCAGAAATTCACATTGAATCTGCCAATCTCTTTCCTGAGCCAAATACTTTATTTGCTCATCTCTCTAATAATGCTTTTTCCTGGCAACCTGAAGAAAGTATGAAGAAAGTAAAATGGCATAAAAATAGAATTTTTGAAATAAAGAAAACAGTGTTTTAAAAACACAATTCAAAGGAAATTGATCTTATAAATTAGATTTTCATAGATTTATAAAAAGAAAAATTGGTAACTTTTAAAAAATTCTATAAAAGTTGCAATTCAAACATAAAAATTGCAATATCAAGCTTTAAATAATTTAAGAGGTCTTATATTCATATAAAAGAAATTCTTATGATGATATTAGATCATTATATCCTTCAGCTAATTTTATGATTTGTTTTTAAATGTGAGCATTTCTTTGTTTAGATGCTGGTACTGGAAACTTTGGAAGATGGTGTAATGTATATTTGATTCAATAATACTATTTGGGCAGCCTAGTGGCAGAGCACTTACCAAGTCTATACAAAACTCTGCTTTTGATTGTAAGACTGGGTTTATTTTTAAAACAATTAAATTTTAGTTGTCCACTATTTAAATATTTATTGATTAAGTACTCTTACCAGGGAAGATGGCAATATCTCAAAATGAAAAAAAAAATCATGACTTGCCAAGAAGATATACTGTGATAGCTTTGCATTTACTGAATAATATTTTCTCGAAAATGCAGCAAAAAAATGGCATACATGGTGCTGAAGAGGTGGCCAAACAGATAAGAGCCTTAGCAGTTCTTGAAGAGGATCTAGATTCAATTCCCAGGACCTAAACATGTTCACATGTGCTGTGGTGTATATAAGCTCACATAAGTGCACACACAGACACATAAAATAAATGATAGACAGATATATGGATATAGGTCTACGTTAAAATGACATAAATGAAAGAATAGATAAAAGTAATACTAATGGTTTCAAATTTTAATACAGTTATTATGAATGAAAAAATCAAATATGCACAAAATTCGAAAGGATATTGAATACCTGAACATTTTCTACCAACCTGATACAGTTGACATTATACAGCTTTATGACAAAAAAGAGTAAAACATTATTTTTAAGGTCATATAAACAAACCTTTAGCTAAATAGAATGTATGCTGACCTACATAATAACTCCAAATAGATCTAGAGATTATACTCATGTAAGCTCTAGCCCTGGTCCATAGAGAAGATAAATATGAGTAGCCAAAAGATGTTTGAACAGTCTTAAATATTTAGAAATTAAACACATATATCTAACCATACCATGGGCCAAAGGCAAGAATATTTTGAAAACACATACCAAAAAAACCTAAATCAGCATGGATCAAAATGCATAGAGATACAGGTCAACCTGACAGAAATATGTTGAAGAGTAAATCATAGATACATGTTCAACCATTGAATTTTTTTTTTAACAAGTTTTGATACTTTAGCAAGGAGAACAGTCTTATCAACAAAGATAACTGGGGAAAAGCATGCTCTTTTGAGACCACTGTATCAATTCTTATACAGAACATAAAAGCAATCTTTAAACATGTCCTACACCCAAACAAAAATGATCAAAATTTCTGAAATAAAATAAAAATAAAGAAAAATGTGTTAGGATACTAATAAGACATCATCTGTTTAAACAGTAGTTGAATTTCTTTCTTCTTAAAACCTTATTACTAAAACTAGAGAGTAAGCTAAAACAGGACAAAATTGCTTATATCTGCCAAGGTGTCATATACAGAATATGTATTTTAAAATAATGAATAGAAATTCTACAATTGAATAATTTCAAAGTAAGAAAATGTTTCAATAGACAGACTTTGAAAAATAATATGTGCTTTGTTAATAGCATCTAAGACACTACCCTGCACCACAGATCATGAAGAAAGAACAAAGATAAACTACTAGGAGAAAGTTTTATATATTAATTATAGTAAGTAAGTCTGATAATGCCCAGTTTTAAACGTCCACAAGCCAACTATAACTCTAGACCATCCATAGGAATGTAAAATGAATGAAGTCATTTCATAAACTAGTTAGTTTAGTTCTCCTACACTCTTATGATCAATTAATTCACATATTTAGTCATAACTATTTTCCCTAAAGGAATGAGACAACACTACACATAATACATATTCACAAACATCCAAAACAGCTGTTTTCATAATAGCTAAAACCTAAGTGATTTATATATCATAAACTGAATGACTCTCAAAAACAGTTTAGAACAAAGAAAGCTAGTTTAAAAAAAAAGAAAAAAAAAGAAAAAGAAAGTACATTTCAGCATGAAAACCTAGAATAAGAAAAAAATTACCTTTGTTTAAAGATGGCATAAGAAGTGTGCTGTCACAAAAAAGACATAGGGGAATATTTTAGAGAAATGGGGATATTCTGTGTCAGGATTTCAATGACGAGTACAGTCTACTAAACAATACTCCTAATGTGATTACATTCTATTATGTAAGTTTTTCCTCAATAAACATGTTTTTTTTAAAAAAATCTACATTTGCACGCTATCCTTTTGCAGTCATGACTGAGAACAGACGTAATATCAAATGCAAATTTTGTAGTCTTTTTTGATGATGATCTCCCAAAAGCATTTTCCCATCTCGATGTTAATGACTGTAGCTTACCATGGGACAACTGTAAATAAACTTCAGTAGTGGAGTCAAGAACTGAGAAGAGCAGCAGCGTGGCAGAGAAGAAGAGAAATACAGTAAAAATGCTCCACCATGCAAACTGAGTATAGGATGTTAGAACCAATATAATGTACACAACTTGTCCTAAAAACTCAATGAAGATGGCCATGTTCATCACTGGAAGTCTTTTCCCGGGCACCTGCAGAATGTTATTATCCTGATCCTTCCAGCCTGCTGCACAGGAACCAACACAGACTTTATTGGTCAGAGACTTTCAGAAAAGCATTAGCCGAACAATGGGGTCAAAAGGAGAGCAGAGCTCTAAGGGAGACTTTCGTCACGTCTGTTGCACACATACAATCAGAGCACATTGCTGTTTCATAAAATTTGGGCATTGGTATATTTGAGTTAAGGAAAACATTGGAGCCTCTCTATGTTATTTCTAATTGTATCAAGGTAAAAGTATGTCTTATGTTTATAATGGTAGAAGCCAAAAGAACTGACCCAAAATTCTGAAATCATGTCTCTATGATTCAGAAACATTGAACATTATGAATAATACTAAGTTTTGCCATCATATTCAATATGCATCCATTGATATAATAATAATTAGAAGCACAGCTCATAAATGTGGAATTATTCTTATTTCAATGGTCTTTATTCAGTACTTCCCCCCAGATCATTCATTACCAGCAATGTATTTATGATAATATAATATTTAAGATTCTTAGCTAATAAAAATGTTTATTAAACTGTTAATCTGTAACTGAAGAACCTAAACTATTTTCACAGAGGCCTAGGATAAATAATATAAGATAAATCCCACATATGAAGGGAGGCAGTTCTACCTACTTTTCTGTGCTTTACAAATTATGTAAGTCAGCAAGACCCTATGGCTGTAACTAGTTAGTTAGCAAACATATTTACAATTTGAAATGAATATAGATTCCATATGTTTAATCTCCAGCACAATACTTTTGAATAAATTACCTCATGACAGCACATTTATTTGGATCAAATAAATCAGCCCAGAAGACACAACGACATACACAATTACATGATCAGTACATTTTTTTCAAGTCTCATTAATTATCATAACATTTACATATTACAATCCAAAGCTTCTTTCCTGCCTTTTGAAGTCCTGGTTGCACAATTCAGAGGAATCTGAGAGGAACTCTCATGCCAGTACCTGTAGATGTGGAAAAGGTTTGCTGGCAAGATTTGATTTTTACAGTAGTCCCAAAATATCATTCCAAATACTTTTTGATGAAATAGTTTGTTTTATTATTTAATTTTTCATTTTTGCTGCAAAATTAAAATGAATAAATTATAAGTTCATAACAATTATTAAATATTATTAAAATGTTTGTTAAAATGGTTAAGTTGCCTATAGTTAAGAATATAATAGATGTACTTTAAAAGTCACCATAAATTCTCTAAACATTTTGTACTAATTTAAGTAACAATTCAACATTTTATACTCATTCAATGTCATTATTATTAAAGGTATTGCCCTTAAAAACTCACAAATGTAATATAAATTAAATTTTCTCTTCCAATGAAGAAGCTGAATGTACACTTTGGGAAATTTTGTAGCCAACATTAAATCCTGCCTTGAAATTATCACTCTATTTATAGACAATATAAAAATGTGTTAAGATATCAATCATAAATAATTGAAGGATATTGAACATAAAGTATATGATAATGTTATATATTATGCATATATGAAAATGACATGATGAAGCCTACTATTATATATAATTATTACACTCTAATAAGAAACAAGACATTTTCAGGATCCACTGTCTACTTAATTGCTTTTTCCAATTTACATAATCATTTTCCCCTTGGTTTTCGGCACATAAATCCTAAGCAATTGAAAGAAAGTAATCGTCAACTATTTTTGAAAAGGGAGATCTCAGGGAAATAGCCACACAAAATGATACAATGCATTAGACTGCAATAAATAGTCAAAAAAGATACATAGACGTTTCAGATGTAAGTTCCTTTTCCTTTCAAGGGTTCTGAAGAGATGGGCCAAAGTGACTAGCTAATAGCAGTCAAGTAATATGTGAGCATAAGGAACTGCCAGCTAATTTCAAAATAGGCTTTAAAATGTTTATTTGCTTAAAGATTCCATTTATTTTTATTTTATGTGATGAATGCTTGACCTGCATGTGTGTGTATGTGTGTGTGTATGTGAGAGAGAGAGAGAGAGAGTGTGTGTGTGTGTGTGTGTGTGTGTGTGTGTGTGTGTGTGTGCACCATGTGCTTGTCTGATGTCCTAATAGACCAGAAAAGAGCATTGGAGCCCCTGCAACTAGTGTTATCAGAGTACGAGCCACCATATGATTGCTGGGAACAGAACCGATGTCGTCTGCAAAAACAGCTAATATTCTTAACTCCTGAGCCATCTTTACAGCACTAAAATGATAGACGAATAAATAAAACATCTACATCTATATATAATCCACTAATGAAACACAGATAATCCATCATTGGCTCTGTTTCTTTCATGTCTCACCAGCCTACAAATGAATCCAGGGCTCCACCACTGCATTATTCCCAAGGTTTAATGAGTTCTTGATGCCTACACTACAACCACCTTGATCTGAATCTGACACATCTCATTCTTATTTGCATTATCACAGGAGTTTCACACCTGGTCTTCCTGCCCTCAGGCTTTCCTTTTATATAGTTTAGTTCCGTCATGTAATCATCTAAAAAGCCCTCTGAGTACATCTTCATAGTCAAAACATAGGCTAGTTTATCTTTCTCTACAAGCTTCTCTACTCCATCACCCCTAGGTAGGCATGTAGGTAGGTAGGGGTAGACCTACCCAGGCAGATCTACCACAGCCACCTATGATGTTAAGCTTGCCTTTGCACTGATACCCATTATACCTCAGTGTCTAGCTCCCTTCCTTATTTCAAATGTCACTGTAGGAGAATCGGTTACCAATGGTAAATGTGAACAAGACAAAGTGTTGTGGGTTGTCTTTTCCCAAGATGTTGTAAGATCCATGAGGCTGGGGACACTGTCTGTTCTTTTTTATGGCTGTAGCATTAGGATCTACATAGTGCACAGAATATGGAAAACATGCAATAAATATGTGCAATGGATAAATTTATACCCAGGGAAAAAGGAAGGCTAGACACCCACTTCCCAGCCTCCATAATCCCTACTCAGAGACACGTGAAGAACTTCTGTTGTAGTTTAGAGATATTTGAAACACAAAAGCCTTGAAACTGATATATGATATAAATGTAGTTTCAAGAATATGAGTAAGGCCAATTAAGAAAGTCTAGAGTGGATTTGTTTGAAATAAAGAAAAGAATGTTACAGTGATATCCTTTAGCATAAGAGTGAGTAATATTTGTAACTCAGTGTATTACCTACAGAAATGTGTTATAAGAGTTCCTAAAAACTCGTTTCTTTTCTATATGTCAGCTTGTAAAATTTACTACATTATTTTCAGACTGTTAAAATATAACCAGAAAAAAAAATGGGAGAATTGAAAGTGTGTACTGCAAACATTATTTAGCCTCTACTATCTCCTTCCTATTTCCGGAAGTATCTTCTTATCTAAAGACGTTATTGTGATTATTACATAATCAAATATAAAATTGTAGAGTCATCCTAGACACAAAATGCCAAAAAGGTTTTAAAATCTTCTCTGTATCCTAATAAATTGCTATGCCCTTCAATAGACTTCACCCTCTGTTGAACCTGATCCAGTGTACTGCTACTGCACCTTCTATAAAAGCACATCCACAGACCCACTGAATGATTCAAGTCATACCCAGCAGAAATTAGTTGCATGCCATATAGTTAATTGTAGAAAAAATTAATCTTCTCTAACTTAATTTTTCTCTGAAATCAAAATATCCCTACAGTGAACCTTTGTGCCTCAGGTGACTCAGGTAGCTCTAAAGGTCTTCTCATTCTCTTCCAAAGGCTGCATAAGATTTCCACAGGCCATGATTGTGCTCTGTTTTTTTTTTTTTGGAGATGGGACCTGATTTTCACTCACCATCCTCCCATTCTGCCATCTCCGGAGACTCAAATCACATCTGGTCATCCATAGCCAACACTGTTGAACTGGTTTTGTTCAACAATCTTGTGGATGTATCAGCCTCTGTACTCAACATTTTAAGCTCCTTCCCCATGTCCTAAGTACTCCCTATTAAAAACCTTGCACTTTCCAAAAATTCGACATACAAGCAAGTGTTTTTTCATCAAAAACTCCTTTACCCAGAGACATGCTACCATTACATTTCTAGTGGAGGAGGAGAAGAAGGAAGAGGAGGAGGAAGAAGAGGAGGAGGAGGAGGAGGAGGAAGAGAAAAGCTCTTTTTCTCTGTGATGCAAATAAAGAGTCCCTGTTTTGAAAGTGCAGCATTGGACTAGCACTATATGTTAGCCTGACCAACAAACTGTGGCAGCTATGATGTAAAATGCATGTTCCAGTGCTTCAAGATTTCCCTTTTAGTACAAATTTTTCAATATTTGAGAAAACAAGATGAGTTCTCTGTTGCAAAAACCCTGGTGAACTAAAGAAAACAATCAGAATTTTAAACTCAGCTAGTTGGGGGGAAAGGGAAATAAGACAGGGTAAGGAGAGGTGGGTATGAGCAAAACAACACTATATGCATGGATGAGGTTGTCAAAAATGATTGCGATGTATTCCAAAATAACGGACGAGTAAGGAACCACCATGTGGTAATCAAAAAGTGTATCAGTGGCTACCTAAAGGTGTAAGGGTTGGAGTTGTGGCTAGAGACAGCAATGGTACATAAGTAATTTGTGGGAGGGTGATAAATATTTTTTTTATTATTATACACTGTAATGGTGGTGTGTGTATATACCCACAAATATACAGTTCTGAGTACTGTATGCTTCTATAGTTTATTGTATGTCAAGTGTACCTCAATTAAATAGCATTGTCTTATGACTTATGTGGAGTGAAATATTGTATTTTTAATGATATAAGATATTTTAATGATAAATTACATGATGGTTTGCTGATAAATGCTGTCTCTTTTAACACTCAGAGAGAATGTGAATGTGATGATCAGGTTCACCTAATGATGAAGAGAATTCTCACACTATACTGGAAGAATATGAACACAATCCTATCAAAACATAGTAGATAATACCTTCCTTCATGCCATGGTTCTTTTAAATAATGACTGTTTTGAACATTAGTAGAACATGGGCAAACACATTTTAAAAATTACATGAGTAGTTTACTTGGTGATTAGAATACCAAGAAACATCAGAAAAAAATAAAACCCACAAGGCCTCTCCTAATGCTTTCAGACAGAAACTTCAGGGAGAATGAAAAGAAAGTTTTTGATATAGTTGTTTGAAAAACAAAATAGTGCAAGAAGCAAAATTAAAACACGGCTTTGAACTATCTTTTCAAATTTACCCATTTACCCAACTTAACGCAGAAATTTGTCCCTGTGCTTTGTATGTGTGCACGTACATCTATGAGAAAACCCAATTAATAACCCAATATCTTAAAAAGGTTCTAACTGAATCCATGTAAAAATTACTTGGGTCATTTTCATTGGAAACTAAAGTCACAGTGTTGAAGCTTCCTTAACATGCAACAAATATTTCCCTGAAATGAGACTCCGAGCAGGAACCTGAAGTAATTCAGAGCTACATTATCACTCTCTATATTGCTGGTCTACAAGTCTCATATTTATCAAGCTCGAAGACATCTCTATCTCCAAGTCAAAATGAGTTAGCAAATAGTAATTTGGGAAATGACCTTGGCTGTCACATTGGTATGCTGGCAGTGACAATCTAACTGACTTCTGCCTAAGCAGGGGCCAAGGCTGGAACTCGCAAAGGACTCTGTCTGAGAGATCCAGAACATGAAATCTTAACAACTCAATGAGCAGATTTCATGTGACATACATTCTCCTGAACCACTGTTAGAAATGTAATGCTAAGTACATAAATAAGCTTAATATGAAAATTGCATTTCAGAAAGGTTAAAAAAGTAATTTTGACAATTATAATTGTGTTCTTTTTGTTGATGTAGTTAATTAGCAGCAGCTGCATGCTAACAAAGTTCTTGCACTGTTTTATCAATAGTCAAAATTGCAAGGATCAATTGCAAACTCCCTTGTTTGATTAGAACCCAGAATTAGAGGCTAGGAACTTTAGAACTGCTATATGAGGCCATATCACAGAATCTTTAATAATAAATCAGTGCCAGCCAGGTGGGAATAAAATGGACATGTGGGCTGCACAGTGGTGGTGCACATCTTTAATCCCAGTGCTCAGGAGGCAGGTGCAGGTGCATCTATTAACTCCAGGCTGGCCTGGACTGTAGAGTAAGTTCCAAGACATCTGGGGCTACACAGAAAAGAGTGATGTGAGTCTCTAATTTCAGGTTAGGACCTAGAATAGATCCAGACCTCCCCCAATAGCAGCTGTAGTCACCAAGAGGAGGCAACTCAGCCGACACTCCTAGGAGCTTAAGCACCTTCATGTAATTCATCAATGATAACATACATATGCTTGCAAGGCACAAATATGAGAATTAATGTACTTTTGGTAAAATTTAGGACACTTTTCCAGATGCATGGCACTCATTTTAGGATGTTTCTCTCAACATTACAGTGAAAATCAAAACTAGCATTCTTTATTTAAAGACTTCCTTTTTTTTTCCTTCCTAGTAAGAAGAAAGATAATGTTTCTTACTCTAAACATTTTAAAAAATTGGAAATAAAATTCAAAGAACAGGCCCTAAGTTTTCAGTGTTTCCCAGCAACCATTCTCTGACACGTGTGAATCTGAAACCTCTTCAAAAGGCTGTCTTAGTAATCAGTTTTTAAGAATTCTGCTCAGGCTATACAGATGAACTCAAGTTTTGTCATCTATAAAATAAGTAAATAGTGACTATATTTAGTCAAATTGGCTTTGAATTTTTTTATTTCTAAGGGTGTCTACTGACTTGTATTTGATTTCAATGAAGATAAACATAATATAGGTTGATTGTTAATTGTACAATTAACAATTGTACAGTTGATATGTAAAGTCTTTTTAAGTTTATAAGCACATCCACTTGTGTTTGCTTCTGGCTAAAACATGTATATTGGGGAAGCTGCTTTTCTATGCCAAGCAGTGGCAAAAGAGTTTCTCAGGCTTCTCAGTATTTATCTAAATCTATTGTGTTCAAAATATGGCTTACAATTCCTTGCTGAAGTGAAGACTCAGGCAACGCTTTTAAATTTAATAACGCTCTCAAGTCCTTGCAGAATAGCACTATCATCTGTGTTATTGACTACTAAGTCTCCTTCCACTCAAGCACAAAAGCTCTACTGATGGTCATGGACCCAAAACCTGAAACTATATTATATACATGAATAAACTGACAATATCGTTTCTCTTCTGTGAGGCAAGAAGGTGTAGCAATAGATGTTTTCCTATTTTCAATTTTTAAAATGTTTTTTAAAAGAAAACTATAACACTGACAAACCTTTGTTTCATTCAGATGCTCTGTCCTCCTGGAGACTTTCTTCTATATCTTTGTAAACATGTGGCATAGTTTTCAAAATGTGAGAGGTGTTTCCTTATTATTGCTACATAATGTTTATTTTTCCCAGGGCCAGTGCATTTTAGAGGTAATTAAAACTTAATTAAGTAGTTTGCCGAAGTGGCAAGTTGGTCTACTAGGGTTTGAGTATGAAATCTAAAGCCTCCATGTTGATGATCTTCTTCACCTGGTACCAGGCAACCATGGGAAGAATACACTGGGTTCAGATAAATGGCAAAAGTTCTATGTTATCATGACTTCTCTGTATAGCGCGTGGACAGTGTTGAACATGTTGGATATGTGTTTTCATTTTGTGTTTCTTGGAAAGAAAAATCTATAGAATAGCATATAAATTAATCACAAAGTTAAGTGTATTCTGTATGTTTATAAAAACATATGAACAGTATTTAGGGCTATAGTAGAACAGAGTAGGAGGGTAGAGACTGAAGCAGGCTTTTATCTCAGTTTGAACTTTGGGTTGGTAAAAGATATGTCAGACCACAGGAATGAAAGCTGCAGCCTCGTCATCAAATTAGCCTAAAGAAAACAGCTTATTTTCCTCCTTTATCTCTTTTGTTTGCTAGGAAACAAGTCTGTAGTGGTCATAGTGGTATATGAGCACCAGGTAAGAAGACTTATTTGTGAGAAGCTGGAATTCAAGAGGCTCTTTGCTGCCTGTTCAGCTAGAGTTCTAGCCATAGCCTCTAAATTTCATGGACAGTTCATTCACGCACTGACACAAATGTCTATCTACACATGGCACATGGTTCTTAGAGATGGACGCTTAACAGGGTACATGTTTGATTGACAGGTGAAGACTCCTTCATGAGAGTGCTAAATGATACTCATTCTAGAATGGTATGGCTTTGTTTCACTATCATCCATCTGTTGTTTTATCTGCAAAAAAGACGCCCAGCCTAAGCAGAATGGGGTAGGGGAACCATGGAGGAGTGCTCCTAATTTGACTTCTTTGGCTAGCTTTTGAGACTCTTCCTATTTCAACACCAAATCTGTGGTCTTAAAAAAATGAGTGACCTTGTACATTTCTTCTGCTGTTTATTTTTCTAGGACTGTGTACAGCAATCATGAAAATAAATCTTAGTGTCTATAGGCAATGCTACATAGATGATTTGATTTCATCTGGTATAAGTAATTTAAGACTTGGAACACCCCCCACTGTTGTCCCGATTTCTCCAGGAGAATGGTGTCATCACAACAGACTCAGGGAAATTCAGCCACAATCTTCAAGACAGTTTGGCTTCCTTCTAAGGAGAAAACATGGCCTTCACTTCAATATTCCTACTAAATAAAGACTACATGGGAGAAAGTCTACTCATTATAGTTAATTTAAGCAACAATAGTTTTCTCCCTATGTTCACTGGTAATTTTCTTCTTTCTTGGTACCCTTGAATAGCTAACATCACAGTAAACCAAAAATGCATGCAGCGTTGTATGCCACAATTGTTTCCGAGGCTTGAGACTGAGACTCTTAAGTTGTTTTGACGAGGCAGCTAATAGCAATTTAGATAATTTGCTCAAATTCAAAGACATGAGATGCAAAGCCATGGCTGTGTTCCAGCACATTCTTCTTGTCAAAACCATTTAAATCACCATGTTACACACATACATATTGAAACTCAACTTTAAGTGTTTTATTTTTATGTACATTTCTTTTTGTCCAGAAATAAAATATCTAAATACAGACAGTGTAATGTTGTATATGTATAGCTTTCAACAATACTTGAGCTGAATAGATGCTTTGTATATTAAATTTGTCTTTTTAATGGAGTTCACAGCTACATTGATAAAATTGATTCCTTAGATCCTTTTTTTTCATTTTAACCAATAACAAGCAGAGAGACAAGTACAATTTAATATTAATAAGCAGCTCAAATAACACTTGGTTAAACTATATACAATACAAACCATTCATACAAATGAAGACTAGGATATTGAGTTTGTTACAATATGTGTAGTAAAGATAAGACAGACACTTATAACTTACACGGTGTCTGCCAGGCATTTCCCTTCTTATATAATGATCAGAACTTGTGTTAAGCAGCCTTAGTTGGTCTCAACATTGCAAAAGGTCCGGTGATAGGCAAGAAAAGCTGTAATCCCAGTGTCTGCCCACATGTAAATTCCAAATGTTTGCTCATCTTTACTGAGAACTGGCTCCTCCCTCCATAGAAAGGAAAGCCATCCTGTATCACCTTGAATGTGCCTACTGTATGCTGGGAAAAGGTTACTACACTTTGTTGTGTTCATAAAATAAAGAATACTGAGCTCTAAAGACACATTTTTTTTCCATTTAACAAGCATATAACTCCTACAGTAGTATTCACCAGCACAGCTACTCCAAGCAGTAGGAATGCATGGGAGGGGATTATTGGTTAGCATGGACTCAAGACCTTAGAAGAGATTGCCATAACAGCATGTTAGACACATCCTCTGTCTAGTTAATTCTTTTTGTTTGATCATAGTTTATCCTGAACCATCATGAGTCAGACAATGAAAGCCCTCTCAAAGGGAATCGTGATAGATGCAAGCTGAAATGTGTAAGAGTGGGTGCTCATGTGCCTCTACGTGTGATAGCATGTCTTCAGGTGAGACTCTGAGATCTATGGTGATTTACAACTATGCTGAGAGATGAAGCTGACTGTGCAGAAATTACATCAATTGTTTTCCACTAGCATGGTTGCACCAGTCAACAAGAGCAGCAGTATTGACACATTCCAGGCAACAGATGTGACCTTCTTCCTTGAAGTAAGAGCCCTGTCCTATGACCTTTAATTCCTCAGGCTTCAGTCTTATGCCCTGTTCAACCTCATCCTGAGGGGAAGTAAGGTGTGTCACTGTGGTAGTTGTAGTCAGGGCATACTTTCTGTACTAGTTTGTAGTCTGTACTATAAAAGGAAATGTAAATGCAGATCACCTTGAAGGGCTTGGAGCAGAGCCAGGACACGTGACTTTGTGTCTGCTCCTGGTAACAGGTTTTTGAAGGGTCGTAGTTGCAGAGTGTGTTCTTGGTAGCCTTGTCAACCTTTTCGTACTCAATGCGACAGTTGAAGGACTTGGAATCTTTGGCATCAATCACGGTTTGTTGTGCCAAATCGAATTCCACGATTTTTGTTGGGGGTACCAAGCTGACAGATACATTCCCTTGACCAGTGGAATTATGCCTGAAATAAACACTAAACGTCCCATTGCCATGATCGACAATTTTCCCAGTGATCAACAGGTTTAGCTTCACTGTTTTGATGTTGGAATGAAAATCACCCCATCCAAACATTTTCTTAAACTTGCCGGTTTTAACAATGGGCCGTCTCTTGGCCCTGGGCCGAGGCTCCTGAAGGTCTGTGGAGTTCCTCAGCCAGTCCCAGAGGTCTTGCTCAGAATAAGGTTCTGGGGTGTCATAGCGCAGGTCCAAATCTGTGTCATTTTCTTTACCACGGAAAGTCTGTGAGAGGAGCCGACTGATAGACAAGTCTTTGCTGCTTTCTGTCCATATGTGCTTTAATGTGGATTTGCTGCTTCCCGACTTCAGAAGTTCTGATTTTCCACCATTTGTTAGGTTGGCACACGTGACCTGGGAAGAGAATTTTAAAGACGGTGTTTATTTACATCCCCACATCTAAGAATACAACACTCACATTCCAGCCCTTGCTGGGAGGCTCAGAATTAAAGGATGACTTTTATTGTTGTTATTGTTCTTAAAAGCACCTCTTGTATCCGGCCACTGTGTATTAAGCTGTGGTAAAATATCACTTCTATTTTTATTCAACAGTGGGAAAGGGGAGGTGTGGGTGGTTAAAAACCACAAAGCAGGATCTAAAGATCCATATAAACCCTTGACTAATGGAGTAGGAAAAGGCCGCTTAGCATGAGTAAGCCAAATTGAAGTCAAATATAACCTAAACTAAAGCAAATAATGTCTCAGCCCCAAAACCCACCTTTGAAGTAAACTTTCATAATCATTACATTCTTTTTCTGCTTCAGAATCACCAGAAGTTCTAAAACTATAAGATCCTCATAAATATGTCAACTAATACCCTACTTACTTTTTGTTTGCTTATGTGAATACTATATTAGAATTAGTAGCTTTACAAAGAGAATGTAGTATGTTTTAACTTGCCAACACACACACACACACACACACACACACACACACACACAAGTATCCTTATTATCACCTATCATAAGCACCAAGCACAACATGTAGAATAATTTTTTTTAACTTTCAGGGTTTAAAATATGGTTTAAGAAAAGAGATGTGTAAGTTATAACATCAAATATCACCAGCAGGTAGACATCAGACAGTCAGAAAAGCAGCAGGAATTCAGGAGGTCACTTCAAGTGAGAAGACATTCTCCAAGATTCTGTCTTGTCTCTGTGAGACAATTACTTCCTCAAACCCCCAGGGGCTCATGGGAACCAGTAAGTACCCGAGGAGTCTCAAATCAGCACATTCAGGACACACGACCTATAAGCATAACCCAGAACCCACAGGAAGCAATGGCCACTGCAGGCAAACCATTGGCCACATGGACAGACTCACTTGGGTAAGGTTGCTGGAGGAATTCCCCTAGATGCCCTTTGAAAAGCTAAGTTTCCCAAGAAAATCATTTTTCAAATGTGAATCTGATTATTACACAGGAATGTCTTTGGACTCTCTACTCTATCCTTCCTCTAAAAATTTCTTAGAGTAAAAGTTACTTGCCAAAGAGTGAGGTGCATTAGGAATTAGAGCTGTCCTAGGCCACGCCCACCTAAACCTGTAGACTTACCCATGCATGCCTCTTGTTATGACACAGATCTCTACCAAGTATATCCTCCTATCAGATGCTCATGATGGGAAGACTCTACATAAGTTTCAGGAGTGCATAAGCTCAGAAGCCACACTTACTAGGATTTGTTTCCAGCTCTGCCACTCCCTTGAGACAACATGACTGATATGGGGCCATTCTCACAACCACCACTCTAAGTTGGTCTATTTGAAAAAACTGCTGATCTTAAAAAAAAAAAAAAAAACTGTACTGATTTTCATGTAAACCTATTGCATCTAAGATAAAATGTGGTTTTCTCATGGGTTTATATCCCATGACTTCCCCTTACAAAACCAAGGCTGAAACACTGGAGAGACTGACACAAAAAATAATTAAGAAAAACTCAAGCTGAGAGTCCATATCCTGTGTATCTGACCGCCATCTCCAAGGCAATAGCCAGGCCAATCTAGAAACACACAATGGATTAACATAGGTTTTACCTGAGGATGGACAACTACAGAGAATGATATTCTAGCAACAGGGTGTGCTGTTGAAAGAATAGACAGATAAAAGTATGGGCATGATCACACCTAGGGGCAGTAAAGGTCAGGCTTATGTTCAGAGTCATTCTTCAGACTTTTAATTTATCACCTACCAAACAAATCAAGACCTTAGGGTGTGGAGGACTAGGAGAGGGGACTGGGAGGAAATGATGAGAGCCTACAAATGGGATGTAAAGTGAATAATTTTTTCTAAAAATAAATTAAGAACTTCCAAGACCCAAGTATAGTCAGAGATGGCTCAGATAGACCATTCCCATCTTAAACAGAATACCGGAAATTGGGAGAAGGGTTTCTTTGCCACCAACTTTCTTGTTGAAAAAAATTAGAAAAACTATTATGTATTGTTTTTCCTTTCAATTCTATTCTGCCCTTGAAATGGTTTCTGTATTCCTCTCTACCCAAACTGATTCCTGTCTATAGTTTTTCATCATTATTCAAGAATGGATCATATTCATGAAGCATTCATGATTAATAACAACAAATTTTAAGGCAAGTAATACTTTTTAACATGAACTAAGTATTATAACTTAAAGAAATGAAAAAGAAGGAAGAATATTATTTGAGGGAGAGCAATTAGACATAGTAATGTATATAAAATAAGTATGAAATTAATTTCACTACTATCCCTTTGACTAATTATGTCAATCTGTTATGGACCAATTTTAATATCTCATATAAAGTGAAAATCATGGTAGTTTCATACTTAATATTATCCAAAATAATAACAAAATAATAGAAGCAGATGAAGTTGTTTTAATAATTCCCTAAATTAAGTGCATTTCAGTGTATATCATTTGGGGATAAAATTATATAGTCAACATGTGCAGAACTATGGATTTAGTAACTGACAATAGGAGAAAAGGAGGGAATATTTTACTGTGGTATGACGTAGGGTAGCAACTATACCTATAATATATATATATATATATATATATATATATATATATATATATATACATATATACATATATATAAACATTAATTGGTAAGACTACTACTGATCCCTTAGTTTAAAAGAACACTTTTTATGAATATTGACCTTTTATATTTCAATAAAATGTATTTTGTGGCTAAATATCCAAATGTATACTTGCTAACTATGTAAGCATCATTTTCCTACAGTCCTCATGTTTATTCTTTAGTATAAAAGATATAAATGCATGTACTTTTCTCTGATTCTTTTTCTTAGAGCTAGATGTGTTCCCATTGTTTGGCTAGCAAAGATAAACTCAGGCATACACAAAGTGGCTTTTACAGTACTTTACCTCAGATTTGACAAAGAACAGCAATGTGATACTTCTGCCATGCACTTGTTAACAAAACTGTAGTGAAACTGTCCCAAGACTGAAGGGGGAAAACACTTACAGTACAATTTATCAACAGCAGGTGAGGAGTAAAATGGGAAAAATGTAGAAGTGAGGCATGTGAGATTTACAAAGGAAAGAGCTACTCTACCCAGAAAATGCAGAAAATGCTATGATTCTGATGAATAAACAAACCTCCAATTTTCAGGTAGAATCTCCGTCAGGTCTAAATAATATTCTCCACAGCCACAGTGACTATGAGTGTGAACTTGGAGTAGATCATCTGAACATCAGACTGGACTCTCATCCTTGACAACTGTATTATGTGTGAATCTTATTTACCATTTAGAAACTAGAGGGTATTACCCATATCTCTCACAGGGATGCTGTAAGGCTTACATAAGTCACTTAAAGCACCAAGACAAGTATCGAGATTGTGTTGAGTTTTCAACGTGAGTGTCAGTACCTGTAATCATAACACTTCCTCCTCTCAACTCCACCTTATGGAGATGATATTTGCCAGTAGCCAATTTTTAAAAGAAAAACTATCTTTAGTAGAACTGCGAATGTAAATAATCTTAAAAATTATCATACTAAGGGTAAGAGGGCATGGGAAACATATATGTCAAAAGTTTCATGTAAGAAAGAATCAAATAAATCCTAGAAACCTTCTGTGAAGCACTATACCTCTAGCCAGAAAAGCAGTTTTACTCACAAATCTGCTAATAAGTCAACTCTGATGGTAAACTTGTTCACCAGAATAAAATATTTTAAAATCTGTCTTACTGAACTTGAAAGCATATATTGGATGATAATAAAAATATGTGCTGACAGTCTCCTTGTGGATCCCAAAATAGGAAGAGTAAGGACTACCTCGGACACACACTCTGGCCACCCAACTTAGATCGTTTCCCCTTGGCGGGGTTCCTCTACAGAGGAAGAGGTTACAGGTAGTACAGATGAGACTTGATAGGCTGATATCAGATGTTAGGGGAGAAGGGTTCCTCTCTCTGAGGACTAAAGAAGGGAAGGAGAGGGGATAAGAGAGGGGGAATCAGGAGGGAATGATGGAGGGGGATACAATCAGGATGTGAAGAATTTAAGCTGCAGAACAAGCAGGTAAGTTATACTGCTAATCCCACTATATGGGAATAGCCCTGAGACTGGCTGAGACAAGAATGTCTAGACATAGACAATGCTTCTTTTGGCTACAGAACCCCTATGAATTACTATTAGATGTCATTCTTCATACAGCATGAATGAATATTTACAAATGACTTCTTTTACTGCTCAAACAAAGAGGAGAAAACCAACCTAAATTGTTCTGTGCATCATGCACACCTTATAATTTTAGAACTGTATAATGTTTGTGAGAAATTATATGCTTTCAGAACAAAAGACCCGGATGCTGACATTAGATTAGACTTGACAGGATACATTCCTCTCAGCATGCTGGACACCAACAGGCTGTATACTTCATATTCCAACAACAAGTGCTTAAATTGCAGCTCCTCATCAGAACAAGAAAGCTCCCAGGACATTTTCAAAGAAAGTTTCCAATCCCAATTGATCCAGAATTTCAGACTATGCCACACAGGACTTTAATTAAGCCTGGAATTTCTCAACATTTAGAAACTGGACCTCAAATGTGATTCCTAGCTTGTTTAACCATTTTCCCAATTTTATTTGGGCCCTAACAAAGGTATTATTCATCCCAAATCAGCTGGAAGAGACCTTAAAAGAATGACGCCCCACATCCTTTAAAGGGGAGTTGGGTAGGTTTTTGGTTGCTTTCTTGTCCTCCACTATAAGATCACAGCCTATCCAGTCTCTTCCTGTCTTTTCTTCCTCTGAGTGTCACCAGGTCTCACCACCACGAGGAAGTGGTCATATATTTTTTTCAAGTGCTGATATGACAATCTAAGAAACATAGAAAGTTAAATAAACAATAAAAGTTCACATAAAAAAGAATATGTGTAAGTTCAGCTATTAAATAGCTCAATGACCGAAAGAAACATACGCCTTTTTCCTTAGGCAGTGGGGCACAAAACCTTCAGCAGTGCTGACAATCGGGAAATCATGAGTGTGGTTTCCAAATCATAACATCTCCTAGCTGTACTGTCATCCATACCTTTATATGGTATGTACTCTCACTCTCTCTCCCTCGTAGTTGAGAACAATAGGACAATATCTAAAGGAGAATATTAGTAATGAAATAAAAAAAAACAGCCTTAACAATAGGTCTCTTAGAAGTTCTGTTCCAAGATGGCGAGACTGAACACACCCATTGTCTGATCAGAGGGAAAGCAGTGACTGCGCAGTGACCTAAGGACCGAACTAAGAAGTACAAAACACCAGTGCTTGTGATTCCCAGGTGAGAGGGGTCCACCCTGTGTAGAGCATGGGTAGGTCAGGCCTCCGTCCACCCGGCTAATCCACAAAAAAGTCCCTGGGTCCCCGCAGGCATATTTGCAATCTTCAAAGTCTAGCCACTTGCCTGCTTGCAGGCCTCACCTGCACTTTGGATATCAGACAGAACTGAAGACTACAAAACATCATGTCTGGGTTTTCTAGGCCACCGAATACCTCACAGTCCGGAACACAAGTGGATCTGACCTCAGGTCACCCAGGCAATCCACAGAGACTTCCCAGGTTCACACAGGCAAGTGCACAGGTACTGAGGACTAGCTTCAAGTCTGGCAAGGTGCACAGCATCTCAGCTCTGTGTCTCAGATGGTGATGTGGCTTACAAAAACACCAGCAACTAGTTCTTCTAGCCTAGAAGGGTCCCCACAGTCTGGAATACATATGATCTGACATCAGATCACCCGGCAAGTCCAAGGAAAGTTACCAAGGAAAGTTCCCAGGCATGAGGGCAGCTACAAGGTCTAGCCACACACCTTGTGGGGCCCACAGACCTGAATGCTGTGTCTCAGAAGGAACTATGTGCTACAAAACACCAGTGTCAGAGTCTCCCTGCAGACAAAAGATACAATGATCTTATGACAGGACACCCAGATGGCCCATGGAAAGTTCCCAGGTCTAATCTCAGTCACCCACATGGTCCAGCAGAAGAGTTCCCTGATCCCTGCAGGTAAGGGGTCTCAAGCTATAGCCACTCACCTACAAGATGCTCTCAGCAGACAATGAAGGACTACAACCTACAACCTAACACCAAAGACAGCAAAATGGCTAAAGGACAACATAAAAACACAAACAACAGAAGCTAAACTATTATAGCATCTCTAGAACCCAGTTATTACAAGGCAGCATTCTTGAAAACTCTAGCACAACTCTGAAACCCTGAAACATAAGAAAATGACCTCAGAACTTTTCTAAGGAAGATGATAATGAAGTAAACTAATAAAATCTGTAAGCAAACACAGGAAGATACAGCCTACCAGGTTAAGGCTCTTAGAAAGGACATGACAGAGGCCTAAGAGAGGAGATGAAGAAATCACTGGAAGAAATCCAGGAAAAGGCAAACAATCAGGTGAGAGAAATAAAGAAAATCAGTAAAACAGTTCAAGATCTGAAGATGAACATGGAAACAATAATAAAAACACAAACTGAGAAAAGCCTGGAAAGAGAGAAACTTAGAGAAGAAAACAGGAACTGCAGAGGTAAGCATCACCAACAGACTACAAGAGGTGGAAGGAAGAATCTCACATGTAGAAGATACAATGGAAATTTTGATGCAACCATTAAAGAAAATGCTAAATCTTAATGTTACTGTCCAAATATTAATATCCAAATGTTAATATCCCAATGTTAATGTCCAAAAAATCATAGACACCATGAAAAGACAAAACCTAAGTATAATAGGAATTGAGGAAAAAGATGCCCGGCTCCAAGGCCCAGAAAATGTTTTCAACAAAATCATAGAAGAAAATTTCCCCAATTTAAAGAAGGGGATGCCTATAAGCACACAAGAGGCCTACAGAACACCAAATAGAGTAGAACAGAAAAGAAAATCCTCTTGCCACATAATAATCAAAACACTTAATGTACAGGACAATGAAAAAATTTAAATGCTGCAAGGAAAAAAGATCAAGTAACATTTTAGGGTAAACCTATCAGAATCACACCTAACTTTTCATCAGAGACCATAAAAGCCAGAAGGGCCTGAGCAGATGTATGGCAAACCCTAGGAGACCACAGATGCCAGTCCAGACTACTATACCCAGCAAAACTTTCAATAACCATAGATGGTGAAAACAAGATATTCCATGACGAAAACAAATTAAAATATTATCTACCCACAAATCCAGCCCTATAGAAGATACTAGAAGGAAAATTCTGACCCAAAAAAGCTACCAACTCTCAGGAAAACACAGGAAATAGAAATTTTTACTTTAACAAAACAAAAATTAGACAAGCACAGAAACACACTACTACAACCAACATCAAAATCAAAGGACCTAACAGTCACTGGTCTTTAATCTCTCTCAACATCAGTGCTCTCACCTCTGCAATAAAGAGACACAGACTAAGAGAATAGATGCATAAACAGGACCCAATATTCCACTGCATATAAGAAACACACTTCAGCATCATAGATAGACATTATCTGAAAGTAAATGGCTGAAAGAAGGTCTTCCACGAAAATGGATACAAGAAGGAAGCTGTAGTAGTTATTATAATATCAAGTAAAACAGATTTTAATCCAGAATTAATCAAAAGGAATGAGGAAGGACACTTAATACTCAGCAAAGGAAAATTAAGATGACATAACAATTCTGAACATCTATGACCCAAATAAAAGGGCACCCGCATTTGTAAATAAAACACTAGTAAAGATTAAACCACGTATTGATCACCACACATTAATAGTGGAAGACTTTAAGACCCCCTCTTACCAAAGTATAGGTCAAGGAAACAGAAGTTAAACTGATAAATAATGGCACTAAAAGATGTTATGAATCACATAAACCTAACAGATATCTGCAGAACTTTTCACCCAAACACAAAAGATTATATACCTTCTTCTCATCACCTCATGGAACATTCTCCAAAACTGATCACATCATAGATCACGAGGCAAACATCAACATATACAGGAAGATTGAAATAATACTTTGTATCCTTTCAGACCACCAAGGACTAAATCTGGACCTCACCAACAACAGAAATAATAAGTAGCCTACACCAACATGGAAGTTGAACAACTCACTATTCAGTGATAACTGGGTCATAGAAGAAATGATGAAATTGGGGACTTCCTAAAATTCAATGAAAATGAAGGTACAACAGACCCGAATTTATGGGACACAATGAACACATGGATAAAAAGAAAGTTCAAAGCAATAAATACCTTCATAAAGAGATTGGAGACATCTCATACAAGCACCTTACTGGAATATCTGAAACTCCTAGGGGAAAAAAAGATGCAGCCTCACCCAAGAATAGTACACAGCTGGAAATGGTCAAATTCAGGGCTGAAATCAATAAATTAGAAATGAAGAGAACAATTCAAAGAATCAAAGAGCTGATTCTTTGGGAAAATCAGTAATATAGACAAACCGTTAGCCAAATTAAGTAAAAGTCAGAGAGACACTATCAGAAATCAACAAAATCAGAAATGAAAAAAGAGACATAACAACAGATACAGAGGAAATCAAAAGAATCATTAGGTTGTACTTCAAAAGCTATATGCCAGAAAATTTGAAAATCTAAATGAAATGGAAAATTTTCTGGATAGATTCCATTTACTAAAGTAGAATGAAGATCAGGTAAACAAATTAAATAATCCTGTATCTCCTGCAGAAATAGAAGCAATCATCAAAAGTCTCCCCGAAAAAAGCCCAGGGCCAGGTGGTTTCAGCACAGAATTCTACCAGACCTTCAAAGAAGAGCCAATACCAATGCTCTTCAAACTATTCCACAAAATAAAAGTGGAAGGAAGATTACCAAACTCATTCTATGAGGCTACAGTCACCTTGATAATTAAACCACACAAAGACCCAACAAAGAAAGAGAATTGTAGACCAATTTGTCTTATGAACATTGATGCAAAAATACTCAATAAAATAATCACAAACCAATCCATGAACACATCAAAAACATCATTCACCATGACCAAGTAGGCTTCATCCAACTCATACAGGGTGGTTCAAGAGGTATATACTATAAGTTACAAGTACTGGAGTTCTAATACACAATATAGTGCCTAATATCAATAAAAATACAAATTTTAAATAGGCAAAGAGACTAGTGTTCAGTGTTCTCACCAGAACAAGTAAACTATGTGAGGTCAAGGGCACATTAAATGATCACATTATGCAATGAATACATCATTATGCAATGAATGCAATGAAAAACAATCAAATGATTATTTTATAATGTAAGTATATGATCTAACATCACACTATATACTAAGTATAGACAGTTTTGTCAATTATCGTTCAACAAGACTGAAAATACTTTTTATAACTAAAGCAAATGTTTGAGAAAAAGCAATAACAGACGTTGTAAGAGTTCTTCACGTCAGAAGCAGAAGTCCAGCAGCAGACATGTTCACTAGCTGTGGAAATGCAGAAGTGGAGATCTGTGTCTCTTCCTTTAACCCAATAAGTGCTGGAAGACTATATGGCAAAGGAATCAAGAGAGCCATTGTGACAATCAGTCTCTATTGGGAACAGGACTGGATTGATAGAAGCTCAAGTCATTAGGAAAGCACATTCCCTAGGTTTGTCTGTGAGAACAGTTCCAAACTGGTGTGCAAACCAGTGGGGGAAAGACCTACCAAATGTGAGTAGTGCCTCCAAGTAGACTGGAGGACTAGATGGAACAGAAGCAAAAGGGGGACACTGGCCCACAAAGGCTTACTTCCTGCTCTCTGCTTCCTAGAGGCAGCAGTGAGCAGCCTCCTTAGTCTCTTAGTCCTGCTTTTAGAATAGCCATTCTCCCCCAAAAGGGTCAGTGGATCAGTCAGATGTAAAATGAAAACTCTGAGACTCTGAGCCAGAACAAAGCAGAACAAAACAAAACAAAACAACTCTTTTTTTTTCCTAAGTTACTTTTTCTCACTTTTTGTCATGAAGACAGGAAACTGATTAATACACTAGGCTTTAAATAAATACCATGGCTAAGATATGAATTCTGATATTCCATTATCGAAGTTATTTTAGGAACACTTTTTTTCATTACACAAACTTCTAAACCCTGGATAATTTTAACTAAAAAAAAAATAATATTTTCTCTATAATAAACAAAAATTTAGCATCTGCATGTCAAATATATAGACACAAGGCCCTACACAGTCTGAACATATATGAGAGCAACGATACTGTTTGGATTGCACACTGATATACTATCCCTATGTTATGAGTAATGACGGTATGTCTGTGTATATTCAAATGGTTCAAACAAACTGAAAGAGATGTATGAATAGTTTGAAAAATCCACAGAAAAAGAGCAATATGGTAAAGAGAGACCTTGCTGATAATGTTATTGTGTAAGCCAGACAAAAGTGGATTATAATTTATCTTTAATGGCACCATTGAGACTGTCTTGCCCACCAGTATATTCTGTGTCATTCTCAAGCTATTCAGCCTCATCAGTTTGAACACTCCTCAACAGCCAAGGATGCAAATCACTCATACTGTGGAGGGTAACTCACTTCTAACAAAATACACCAACTGTCCCATTTGTTTTTGAACTGAGAGTTGATGCTAACTCATGTGTGATTAAACCTCAAAATTAGATTTTTTTTGAAACTTCTGTTTTGTGCAAAAACTCATATAAAATAAGTTGAACTGTTTTGGGGGTATATTTTATGGAGAGCCATGAAGTGCTCCAGAGGGAAGTTGGCTTTTTCATCTTTTCATCCACACTTATTGTATAAATAGATACACATGCACCCACGTTTTGACATGTAGTCATTAATATTGATAAGAAATTAATAATTATTAGTCTACATAATTCTGCTTAGCTATTCTCTCTAAATATAATTATAAGCACTCTCAAAGTTCCATTATTATTTAAAGAAATATAAAAATTCATAGTGACAAAACACTGTCAGAAAGATGTGGCTAATGTTTTCTATGCCTTCTTTGTGAAATATATTCAAAACATCTCATGTGAGAAGCTCTGGGTACATAGTTATAGTAATGAAGAAACTGCTCAAAGTAACATTGTAGATGTCTATTTCTTCATTAATGCAAAGCCACTACTGATCATTTTTCATTATTCAAAAATAGTTATAATGTGTCAACAAATCTAGGTTTCCCCTGAAAGAGGAGAAATATACTCCATGTATGCATAATTTTCTTCTATTTGAATCAGAAGCCAGAATGTCTGACTACATGGCAAGGCCTGTTGCATAGATGCAAACAGATGAGTTAATGGCTACCTAAAGTAAAATAAGGCACAGGTAGGTTGATCATGGATGACAGTAGAAATTACTAATTCACACTCCACTGGCATTTGCACATGCTATGACATTCAGATATTCGTGTACAGGAAAACTTCTCTTCAATATATACAGAGGTGGTTAAATCTTATAGAGGTAAGCCTAGAAAGAAGTAATCTGATCTAATCTCAGAAGCAAGTAATATGCATCTTAGGAAAGTAAGCAAGTTCTCACAAACTGGCTAAGTGACCATACAGCAGGCTGTTAAGAAATGAGCTTCTTTAGCTCAGCTATCTACTCTGCTTTCATCTATGCATTTCTGCCATGTAATTCTGTTCACCATGCTGTGATGCTGAATGAAGCTCTCACAGAACGACCACCCAAACTGGCACTTTTTAAGCTTCTTAATCATAAGCCAAAGTAAATCTATTTCCCTTATAAAGCATACAGTCTCAAGTATTTTGCTAAAACCACACAAAACAGACCAAGACATGTTTCAACCCTTTTCAACAATGTATGCATACATATGCCCAGTCGTATATGAGAACATATTACATAAAAATACTTCATTAGTTGTTTTGCACCATTTTATGGCTAATGGGTGGTACTATTTACCAGAAAATGAGCTTAGTAAAGTGAAGTCACTCCATGCATTTGCCCTTTTCTACATGGTATATAAGAACATACTGAGTAGAAATAACCACAAGATTTATTGAATAAGGCTGGAATCCATAAGCAAATAGTGATATTGACAGTGTATATAATATGCCCATATTGATCTGAAACCCTTTCTTTAGACTGAGGAAGAAATTCTGTAAACAAATTAAAAGATACCAACTGCAAAGAAATGCCAGATCTGTGTTGTTCAAATCTTGGAATAGCTCAAAAGAAGCCCCTCATGGTCTCTTTCTTATCACACTATAGTCTCAATACACTTCTCAGAGCATTCTTGATACACAGTGAATAAATCATCCAATCCAGACAAACAAAATGGGGTAAATGTCCTGGGAATTAAAACCCTCCAAATTCTGTAAATATCTTAGGGATCAGGATTCCCCAAATTCCTCAAGCTGGACAGAGCCAAGATGTCCTGGTGGCATTGTCCAAGAAAAATGAAGCATAGCAAAAAGATGGCATCCCCTTATCACACCCACTTAACAAGAGTTGGAAATCTGTGGTCAAAACTTTTGATGTTGAATAAATGAATATCTTTGGGTCATTCCCCTTTAGAGAAAGAGTGATTTTTACAAAGCATATCCATCCAACAGGACCAAAGCCTAAGGAACTATTAAATATAGTTCTAAGAAGACATGAATGTGGGAACACTCACACTTCCATAGTTATACAAGTGACACACACATGCATACACACACATACATGAACACACACAATCTATTTCTCTAGAAAACTCTAAACTATATTTCTATAAAAGACTCTAAGCAATATTCATAGCACCTGTAACTACAGTTTGACCTCTGAAAATAGCTTCAGAAGCACAAGTAAATATGAATTCAATATAACTGTTGAGCTAGAATCAACTTTTACAACTCCTTTTCTGCTCCTATGTTGCTGAAAGCATGGCAAACGAAGTCACATAATTAAGAACAAGGTGGGAAGGGGAAATAATATTTATGCAGAGATATTCTAAACTAAAAGTTTGCCCCTAGATTTGGGTTCATTGCTTTAAGAAAAGCTAACCAGAAAGCAAATTAACTGATATGATTGCAATAAAACAAACCGAAATTAGCATTTTATTTAAAAAGAAGTTGATAAAACAATTGCACTAAATCAAAGTATATCTCAACAATATAGTAAAGGATAAAGCAAGTCACCAATAGAATGATGTGAAAAGAACCCAAGGAGAGTAATGACGAGATCAGATAATTATTAGTTTTTGTTCAGAGATCAACAGATCTCTAGCCCTATCTTTAATGTACCCTACAATAGAAGAAAAAAAAAAAAAAAGAACAAAATGCTAGGAGACTTAACTTTCTCATTCTGAAGTCATTAAGTTACTTTTCTTTAAGGAGCTGGATAGTGGTCCACTAGAGGGAGCAGCTGGGACACATGACAGTTCTCTAGGTTCATGGTGCTTGAAATCAGACAAATGAGTCACTAAGGGTCAGAGAGTTCATAAAACAAAGATGTACCAGAAAACTTTATGCTCACTGCTGGTTGATATCATTGCAGAAGCTAAGTCTCCTGTGAGTTGCAGATACCAGTAAGGAAGTGTGTTGCTCAAAGAATTATTAGAAGCCCTACTCACCTGAAGAAGCTCTTATGAGTTAGGAGTTAGTATAGCTTCTAAAGCACTGTTTAAGGACAAAGTATTTATGTTTGTTTTGTACTGAAAAGCCTTCCAGGTCAATGCAACATATTTCAACAGCCACCATCATTTTAATCTCATGATTCTTGTCATATCAGTAATTTATGTAATCTTTATGGACCATTGCAAAGGCTACTCTCACTTACTAGAATTTTTATATGCATTCCTTTTTGTTAAAATAATTTCACATTCTCCAGATTAACTTTGGCCTTCTAAATGAATCTGTAAGTCCTTCTATAATATTTATACCATTCCTTCATAAATATAATACCTATGTGAAGGAAGAAATATACATATACATACATATATGCATATATAGAAATATATGTGTTCTTTCCAGAGAGTGCCATTTTCATGTGAGAGTCATCTACTGCATTTCTATTGTGTTTTCTATTACATTTTATAAAATGCACATACCAAACAGGTACTCTAGAGATTCATTAGATGAATAAATTTATATTCAAGCAGAATTCCTATTCATATACAACCCCATCATTTAGCAGATTATCTTTTCTCACAAGCAAATAATTGGTTTACTTTCTGGAACAAAAATAAGTAAATTTGTGATGCAATATTTTATCTGTGTTTTATCCAATTCTATAAATATACAGAATGAGCAAGAGGAAGAGTACCCACAATAACCAGTCAAGAAACTTACATTAAAATGTCTAAACAAGTATATTTTTAACTACGTCTTTTAGTTTTTGAGATATAATTACATGATTTCTCTCTTTCTTTTCCTCCTCATCTACATCTACCCTATATACCTCTCTTTCAATTTCATGGCCTCCCTTTTCAATTAGTTGTTCTCTCTCTCTCTCTCTCTCTCTCTCTCTCTCTCTCTCTCTCTCTCTCTCTCTCTCTCTGTGTGTGTGTGTGTGTGTGTGTGTGTCTTTGTGTCTCTCTGTCTCCCTCTGTCTCTCTCTCTCTCTCACACACACACACAAACGCACACACATAAATACATAAGTATATTTTACTTTATGTAGAGAGATGAGTGTAAACATGCCTAAATCAACACAAAACAATACTGTGACAAACGCAAGGAAAACTTAATGAAACAATCTGCTGGCAAACAAAAAAAAAATTGGCACCGTGCTCTGAGTATTCATCTTTGAATTTCTAGAAATTTGATCCAAAAATGGTAATTAAATAAATGCAAATAGGAGTCAAGCAGAACTGATTCCCTCACTGTAAGCCTGTCATACTTCCTGGAGGTATTTTCTCCCCACTATTTCAAGTGGACATTTCTACTAGCAAATAATAATTTCCTCGAAGTAGGCAGTCAGGCATATGTTAATTTATTTCCTTGTACAAATGCTCATTTGTTTTGGAAGTGCAATCAGACTCTGAAATGTGAAGGTAAAGAATCAATTTATGAGTATGTTTCCAAGTGCTTTAAATGATGCTACAAAGTGATGCATGGATTAAATTGTGAGCCTTTACGGCTTTTTGGCTTTATTCTGTAAGGGTGACAAATTGTAAAGAAAGTTTGGTTGTCGTGGTTTTGCTTTGTGGGCACATAGTGAAAAATCCATGACCATTAGAATAACAAAACATTTGAAGCTTAAAGGGACTTTTGAAAGTACTTTATAACTTGAAAAGCTGAGTATCATAGTTTGGAGCTTGTATGACGTACCGCAATAATTTAGGACAGAGTCAAACTGTGGTAGAGGTTTCTTAGCCTCTAGCCCATTATTCATGATGCAGAGGTTCTGTTTTTAGAAGGCAGAGTTTAGAGTCTCCTTGAAGATGTAAATCACCATATCACAGTAGGAAAAGAAACTGGCTCCTCTGAAGGAGTCTCTTGATTTGGGGGAAGGAGAGAATGAGAGAAATTTAGCAACATTTGTTAACTCTGTTACAATAGGATACTAGCTTAGGGATTTGCAATATCACTAGGGAACCCCAGGCCTGATTGTGAAAAGTACTTTGGCATTCCCATACCTGGATATAAATTTTAAACCATAGCCCTTGACTACTATGAGGGAGAAAAATAATATGAGGTGCGTTGTGACAGATCTTCAATTAAACAAAACATAAGACAGAGTAATTATTCTTCAAACTGTAAGAGGAAGATGGATTAATATCTGTTACCAAAATACTATGTTCACTTTCAGAAGATTTATTTTTGAAAAGAGAAAGTAGAAATAAAAGATATGCTGTACTTTCTCTTCCATCCTAGCAAAATATAATTTTTTAAAACTCCACAATGGTTTTTAAATTTTTCAAAAGCACTTCCATGAAATTGTTTTTATGTTAAATCCACCTGTAACTTGATTCACTCCAGACACTTATAGATGTCCCGCAGACCACCCAAAGCATCACAGGCTATTAATAACCAATGCTATTCATTACCCTCTATATATGTACAGTAAGGCCTTATTGATGAAGATATTATGTACTTAGGTCATTGAATACGGACTGTCCATGCTACCAGAGGAGACGAGTAAACATCACTCTTACCCAGCTACAGACCCTAAAAGCTACATTCTCAACATGCTGCTAGATACATCCACTATCTATTGTGGCACAAATATTATAGGAACAACCAATCACATTTTGAATGGATTTAAGGCCCACCCCATGAGATGGAATCCACACCTCACATTGTTAATGAGGCAAAAACCTCAGAAGAGATCATAGGTCATGGGTTCTGATAATAAACCTACTACAATTGTTCTGCTAATAAACATAGGAATCAAACAACCCTAATGACATAATGCTATACTCAGGTCAGTTCTGAATAAAAGCCTTTTTAGTTTTGTTTTAGTGTTGTTGTTGTTGTTGTTGTTGTTGTTGTTGTTTTTGTTGTTTTTCAAGACAGGGTTTCTCTGTGTAATAGCCTGTCCTGTCCTGGAACTCTCTTCGTAGACCAGGTTAGGTTGGAACTCACAGAGATCTGCCTGCCTCTGCCTCCCAAGTGCTATGATTAAAGGCATGGGCCACCATGCCCGGCTCTGAATAAAAGTCTTAATGAAAGAATTCTTCAGATCTCCCTGCCTGCTGCAAACCTCAAAGTCACTGACTTTCATAAAAATATTGTAGGAACTCCAGAATTCCTTGAGCTGAGCTATCTTATGAAAATCATGTGAGAAGCAGCAGTAAGGGCGACAAACCACGAAGAATGCTGAGTAACATACCCCAAATATACCATTGCTTTGTTTTTAGAAAAACTACTGACATTGAATCAGACCTGACAGGATGTATTCCTCTCAGCATGCTGGACACTGGCATCCTATATCCTTCTGTTCCAGCACCAAGTGCTTCAATTGCAGATCCTCATCAGAACAAAACAGCTCCCAAGACACTTTCAAAGAAAATTTCCAATCCCAATTGGCCCAGAATTTCAGACTGTCCCATACAGGACTCTAATTAAGCCTGGAATTTCTCAATATTTAGAAACTAGACCACAAATGTGATTCCTAGCTTGTTTAACCAGTTCCCCAATTGTATTTAGGCCCCTAAAAAGATATTATTCATCCCAAATCAGCTGGAAGAAACCTTAAGAGAACGATGCTCCATTTCCTTTAAGTTTTTGGTTGCTTTCTGGGGCTATAGAGGGTTATTATCAATGGGAGCTGTTTACAGGTTATTATTTCTCTCTTATTTAGAGAGAAAACAAGGTTAGACTCAGCGATGTCTCTCTTTTCCTTTATCTTACATTCTTAGGTTTGGAGATTGGGGTTGAAAAAAAGAAGGCAGGATATAGAACTATATAGGGAAGATAGAACAAAAAGTAGATTAGTGAATCTACTCCTCAACTTAATGCTTCAGTTGTCACTCACAAGTTATATTTAATTCACTGATATAGAATTTTGTATATAGATGCAAAATAAGTTTAATTCTAGATACAGTTGTATAGAATTCAAATGTCAGATTATTCTTTACACACATTACACACACACACACACACACACACACACACATATATATATATTTCTACTCTAATATGAAGTATTGTACCCATATAACTGAATTTTAATGAAAGGTTTACTTCCAATACTTTGAAAGTGCTATTGCAGGCTTTTTAGGATAAATAAGTTATACAAGTTAATTATTAGTTGATCAAATCATGGTCATGTCAAATGCTAGTCTACTTTTAGCACAAGATTATGCCATGATCTCACACAAAGTTAAGGGAGGATAAGATGATTGTTTTTCTTCATGTTGATGTTTTATTTGACTAGAAAAGAAAGGCATTTAAAAATGATGCCATATTTTTCTATGTAACTTTGGTTCTTTAAAAAGGCTGAAAAAAGGGCCAGTGAGATGGCTCAGCTAATAAGGGCACCTGCTGCCAAACACAGTAGCCTGAGTTTGATCCCCAGAACCCACTTGGTTGAAAGTAAAAAGGCTGAATGAGTAATTTATCTTCACTTGAATATGCATATAAAAAGTATTTGTTTCTAAGTGCATGTAATGTTTTATTTTGATATAGTTCCTCAGCTACAAGTAGTTTCCACATACCCTTTATGTGAATTCATCAATTAAATTTACTTATTCATATATTACATTGTTGGTCTTCTACTATCTTAATGTATGAAGATATTCATGTATGTATACTTCTGAGTCATTTCAAAAGTGAATTAAAAACATCAAGTTCATTTATTCCTACATAGATCTTGAAGTAGTTCTTAAGGGGGAAATTCATGTTCATGTATAACCACATTGTAGCTAGCAAAATTAAGATTATTATTTAATTGACATCCAGTGCACAAATGATATCTGCCAGGCTAGTGACCATCCGCATGACGATTATCCTGGTTGAGGATTCAATAAGGATCATGCATTACCTCTCTATGGGTGCCATGATACTTTGGCTACCTTTTCCTATTCTTTTCCTTTATACCTGTTAAGTAATTTCTAAATTGTCTCTCCACTTGAGTTCCACAGAAGTTTACTAACAATCATTTTAAAACAAAGTTCTCGATCTTTAGACTGTGAAAGATGCTATCATGGAAAATGTATCCCTTGATCTGAGAGTTTAGGAAGCAATGCTATCAGTAGCTATAGAGAGAATAATTCTAGTACTGTGCTCAATCACAGCCTTACAAGTCATTTAGAATACTTAATATGATTTTACAGGCAATTAATCTGCATTATATACAATTGTTTTAGTGTTATTGATAATAAACTCATTAAAACTTGTCATTTGTGGTTTCCTTCAATTCTCATCTTGGTTAAATGAAGCTAATGTTTTAAAAAAAAATTACTTGTTGGATTCACTGAACTGATCTATCAGTCTGAGACTGACATTAAATTCATCCATCATTTAGTGAAAGAGAGACATTCTGGTTGTGTAAATATCATGCAATGTGTTTAGGCAAGCATGCACTGTGTCTATTGTCTTGACCTGCAAAGTGTAGGACTTGACCTAACTTCAATGATGAGAGAATGAAGAAAGGAAAGCGTATAGACATACACCTGTTGAGGCACGTGCTTTATTAGAGATGCACCTGCAACCTGGAAACTTAATGTGTTTATTATATGGCACTGGTTAAGCAGAAAGGTTTATAGTATACCGCTGACTGAGGAGAAGGAGGAGAAAGAGAGGAAGGAAGAGGAAGAGGAGGAGGAGAAGGCAGATTAGTAAATATTGACAGAAGGTTACTGTAGGGGAGTGGTTTTATATTTCAGTCATTAGTGAGGAGTAAGCTGTGGTTGATAGTTTCTTCATGCACTAGTTTCATCTAAAGCTTAGTGTTTGTAACATTTATACTAGGATCAGAGGAAGGTTTTGCTATTTTCCTGAGCCTGACATAGGGAATGTCTTGCCATTCTCATGGGCCTCAGGAATTGGAGTCCTTGACACAGTTAGTCCCATGTCAATAATGTACATTCATTCAGTACTTCACCCACTGTCTATTATTCATCAGTTCCTAGATATGGTCTTTGGAAATCAGCAATGGTGAGATACACAAGGCTCCTTCTATAATAACATGCAGATTCTTTTATGCTAAATATTCTTAATAATCAGAAGGAACATACTTTAAAATACTGACTATATCATAGTGTAATTGTTATGGTTAATCTTGACTATCAACTTAATTGATTGGGATTAACTAAGATGTATGCCTCTGGGAAGCTCTATGAAGAAATTTCCTGGAAGGATTGAGTGGATGAAGGAGACCTTCCCTCGGATCAGGTAATTTGTTCCAGTGGTGACCCAGAAATAAATATTCCTAAGAAAAAACAGATTTTTTGCCTGCCCACAACCACTCCTTTGTTATCAGCATAGTTATCTTATTGCTGCCTTCACGTTATTTTCAATGCAGTCTAGATAATTCAGTTTCTCAACATGAAGACCAGAGGCTCTTCAAGAATTCTTCAAGCCTTCAGCACCATATTCAGGATGCTAACCTAACCAGCCTTGTAGACTATGGCAGCTACCAGGTTCTCTGTCTCTATAATACGTACACAAACAGCATTGGACTATACAGCCTACATTGTCTTAGACACTCCAATAAACCTCTTTTGTAATGCATAGTCATGCTATCCATTCTGTTCCTCTGGAGAACCCTGACTAATAGAAACACATGCTTCTCCAGTAAAATAACAAGTCACTCCAGAAAAATATCAAGTAATATGCATCATATGCAATTGTACATACTACTCTTTTCTGAGCCCAGGATTAAACTCAGGGCACTAGTGACCAATAACAAAGAGAACAAAAAGCTCCATGGCCTAAGAGGCAGCATCATATACCTAGAAAGTAGCTCTAAGGTCCATCTAACATAAAATCAGAAGATAGTTCTATGGCACCAGAGAAATAAAGAAAACTAAGAAGGAAGAAAAAGAGAAGGTAAATTCATTTTCTTTGGATGTTTCCATTTAACAAGAATATACATGAGAGCGATCCAGTCACGAATGGACATATTCGCAAAATATACATTTTTGTCAAAAACAGATGACATCAGCCTTTCATGGCTATGGGATTCTGAGTTCAAGAATGATCTGAACCATGGTTCCCCAATGGAGCTAACAAGTAAATTACACTGTTTCTGCTATACCATGTGCTCATACATATAGACATCAACTACAGAGCTAGCAAGGATTTCATAGACAGATGACAATGAATTTCGAAGTTATAAACTCTGAAACTGATATTCTTTTTCTTTTCCATTCTAAACAGAAAAATCAACACTTTCTTAAGAACATGACATGAAGAACTACAGATAATGCTTATTAACTGATAGAAATAACTCCCATCCTTTAAGATGGCCATGTGGCCCTATCCCTCTCCTGAGCAGCCTGGGAGATCTGGCCCTGGTGACATGGGTGCAGGAGAGCTGGCTCTGGTGGCATGGGCAAGGGAGAACTGGTGGGCTGACAACTCAGCTACTATCAAGGCCCAAATCCAGGGCTTTGAGTTGGCCCACCCCAACATCTATGCAACCCATGAGCTCATGAAGGGACCAGTCTTTCAGATTCAAAGCTGCACAGTACAACAACAGGATATCTGGGAGTATTCTCAGTAAGGGTCCAGTATTATGGCTTAGCAGAAGCCAAAGGCTTCAAACGAGACCAATGACTCATTATAATGAACATTTGCAAATAACAAAATGGTATACTGTGGGATACACCATGCCACACTGCAGCATATATTGCAAGATGTTTTGTTGTTATTTGTTTGTTTCCTTGCTTCCTCTTTTTTATTTTTCGGGGGAGGTTACAAGGGTGGTGGGGAGATGTGGATGGCCTGGGAAGTGAGTGTGATTGATGTGCATAATGTGAAATTCACCAAGAAGCAATAAAAATTGTTTAAAAAAACATGGTCATGTGGATCTATATAGACAACCCTATATGAAAAAGTTTCATATACATACTTCAAATTCAGTTAGCAAACATTGACCATGACTATTATCAGATAAATTGGCATCATGGTACAGGTGGCCTTTGATCCAGACTGCAGACTTCCATCCAGGCCCTTAAAACAGATGCTCTTGTCCATGGGAATTGCCTAAAAGGTGAGCGTCCAAGCCATTCTGGCAGGCAAAATGCAGTTATCTTTTTGAAGTGGTTATCTTCCAAACAAAATTTCGATTAATAGCCCTAGTTTTAGAATTTGAAATGACCACTGCCCATATAAAATTGTGGTGCTTGTTTATCCTTTTTTTTAATAGCACAGGAATTAAAAATACCACCTGGTATCCCTAAAGGACTGTCCTAGCTGAGTCATGACATGTTTGATCTATGCTTTACAGACCTTCCCATTAGTTTTTTCAGAGAAAGCTGTGCTTTCTATTATGGTAACACCTTTGCTGGCCTGCAGCCATTACCAGCTTTGGAGAAGCCCAACCATGAAACTACATCTCTGTAACTATGCCAAATAGGTCATGACCTCACAGGGTGTAAACAGTCATTGTCTCCTATTAAATATGAAATCTGTACTTTGCATATTTAAAAACAAATATACAGTTGCACTATAAGGTATAGCTGCCAGATGAATAATTAGATTTTTAAGTGACTATAAAGGGAACCAAAGTGCTTTTCACCGTGCCAAAACCAAAGCCGATTCAGATTTTATTTCCTCTCCTCCCATGTTTTTATCCTCAGTCTTTGGCACTCGGACTAAAAATATTTCAACAACAGGTAAATATACTTCTACTATACAGTATACAGTATGAAACAAATCTGGGAGGAGATTGCAGGAGCAAATAAGCTCTACACTGTGAACTACAGGCTGCTGCCTCAAATGGCTAGGTAGAAAGTTGTATATGGTTGCTACCTAATATTGCTTTGATTGGTGAATGTGATTACAAAAAGACTTTCATAAAACCCAAAAATGACTTAATGAGCACTTTAATGTCAAAGCTCAAAAGAGAGTTTCTTTTTTGTTTAGAAACTTAAGTGCCCACTCTCCCCCACAGCTAGTGCTCCCTGGAGATGTCTAAGTGGCTCAGCTCACAAAGCTGTAATGGAAGAGACACGAGTGACTTTAGAAAGATTTGGGAAGGGATTGAAACGTAGCTGTATAAAATATCCTATTAACTCTTGCCCCCCATTTTACATTTTGAGAAGGATTTTTAACTAAACTCTCAAAGCTCAATACCTATGATGTCATTAAACATTTTTCACTTTGCTGAATTGTAACTCATGGACATTTGCAACTACTCTTTTCATCAGGGGATTGAACTTCCAGGGAATAAATTAAATTGGGTTAAAATGTCTAACACAGTTTTCAGATGAGTGCTTTATTCAAGTAGCACAGCAACATGTTAACTTTGAAATGAAACTCCAGTTAGGTAAATAACGTTTGTCAAGAACCAATTGCTCAGGTGCTGTGCTGCTCCAAGCCTACTTTATTAATACTGGGCTCTGATCTTCAGCACAGGTGCAGGAAAGAATTTTAAATGCAATTAAAACTGAGCTGGGAGACCACACAACTGTATTTTAATCAAAAGCTGAGTTCAAGCCTGCTTTACATACAATATGTGCAAAGAAAGATATTTTCTCACATTCAACCTAGCTGTGTAAATACTCTATTTTGAAAGACAGCAAATTTCTTTCAAGGAGAGAGGCAAAGGAAAGGCAGTGCCTCACCATGAGGGATGCTATGAGCACCCAAAGACAGCTATTCTCAGGAATATATGAATACATTGGTATATATTCATAGTTAGGTTTTTTTAACACCTTGGCCTAACAAGTTAAAATTAAAATATATAGTTGCAGGCCATTGAATATGTGCATACGAATTCAATTTCTACTTGTATATGCAAAGAGATGGGCATACATAAACATATGATTCATTTTTGAAATTTTATTGCTTAATATTTATTAGAAAAACTATAATATGTTACTCTTAAGGTCATTTTAAATTAGCATGGAAGCCATAAACACAAGAAATTTGTCATTGTTTCATTACTAAACCATATTAATAGAAAATAGCAAAAGAAGTTCATTAATACACTGTGAACCAGAAAGGAGCTAGCACTCCCCAATAGGAGAAAAACTGAACATAACTGTGAGTGATTTCTCAGCAAACATTTTCCTGGTTCATTTGGCCCAGAAAGCAGAGACAGCTCAGTATGGACATTTTTTAAGAACAAAAAATTTAATCATCCAACACCAAGTGGTCAGTCCCGAAAACTATGCATACAAGCAGAGCTAAATGGAACCAGCAGGTTGTATTTATACACTTATGTATATAGATACATATGGATGAATATATTTTTTTCAAAACAATAAAAATTAAAGAAAAGGAAGCCAGGAACTTAAGAGAGATCAAGGGAGAAGAGGGAGGGAGAAATGGTGCAATTACCTTTTAATTTAAAAATTGCAGGTTAAAAAAAAAAAAAGAAAGTTAAAAGGGAGGCTTTGGTAGAAGTCCCTATTTGGTTCTCAAAATTCTTCTTAACCCAATGGTTGAGTTTTAGGAGACTTCTCAGATGTTGGTGAGAGAGTTCAGTGGGTAAAGATCCTTGCTTTCCAGCCTGGGTGGGCCTGAGTTCAATCTCATGACCCCATGTGGGAGACAGAGAACTAACTTCTGTAAATTGTCCTCTGACATCCACAGACAGGAAGCAAACAAAGCTACATACAGGTGCATGTGTGTGCGTGTACACACACACACACACACACACACACACACACATACACACACACGCACAAAAAGTTAACAGAAATGCAACAAAACTTTAAACAGTCATATATATCCAAGACTTTAAAAGATGCATATATTTTCATCTGAGTCATGGGAACAGTTTTTTATTCATGTAAGACCAGTTAGCTAATTACTGACCTTTTTTGAATCAGTGTAAGATCTATCCTTAAGTGGAGAGCGCACATAATAAAATCTTCTCTTTTTAAGTCCAGATACGCATACAACCGGAAACTAATGAAGTCCATTACTTTTAACCATTTTTTTCCCTAAAATAAGGTCTAGAAAATAGGGATCAGTAAGCCCAGAAGCACTGTCCATCCAAGAAAAAGATGCAGCCTCTTGTGCAACCTCACAAGCCATTTGTTCTCTTACCACTGCAAATGTGCAGAACAGAGAAAGGATGTGTGCAGGACCAGGGCACTTGAGAAAGAAGACATGGGTGCACTCAGTAGCCCATCTGAAGATAACGTTTGCATGTTACTTCTAGGGCCAAAGTTGAAAATGATTAGTAAACAAAGGGAGGAGCCTAAGGCACCCAGTGGTAACCTGGAACCTTCTACTGTACTAGTCAAACATACAGGCTGAACCTTAATAAGGGAAGAAGACACAGAGTCAAATGCCCAGCAGAGACAAATGAACAAGAGTGAGATGCGAAAGTATTGTGGTGACTCAGGATAGCGGGCTTAGTCACTCTTACACTGTGTTCGATGCTTTAACACTGGTGCACGCTACCTGAACATTCACTGTGTATTACTTACTATTATTCCCTATCCATCACCCAAGAACACAGACCTAAAAGTAGTGCTGATTTAATCCCTAAATCTAAGAAATTCAAAAGAGCAACAAGGCTATGAGAAGTATGGAAATACAAGTTTTACATATTTGAATTTCTAAAATTGTTCATATTTGCTGTTTTCAAGTAAGTGGGTAGAATTTTTCTCAATGATTTCGCTGTAAACCATTACTAAATTAAAATCTTCATTTAGTTTTAAAGTTTCTAAGATGTTATTAAGATATTTTCATCAAATTGACCTGGACATGAAACTATGCAATAAATTTGGCATTTTTTTTCCTGCTTAATTCCATTCATGCGAACAACAGGGTCAAATTCTAAGAAATGCTTTGTTAGCTTAAACTTTTCTCTCTCCCAAGTACATTTTTTTACAATCTATCATGAATATAGGTATATTCTATCTTTTGTTATTGAGAAAGGATATGATCGCTTACCACGTTCATGGTCAAAAATTGCAAAATCAAGTAACACATACAACAGGCACAGACACACAGAGACCCAGGCATACACATGCACACGCACACACACACACACACACACACACACACACACACACACACACACACACACCTCAGTGTTTTATAAACTTATGGGTTTGTGCCTGCTGGTATCTAAAGCTATTTTTCGCCATATGGTACCCACAGGTCTTCAGTTCAACAGGCCTGCACAATTAACTAACTTTTAAAAGTTGTCTTAAAGAAGACACTATATGTGTGACAAGGGGCATAAGTATATATGGGAAACACCCTGATGTGGAATACATATATGAAATTTAATTGATGCTTATATTACTTTACTTTTTGTTTGTTGATTGGTTCGTTTGTTTTGTTGTTGCTGCTTCCTTAGATTTAATCCTGGGTACTTTGTTTGCCATTGCTGTCATTTAGTTTTTTATGGTGACAGTTACAAGCATCATATCATAAGCTGTGTCTGCGCTCTCTGTGATGTCGTTGGCATTTATGGTCCCTGTCCATACAGAACCATCATGCTCATATATAATGACAATCTGGTTTTGTATTCATCACTAACCGTTCTCATCAGGACTTCAAGTACTAGTGTTACTCTCATTTTACAGTGTGTCTCCCTCCGCCTCTGACCCTACTGCTGGGGCATGCCTGTGCCTTATGCATTGTAGTATTTATAAGGCTGTAACTTCTCTCACCCAGAGAATATTCTGCTGGAAGCTCTTACTGAATCTGTGTTTCTTTTACACAACTCTAGTGGTTCCTAAAGAATAACTCATTGTAACGATCTCAATTTAACTTTATTTGGGGTTTAAATTGTTAACAATCATATTTTCCTTTTTTTATAAGTGATTGTAGTAGTCCTAAAAGGGATCTGGCTTAAAATTCTGGAGTCCTGAATTCAAGTGTGGACTCTAATTTACTAGCTGTGTTACCATAATTGAAATGGTTAATTTCTCCAAGCCTGACTCTGTCTTTAAAATCAAGGATGTTAGGGATGTAACCTATAGTGTTTACTGGAGAAGTAAGTGTGACAATCTGGTACAGAGCAATTATTTGACTTGGTTCCTTTATTAGTTTGGGGTTTATTAGGATACAGTTTAATATGATTTTGTTTTTCTCTCATATACTGTTGTAGTCTAGATAGGGGCAACTGGCTTTCTGAATCTTTGTGTCTTTATAAGGCCTATCTTAAGAAGAAAGAATCTCTTTTTAATTATACCCCACCAGTATTGACTGACTTTTTGAAGGAGTTTAAATTGCTTTCTCATTTGTCAGAGGAGTTGATTTACTCTGTCGTTGTGCACCATCAGAAAAGTGTAGAAAAATGAAATCTAGTAAGAATGTGATAGTTGCTGACATAAAAATTTATTATCTAGGTGAAAATTTTAATGTATATCAAATTCAATAATTACAGACCTGTAAAATATTATATGATGCTTGGTTAAAAATAAGAAGTAATCTGATCCTGAATTTAAGCACATTGAATTCAAGTTGATTTGAAGACACATAGATAATCATGTCATTATAGTTTGTTTCTACTGCAGAGTAGCTTCCACACTGCCAGCACATGATTCTTCCCAAAGTTTTATTTCCATAATAGTTGCATAAGCTCTACAGGATATACCAACCATGGCACACAATTTCTTCCAGCATAAACCTCTACTTAACTAACACTACTGTCTCTCTCTCTCATAAAAAAAAAATAGCCTCAGTCCTTCCCAGATCATCTGAATTTCCATTATGAATTCAAATCATTGCTTATTTTACAGCAAGAGCTATCCCCAGTGTATATATACACACACACACACACACACACACACACACACAGAGACACACACACACAGACACACACACACACACACACACAGACACACACACACACACACACACACACACACACACACACACACACACACACACACACACTGGGCTCCTTTCCAACAGAATATGCATCTTCCTCAGCCTCCACAACTATCCTAGTCCCACTGCTAACTTTGCCATGCATCCCTGTTGACACTCTTATTCTGCCATACAGCCTGATACTGTTATATATGAGTTAACTGTATTTGTAGATATTTTCAAGGCAGGCCATAAGCTTACAAAGGTAAAAAGTCTTGTTCATATTTCAGTTTTTATCGCTCATAGGTAGAATACAGTCATCCTCAAATGAGAAAACTATACTACCTTTCTTACATTATAAGTAAACACGTCTGCACCACTAGCCATATATAATACAATTTGATTGGTCTCAAAGTGAAAACAGAAAAAGACAAAGAGAACCAATTGTACAAACATCTAAAAGGCCATGGAGTCAGCGAGCAGATATGTCAATAAAGTATTTTCCTCTCGCTCTAACAGTATTGAGTATCTAGGTCACTCATAGGCAGTCATTATTTGAAAATGACTCATCCTTTCATTTTCTTTTTACTAGGAAATCACTTGAAAGTTATCCTGTTTTATCTGAAATTGCTAAATATGGAAGTACTGGGATATAGAAGCATGATCTACTTTTTCTGAAATATGGTATTTCACATTATTATAACATTTGACATGATTTTGTTCAATAAACACATAGACAAAACTGAGATGTATGTGTTTAGCAGTTGGCTACCCTTGGCCTTCAATGCTGTTTGATTAACGGGTTTCTTCTTGAGCTTGTTTTGCTGAAAAGAAATTCAAGGATTAATTCACCAACCCTAGGAAAATGTGATTCTTTATCATGTGAAATGTGAATTTTAGAAGACAGAGAATTAGCCTCACACCTTAGTACACTAGCTTCCCTCTTCCTTAGAAGAGGACTTGATTAGAAGGCAAAAATTCACCTCAAGATTTCCAGATAGGCAAGAAAGCCCATTGTTCCCAGCAGCCTGGAGCCATTTTAGCAGCAGGCACTTGAGCATTTAATGAAAATCAAGTTGAACAGTGTGGCATCAGGGAGCTGCCCAGCCTATCTGTCTGCCAGAAAAAAAAAAACTGTTCAACTTGCCGCAGCCCTCCTGTTCTAATCAAAAACTCAAACACCCCCACAAAGTCTCAGAATTATTCTTCAAGCCAAGGTTTATGCTGAAGAAAAAGGTTTTAAACTATCAATATGGCTACTGCTAATTATAGAGTTCTGCTCATAGGGCAAAGGAGATTCTTTTCTGACCCCTGCAGTGATTAATTTATGCCCCGAAGCATAAGATTTGATTACCCCTCTCTTAGCATGTGTAACTTGTGAGCCTTATTACTGGTCATAAAATTATTCAGCCACCATAGTTGGCTCAATGGCCTCCCGAGGCAGTCCGTTCAGCTATTTGGCTTCCTGCTGGTAGAGATATATAGCCTGACATTGGCTCAGCATTCACCTGCTACTGGTTTCATCAGTACATATTTGACGTGAATGATCTCTAAGTTTCTAGAAAATTGTTAACCTCCCTTTAGGAAAAAAAAAAACCTAGACAATTTGTCTATAAAGAATCAATAATCAGCAGAATTCTCACAAAACAGGATGTTTTAATTGAAGTGAATGTTCTAATTTAGTCAGAAGTCTTCAGGGTTTTGCATTCTTGTTTAAAACCCTTATGAAAACACATTAGTCCATGTTTCTGGCTCAGTAAGTACAATATTGTGTGCTGAGGATAGTTAATGCTTCCCTGATAACTGTAGCTCCCAGACGGCCTCAAGACCTCTCTATCCTGAAAAATTGCCTCGGTGCTGCAGACAGGTGGATAGCAAAGAGCCAAAGCTGCCAAGGCCTGTGATGCGCACATTTAAAGAAAATTCTGGGAATATTTAGCCTGTGCATTTTGCTTTTGTTTCTTTATCTCTTACTTCATTTTAGAGAAGGCACGAGACCCTAAAACACCGTAGGGTAATTTTAAAACTTATTAAAACCAGGACAAAGGAAATGTATGGAGATTTGCAAACACACAAAAGGGTAGATTGGGAACTTTGGGAAAGCCCCAGCAGACAGTGCCCAAAATCATGTGCCTTGTGAAGTCGCCAAAGTAGAGGGAAAGCACCCGTCACAAAATTTAGTCTTAAAAAGATTAAAAAACCTAGAACATAAAACTTGTCTTTGGAGAAATACAGTTTTAGTCTTGACTATGTGTGCTACTGTGATCTTTTTGTAATTGTTTTATTAAAAGTCTCCTGAAAAGACCCTGCTAGGGGACAGTGTCCACCACTGCTCACTATGTATGTGTGGAACACCTAGGGAAAGATGGTTAAAGATGGATTCTGAGCATGGGATGTGCTCTGGAGTGTGGTTGACATACGTACTGACACTCCATTGGAGAAAATTGATTTCCCTTTTCCCAGAAGGTATCAATTGCAAATGTCCTATTGGTTAGGGTTGAGAAACTGTGCTCACGTCCCCTGCTTCTTGCTGGAATTTTGTCTCGTTTGACTTTGCGCAGGTCTTCTGTTTTCTATTTGAATTATTTTTATTTTAAGAAAGGGGAGAATTAAAGGACATACTCAAGGTCACACTAGAGAGAGAGAGCACATGAAGTTGAGTGGATAGGAAAGTGAGGAAAGTCTGAGAGGCATTGGGGGAGGGAAAGGGATATTATCAAAATAGATTGTATGTAAAAAAAATATTGAAAAAGTTGAGTTTTGACTCCAAGGATCTCTAGGTAAGCTTGTGATTCTGAATTTTTCACTGCTCAGATAATATGAGAGGTGTTAGTTCTTGAGCGGCCAAGACATGGATACTAGTGAGAATAATCTAGCTAGAAATCCACCAATAATAAATTTCATCAATTTCTTACAGCATTCTTCATGGTATACTGCTGACACTCATCAATTTTATAACTGCAGTTCTGCAACCATCTTTCTATGGTCGGAATAGAAAGACATTTATTCAGGTATACATTTCTCTTAATGTCTACTTTGTCTTAAGGTTAAAATTTTAAACACTTTAATGACAAAAAGGCTAACAACACACTCCCTTTCATGTAAGTCAGATGAATTAATTAATAGGCATCAATTTCTTTATATCTGATCTTCTTTCTGATAAGAGAATAAAGAGTTCTTTATAGTCTGTAATTTGGGTCTTTGTCACTATAGTGATTCTAAATGTAGGATGAAGCCTTTATAATAGCATGTTATAAATATTTTCAGTTTCATATTAATCTAATTTAGAATTTGCATATTCATGTATATGAGTGTATATTAAATTATTTAAAGATTTATGTTTTCTATCCTAGCAAAGTTTCAGGCATTGATCATTTTCAAAAGAAAAAAGAAAAGCTTTTATCTACACTATTTAAGCAATTATTCTAAACTATGTGAAAATGAAGACTAAGAGAGAGAAATTTTTAAAGTTAATTGTTTCTATAATACAATTTCTTTCTCTTGTGAAGTCATAAAATAGTAGGATTAGAAAGCTAAAAGAGGCTTCTTTTTACAAAATAGAAACAAAGCTAGGGGAAATTAAAGGACACCCTCAAGGTCACACTAGTTAGGATTTTGACTGATATAGTCACTGTTACATACCCTGTGCCACATTTCTATGCAATCTCTATTCTGGTTGACCTACAGATTTCTAAATCATTGCCATTTACTATAATAGTAAAATAAGTAGAACATGTTTCACTGACTAGCCAAGTACATATGGCGAACTAAGGATGTAATAGTCACTAACTATGCATATATGTGACATATATACAGGAAGTAATCACAGACAGCATTACTAGCTCCTCTAGGACACACGTGAAGTATATACATGGGCAAAAATTAACAACATATCCCAAATAATCTGAGTAAAAATTGGTGACACATACATAGGAAAACATATCAGAAACCACAGGAAGTAAAGTTTAAGATGAGTGTTTGGTATTAGACATCTTTGGGCTAGAATTAAGAGAAAAACTGGCCTTTGAGAATATAGAAGAATCCCACATACATTCCTTGTGACTACTAGAAACAGAGAGTAGGAGAAAAGTAAAGAGCTAGGAATAGAGGAAAAAATAGAAATCAAAGATACATTTTCACTTCCACCTTAACAAGAATGAAAAGTATACAGTCAGGAGTGATTGTAACATACTAAATTTTTCTTAGATATTCACATACTTCCTTAGGTAAATTTCTTTCTCTCCAACTAAGTATAGAGCCATACTCACAGAAGATATATAATTGAATTGTGTGGCTGTCAAATTAGTCACTCAGTGCAGGCAGTAATTAAGTCAGTACTGATAAGGGAGCATCCATGTTTTAAGCAGTAGAGATAGAGTATATTTCTACTGCCATGTACACTGTGGACAAGGGCCCATTGGGTAAAATAATAATAGCTGCATGAAAAAGCAAAAGTCTGACAGTAAGAGGATGAGTTATCTAGCTTACTTGACTATTCTCAGCTACTCTCTGGAAGAATCTCTTTGCTAAATGCTCATATGAAACCCAAATAGCTTTACACACTGGCCATTCCCAATGATTAGGTGTACATAGAAAACAAGCCTTCATGCTCAGTGCTCATTACCTTCATAAGAAATTCAAGGACAACAATAAAATATGTTCTTGGAATGCATGTGGCCCTGGCTTCATGCCTCAGCACACACACCAAAAATAAGACTCAAAGAAATTGCTGTATGAGGCCTTAGACGTTAGAAAGAAAGGTTGTGTAAGAGAACGGATAGTGATAGCCTCCCACATCTATCCTGCTTTCTTGAAAATGCTTCAACCTGATTAAAATTTCTCCCAGTAATGCCTGACTGCTGCTGCACATACCAGAGGCAGGGTAACGCTGCCCTCATGCTGACTTGATGGCATATATTTTGGGGCATTCCAACTCCATCAAGGCCTGATAGCTTTCCAGGGTCCATTTCACAAAAGGTTAAAGATTATTGATTGGCAAAAATTGACCTAGCTTTTCTCTAAGCCCTAAAGATCATAACTGTGATTCTTTTTCCTTTAGGAATTTGCCAGATGTTACACAAGTTTATTTATTTCCAGATACATCGAATATTATTGGACATTCTTGGTCATTAGTCTCAAACGGAACAATGTTTTTCACTGCAGCCTGACTGGCCTTTTCTTCTGATGAGATGCCTTTTGAGTTACTCAGTAAAAAACAATGGGGAAGTAAACTTGAGTGTGTGCTCTCTCCAAAATCTAAATAAGTTAAACAAGTTTTATGTCACCATAGTCTTTTAAAACTAAATCGAAGCAAGAGAGAAGAATTTTGGTATAATTCGAAGGAAAAACTATGAAAATTCACTGTTGATTCTTCCTAGAAAAACCATTCTGTAGTTGGTGATCTTTTTTATTTTTTTATAAAGACAAAAGCCTTTTTCTGATCAATTGCTGTGCATCAGGTCCAAGAGGCTTGGTTAGTCTGTCTCAGCAGAGAAACCACATCTGGAACCACAGCTGCAATTGGAATCAATGCCTGATTGCATTTAAGATAATCCACAGCAGTTCTCTACGTCACATCCATCTTCCTCAAAATCTGAGTGAGTTAAATGAGAAACATAACAGAAATCACTACACTTGCATATTTCAAGTTTTGATGACTCCATTGATCTGCAGTTTATCTGGGGCTGCAGTAACAGCTTCGTTTCACTATCCTGGAAAGGATGGAAGTTGTAAGAGTTTTCTAATCTTCTGCTGAGATAGATTTCTCCATATTGGGATCACTATTAGAAACCCAACTATTGGAATATAAGCATCTTCTAATTGCACAGGATGACATAAAGGTAATTAATAATCATACTCCAAACCCACGGACCTAGTAGGAAAATAAACTTTGCTCTAAACTACACTTGTAAACTCAGGTTTGAGTTCTCAGGCAGTACTTGCTTAAATGTGTGAGCTTTATCCAAAAGTTGTATATCCTAAATGCCTAGATCACTTCATTCTTGTCTTGGCCATATATTTTTGACCACCATATCCTCATATTGCCTGGTAATCGTGATATTATTTTGGGTTCTCATTAATTAAAAGAAATGTACAGTTTTTCTTTGTTTGTTTGTTTGTTTATAAGTAAACTTGGTAGTTTTGTTCAATGCTCATATGAAACCATCAAAATGTATGGTTAACTGAGTCACTATTTCCTGATCCATTTGAGGAAGCACTATGGTTACTTACTTAGCAACTGCAGGTACTTTTGTGGGATGTAGAAAGGAAGAGCGAGCAAATATTTAAGGTAGTGTCCAAGTTCACTTTGTGAGGACTTGGCCTCCAAGTCTGTATGTTCAAGTCAGATTAGAGAGATGATTCAAGCCGCCACTAGCCTCTGAGACAACAATTCTACTATCCCACCCCTACAATTTGTAGTTACCACCACCACACTGACAGCCAAGATCCAACACCTATTTAAGCACTCCAATATCTTGCTTCAGCAGACATTTCATTTAAATATACCAGCAGCAATGATTTAATTATGTACCACTGCATACCACAAGCAAAAGAGTCAGCTCCATTTGCAAGAAAATACATAAACAGACCAATCACATAACGTTAACCAAAACCAGAATCTATTTCCTAGAGGCACTCATAGTACTAGTTATAGTGTTGTGAGGATTTTTTTGGGGGTGGGGGAAAACTAAAACTAATCTAGTGTTTCAAGGAGTGTATAACATGGAGATTTGTTTTCACAGGTGTTTAAAAAAATCTGAGAGGAGATGCAGGATACATTGCTTACCAAAGATAACAATTGAACAAGGCAGCTTCCATCACTAAGGTAGACATGTTTGGGAGCTTTTGTGCTACGTGGGTGCTACAAGCTCATAGAAGGTGTTGGGAGTCAAAATTCTGAGGACAGGCACTATATTGCTGTTTCTACAAATCTGAGAAAATATGGTGAGGCTTGATTGGTGAAAGCTGGTGGTTCTAGCCAACTTATCCCAAGAATATCCTGACAGTGACAAGAAACTGGGAGAGTTGAGTCTCTTCCACTGCAAACACCCAGCCTTTTCAGGTGCCTCCTCCTGGAGACTCTGTCATGGGGACTGACCAAAGGGAATTAGGCTCTTATGCCTTATCTCCACAGAAGGATAGCTTTAGAGCCAAAAGGTAATATGCTATAAGAACAAAATAAAAATCACAGAAAAAACTATACAGGCTTAGGAACTCTGTTTTAGTCTGAGCTGAGCCATATGACTAACTAACTGTAAGAATTTTAGCTAGCAATTTCATATTTCTGAACATTAGTTACACATGAAACATCCCCCTCACAGTACTAAATCTGCCTTCTTCACAAGAGACATAAAGAGGGTCGATCCTTTAAATAAGTACAGGCTGCTATATAATCCTAAGTGTCCCTCAGTATCATTGTCTAGTGCAGGAGGCAGGAAGGCAGGAAAATAATAGATGAATAAAATTCAGATAATCTTAAAATCTTTAGATAGTTTTATTTTCCTTTCTGTGCAACCAGTCTGTTTAAAGCAGACTTAAACAGAGAAGCACCCCTAGCTTCCTGCAGAGCTGCTAAGAAGCAAAGCATCAATCCTAGGGGTATAACAGGGTAATGATGGAGACCAGGGTACCCAGTTAATTTCTATATGGACAAAAGTGTGCATCCCCAAAACACAGCCACGGAACAGTTACACCTTAGCCTCAATAGCTACAACAAGCTTTTGAGATGCCCCAAAAAGCCCCAGATAAAGCTGCATTTGAAGATGTGACGATTATCCACAAGAATGATCAATTAGTTTATTATTATAGTGATTAATATAAAGCAAATAACAAACTGAAATGCAGATAGGCTTTTGATTTTACATATGGATCATGAGTGCTCTTGAAAAGTAAATAGTTAAATGATAGGCTTTCACCTTTTAGATAATAAATCTTCCCGTTAAGAACCTCAAAACCAGCAAAATATAAAGACTACTATAATTAGCTCTCTGAGGCTGAGGTTCATTCTAAATTGTGAAGAGCTCTGGACCTCATCATTATTTTCAGAACTTTAGCTCTGGTGGATTAAACTGAAGGACATCTTTCAAAGTAAATGAGTACTTATTCAGTCAACAAATATTTACTACCTTATTTGTGACAAATTCTACATTCGGAGACTATGAAAAGGAGAAAGGATCTGGTACCTACATAGATTTCCACAACAGGAATGGGTACATAAAGTGCAGAGGGCAAGTAATTATTCCTACCCCAGGCTTCCAGGAAAAGATTCTCAAATGTGACGTTTAAGACTAGCCTAACAATCCAAAATCAAGCTTGCTATTTAGAAAGGAGTGAAAGGGCTGTAAAGATAAGGCAGCTGCATTGCTAAGGCAGACTCATGAAAGGCAGCCACATGTTAGGGGAACAATCAGCAGCACTGTGTCCACAGAATTTAAGATGCAAGGGGTGGAAGCAGAGGGGACAGGCAGAGAAAGGAGACTGAAACTGGGGAAGAAATCAGGCCCAATGACTAAAGGGAATTGTTCAAATGTTGCAGTGTATGTGCCCGATTCTGTGGTTTACAGGATCTCAATGGCATGCTTAATAAGACAGAGATTCTCTAGGTTATTAATGTCACATGATGACACTGATACTAGTAATGCAAAATGTACTACAAAAACACAAACAAACAAACAAACAAACCAGAAGTTGAAATGTCCAGGGAAAGATCTGATTGGAATGCTCCAAGATTTGGAAAAATTTAAAAGGGGGCAGCCTGGGCAAGGGGTGGGGAACATCCTATCACTTCAAGATCAGAATGAAGAGAAGATATAGGCAACACTTAGTTAAGTAAGTGTGGGTGCATTCCAGGAAAGCACTGGAAATTACTTATTTACAGTGAAATTTTCATTCCAACTGAGTTTCACACAGCAGAAAATATGTTTTCTTTCAACTATTTAGAGTTGCAACCGTTATTCTCATATCCCAGGTCTGTGCAAAACTAAAGAATCAGCTGGACCAGACTCAGAGCACACTTGGCCCACCATTAAAATATAGAAAACACAGGGAAGACCAAACTGTGTACTGTTTAGGTGCAGGATTCTGTAGACCCCAGGACAGGCATGTCTAGGAAGTAGGTGTATAGCTGTCAGCTCAGAAAAGAGATTGCTTAAAATGCTGCACAAGGACCGCTTTTCCGGTAATAAGGAACCAAAAGTATGTGAAGCGGGACGTGATAGACCGTATTGTACTCTACTGCTGCTGTGAGAAGCAAGGCCAAAGAGGTAAAGCATTAGTGACAGAACTTATAAAAGTAATGAACTATGATGGAGGATAACAACTATTTAAGAAACAAGTAACATTTCATCCTTTATGGGAGACAGACATCAATGAAGCTTGATTTAATTTTAGAGGAGAAATTTCATTTCTCACCTGCCAAACACTGATGCAGGAGAAATGTGACCAATAGAAATCTTGTTTGTAGGAAATATGGAACAACAACCAACATGCAAAACAGAACACACCAACCTTTGCAAAAAAGAAAGAGTTTACAATTTAATCTGGTGCAGAAAGGATGGCAGCTTCTCAGGTGCTTCTGCAGAGAGCTTTTAGACATGGGTAGCCTGCCTTTTGCAGACAGTGTAATGGAAAGTAAATTTATCTTCAGGTTTCGCCATTTATTTCACTGAGGCGCGGTATCTCTCGTCCACACTGGTTTTTTAACAGATGAAATATTTCCTAAACCAAGTAATTTGATTCTGTGCCGATAGTAACCACAGGCAGTGTAATTAATTTCTTTTATATCTTCAACAAAGTAAGTGAGTGGCTCTTCTCTTTCTCACCGTAAGACAAAGCTAGACACAAATCACCATGAGAAGCAAGGTGCAACATGAAGATTAGTGAAATGTTAAAGATCAATCTTTAGTGCCATGTCAATTTCCAATGCAAAGTGGTGCAAACAGGCAGAGACAGATTATTTTACCTTGTAATTTTCCCATCATCAGAACACTGTCAAAAATTTTTGATGTAGCACAGAGCAGGTGGATATATTTATTGTCTGGTAACTATTTTTCTTAAACGTTGAAAAGTTTTTCAGTGTTGGAATTAAAATGCTTTGGTGAGAGCGCCTGAAACTATGTCTCACAAAACTGTCATATCCCTTCAAAATTACATTTTTTTGTGTGAGAATTACTGCCAAGTTAATTCCTCTCAGCTATTCTTCTTCGGAATAATAATATTGTTGGTACCTGATAAGATAAAACAGTGACACTAAAAAAAACATCTCTCTGTGTGTATGTCCACAAAGAAGGAGGAATATATAAAACTGAACAGCTCCCCTCATGAACAACTGGCTTTAAAATCTGAAAGTAAAAATCTATAGGTTTTCCACTTTTTTATTTGCAATATTTTTATTTCAAATTTTGCTTGTACTTAGTATTTTGAAATGTACTCTCCATAATTGTTTTCATGTGACAATACTTTCTTGAAAGACATTTAACACTGAGATAAACACACATCAGCTTAGAATCATTATTTCCATGTCCATTAAAATAATTTTCTGTTTACAATTCAATCACAATAAGAAATATAAATTTTCATCCTATGCCACATTCTATAGAGTATTTTTCCTATTTTATTTCATTTTTTGTCATATACATTTACATTATTACACATAAATAAAAAACTACATACAGCAAGAAAAGCCAGGAAATAATCAGGAATTATATAAATGTTACACTCATAGTGTTTTGGCTAATTGTATTTGGCAGCCTTGTAGAAAACATCTTTCCTATCTTGGTGAGGCTAATATTCTGATTCCACTTGTTACAGTTGTGACTCTAGTATGAGACAGATCTATGATAAGAAGAGATAATTCAAAATACATATAAACATGCCTCCAAGTTGGAATTTAAAAATCACAACAAAAGATGGTTTCTTATTATACCTCCCAATTACTGAATTGGAATGAAAGCAAAATTGTTAGATCTATTCTTTCTCTCCAAACTTACATTTTCACTAACTTGCCTGAATTGATAACTCTATTTTATTACTAGTGAATGCACAACTTGAAGCCTAAGCATTTACGTCAAGCGTAGTAGCAGGTACTACAGTGGACCAGCCTCTGAGAAACCATCTGTGCTGGCTTAGCTGTACAATGCAATGAACGTGGTATTTGGAACAATTTGGTTCAAAAGCAGCAGCTAAGGTAGATTGGCTGAGTGACTTAGGAAAGTAACAATTCATTGAAGAGACTCCTAGTTTACTTCTTTCTAGACTAAGTCATTCAAATACAGAAGTCCAGAAACCAAAGCTCCTGAGTTGTCTACAACATTACTCATTACCTAGATGCAGTTTTCAATCTATCAGACTAATAGTTTCCAACACAAAACAGTACTTCATTACTCAGAAATAAAATGCATGGTTATCAGTTACACACGCTACAAGATCTATGTGCAGTGCCCCCACACATTGTATTTAGTGTACATATACAGATAAGACATGCTGAAGTCAGAATGCCAGACTTATACAGAATGTCATCAATAAGATGCCAGGGATCTGCTAGCTGAACACCATGCATGTTATTTCCATTAGAGGCTTGACTTTTCCCAAACAGTTAGCAAAGATTACTAGTATAGCTCTCAAAAATACAGTTACAAAGTTTCTTCAGTATGTGTAATGATTGCATTTTAGAAAATTTAGCGGGGAGGGGAGTAGGAGAAAAGTGGGAGGGAGGGAGGAATGGGAGGATACAAGGGATGGGATAACAATTGAGATGTAATATGAATAAATTAAAAAATACATATATAAAAAGAAAATTTAGCATAGAGTAAAATTGTGAAAAATATGGATATGTAATACATAATTGTAAGTATGCTTCTGCTTGCATGAATCTTCAGCTGCATAATTGAAAAACATAAAATGCTGAGTGGAAAATTTTTTATTGTGTATACCCCACCCATACATTGTAAGGTAACTGGTATTTCCTACTATAGTAGCTTTCTTATGTGTTGCTCATCTCCACTTTCTGATGCCACACCCTCTCCAAATCAATTATTCATGTAATAGACAGATTGGCACCTTAAAAAACACTGCTAATTACACCATGTTACTTAGGTATGCCACCAACGACATCCTGTAGCCACCTTTATCATGCAGTACCCCCCATGACTCTGACTCCATGTGTCACACTTTCTATCTTGCAAGTCCAAAAATCCCCAAACCCTGCACCAATTGCCAGGTTTCATGTGTGAAGTTCCTACAAAAACTGGGCTTGCCTAATCTTCTTCCTGGGTCGTGTTTCCTACCAGCCTTCTCCTGCTTGATTACTTCCCGAACTACAGACTTTACTCACTCAGTCCTTACATTATCACCCTGTACTTCATTCAACAGCACATATCCTAGCAGTGGCTCGGCCTGGATTCCACGAAAATCCTCTGGGTCATATGATGAGTGAGTGGGCCCTGCAGACTTTATTTCAGCAGCATATCCCAAACCGACTGCAGCCACAGATGCTCTCTCGCTCTCAGTCATCCTTGTGTGTCGTCTCTCCCATGCCGTTTCACACACCCTCTACTCCATACTGCCTTTAGCTTGGATTCAATTTCAACACAACACCAAGAGTGACATTTCCAAAAGAAAGGCCATATTGTGTTGCTTTCAATCCCTCCATTAGAACCTTTCACTTTTAAACCCTGACCCAAATTTTTGGCACTATAGTCTACAAGAGTCTAGTTCCCTTAGCTCACGGTTTACTTTCATCCTGCTCACTCTCTGCACATCTGGAATAGTAACTCCTGCTCACTCCCACTGCAGATTTCAGCACTACCCCGCAATCATGGGCCTGGAAGAATATGTGACATATTCATATGGCTGACATAGTCTAATCCTGGGTTGTGTTTAAAATGCCATGCCCCCCCCCCAAATATTTTCCATTCTCTTGAGTCTGGTGAATCCCTGTCTCTATTCTTTTCAAATTACCTTACTTTCTTTTCAACACAGAATTGTAACTGCTCTGTGGGAATTTTGGTTCACTTCAATCTTTATTAAGTTCCCTTCCCTGGAAAAAAGACTCTTGTTGAAAGTAACCATTATGATGTACCTATTACTGATATAGTCGTTCCTCAGTGTATCTGTTGAATAGGTAAATGAGTGAGTGGCTGAGTATTTTAGCAGGAGTCCTAGATATAATTTTTAGCTTCATGATTTTCAACCTGTGTAGGAATAACCCTAGAATGATTAGCTAACTAGCAAAATTATAGATCAAAAATAGATGAAACCATGCAAAAGTGTAATATATTTTACTAAAATGCTTTCATGCAATGGCATCTTAGATGATATATGATGATAAGGATACAAAATACATTAGAATATATAATTCATATGGTCTTGTGAGATAAATCATGCCTTCTGTGAAATTTCAAACACTTAGCAGCCACTTAAAACTTTGATTCAAAACCTTCAAATATATGATACAATGATCTTTGGTTTTAAGTCTATTAACATTAATAGAAAAAATTAAAGGAGTTGTCCCATGAATATTTCCTGGGTGAGGGAGTATGAAACAGCAGCATTTTTAATGTTCCACTAGAAATATCACCAGAAATGATAAGCAAGTCTTCCTGTGGGAGTAATTTCCAGTGTCTTGACAGTTGTAGATTTTTGTATTTTATTATGAAGCTTTAAATATTATTTCCTGCCAGTGATGGTCAGTCTTGATGTGGTACAAAACATACTTAGTATGTTAAGATCAAACTAAAGGTCCAGGACCAAGAGGCAGCCAGATTCTTTAAGAAAAAAGGCCAAAGATCTGTCAAACATGCACAACAATCAAAAGGGCATGGAACTAGGGCACACCTGAGTCTTAAGAGGACGGTGTTGTAAATAAGGGAATATGGAAGTAGTCAACAGGTATGTAGGTCAAGAGGAAGATACAGCTAAAGTTATATAGTCTAAAAGTGAAATATGATGCTAATGTCAAACATACTACACTTCAAAGGAGTGTCATCAATCAAGCTCTTAAATTACAGCTATTATCTGCACAACATTATGCACCTTTCATCATGGAAACTAAAAGTATCCTTTCATAATTTCAGACTTAATATAGAAGAAAGTTTGATTCGGTATTACCAATGAATATTTAATTTTTTTCCAAAAAGAAATGTTTTAATAAAAGTGGATTTCCCAGTTCTGCCAGACATCCAAAATTCTGTCCAGTACATTTAAAAGTCTAAACTCTCTAATACTTGGTTTTAAGGTAATAATGTATTCAGAGATTTTCTTTCCTAGGCAGACTGAATTATCACTGGAACTCCAAATCCTGCCCTGAAGTATTCATTTTAAACTTAATTTCGCACTATTTTCTTCAACTTTTTTTAAAATTGTTGCACTTCTGGGAAGTTAGTGAGCTACCTGAAGGGAAACCTAGTTCATGTAACTTTCTATCCGTATTACAGGGGAGAGGATTGCAAAAGAAAAGGAACAAGAGAGTTTCTAGGTGATTAACATTTGTTCATTAATTTCTTGCTAGAAATTGAATTGTGAGTTAAATATCACTCAATGAAGAGTATAATAAGCTTTATTACAACTACTTTAAGGCCAGATAAAATATCCAGGATTTAAAGTATGTCATCTCATCCCCGTTTCACACACGCAATGTACAAGCTAAAATGTGTTAAAGACACATTTTGGTAAGGTCAAGAAACTAAATCATCTCCGTGGGACTTAGAAAGCTAACTCCTACTTTTAAGGAATCAGTGATGGTCTGACAAGCATTTGGAGACAAGCAAGGAAAATTCCATTCTTCCCATGACATTTGCAGGCATTTGAATCCCAGGGATAACTTTGAATTCACCGTGAGCATTGAAGCAGCCAAGCAATGAAGATGCTCCAGTGTCTAGAGACTTTCATTACATACACCTAAATAAAATGACCCACACAGATGCAGTAAATCTACTACCACTGTGCCCATCATTTGGAGAAAGATAGTCACCATTTTACATATTTGGCAATAGGGAACTCTTTTTTAACCAGAAAGTCGTTGTTTTACAAATGTGGCCCGGACTCAGATATTCCCTTATACAGTCTTAAGTCTTCTAAAGGTAAATATTTTCAGTTAGTTCTTGGATAGTCAAATGAATAATATGCACTTTAGACAATTTGTTAGTGCAATATGCCCAAAGTTACACTTCTTAGGGAAATGTGGGATCACTAATAACTGCATTATACCAAAGAGATGAAATTATTTATTGTGTCTTAAGAGGGAAAATACTTCAAAATGGTATACCCTTAATTAAGAAAATATGTGGAAATAAAAGGTAAACATTGTGGGGAGAGGAAGCTTATCTACAATGGGAAAAAGAATAATTAAGAAAAAAGAGATTAAGATAAAAAAATGTATATTGGCTACCTTCCTTAAAGCAAGCCAAACTGCAACAATAAGATGTCAAGTGGTGGGAATGAATTAGATCGCAATCTTGGGGCATATACATCAGCTATATTTCAGAGCTAGGAAACAAAGTTTAGAATGACTAAGCTTCCTGTCAAAGACAATTAGATAACAAATGATGGAAATGGAGTAGAGCACTGGATGCTCCATTTTAGCCAAGATAACTATTATTTAGACATTGTGTTTCCATTTGGCGCATGAGAATGTGAAACTAAGAGGCTGTTCCCTGTTCAAGTTTGCATGTTTAATTTGTAAGACAAACTCAAAGTCTGGTCGGCCTGTCTCTATGTTCCTTCTCCCAAATAGGGACTGAGTTTTGTTTGTAGAGTGAGATTTACTTATCTGTTTACTTGTTTATGCTTTCAGGAGACCTTTCTCCCTCCATGCTGTGACTCTGCTTTGGCTCAATGCCTGCTCTACTTTTTTCCCTCCCTGGCATCTCACTTAGAGAGCCTTCTAAATGGTTAATCAAGATGTCAGACCAGGGCTTGTCAGAAGTCATAGCCTACCTATGAGGGCTTCAGTTACTGTTCACCTCCTTGCACCAACTACAGGTTGTGTTTGGTCTAAGGCTGATTTGGTCAAACCCCCTTTCCCATGTCAAAAGTATACAGTGTGGGCCACTTTACCCTCTGCAGCAACTTACACGCGGTACTGCTTTCTACTATACATGTCCTTCTCTTCACCTCTGAAGTCACCCTTAGCTTTTCCTAAAAAGAATAAAAGTCTATAAATTGTGTTGTGTCTACACAAGACAACACAAACTGAGCTGACACAAAGCATTCGGATGCAGAAGCCGACTGGAAGGAAACAGTGGGAAACTTGCCTCACAGTTCTATAAGAAAAGTCAGGTATCACCATTTTAGATGAGACAGTCCAAGAAAATTAACCAGAGAAAGGGTAGTAACCAAGTCCCATGTAAATCCCTCTTTGGACCTTATCTGGGGTGTTCTATTCTAATAATAATAAATAGTCCTCTGATTCTTCTCATTTAATATTATAATCATATAGATTGGTTTATTTTCTAGTGTGTGTGTGTGTGTGTGTGTGTGTGTGTGTGCATGCCTGAGACTATATGCCTGTGGATGTGTGGCTAGAGCTTGCCATTTGGCCAGACAGGGATCCTCCTGGTTCTTTCTACCCTCTCAACAAAGGCGCTAAATATTTCCCAGTAAGTTTTTTTTAATAGTTTGTACATTTTTTATTTTTTGAAAGCATAAATACATCATGTTCCCTCTATTAAAAGCTTTTCATCTTCCACTCCTGTTTGATATGGTTAATTCTCTTTTCAGATGCCAGAGTTATCTTTAAAATGTTTTTATCAGATCATTTCATTCCACTGTCTCAATAGAATGCTGCTCCAATTATATCCCAGAGTATCTGGTATAAAAATCTTAATTCCTTTTAAGGTTCATGAAGCCTATCAGTCCAGACAGGTCCATCTTCCTGTTTTTAGTACCCTCTTCCTTGTGTTGTCCCACATCCTTCAGTAACCACACTTGCCCTGGTCCCTGGTATTTTGTGCTAGCTCTTCCTACCAACTAGAACAGCATCTCTCTAAGCCATCACCAGGCCGTTACCTCTTGTCACTCAGACTTGCACTGAAAGTCATGACATCCAAATGAGTGTCCAAAGCGGCAATGAACTATCTGAGCTCTGGGTATTCAGAGGCAGGACCTCACGATGCAGCTAGTGCTTTGACTACTGAGCAATCTACTAGTCCTATAAAATACTGCTTATAATCAGATACGCTTATGAAAAACATGCCTAGCAATGTTACATAGCGTAAATTCTTTGGTTTCTTGTGCCGAACATAACCTCAGAAAAGAAAGAACTCATTGGAAAGTTATTTTTTAAATCCCAAAATATTGTACTTTATCTCCCAGTGAGCTTCAAAAACACAGCAGAGCTGAATGAGCATATGTCACTTTCACCAAGAGAGTCAAGTGAGTCTCCCAACTGTTGACCAAAATCAGGTGTCTAAATGAAAGACATAAACACTTCTTCAAGGAGTCTTTATCTAAGAGTATTCAAATTATTATTCAAATACTTATGTTTTTTGGGATGTCAGAAGAACTATTTAAGAGCCTAATAACAAACCAACTCATTTAAATCAGACAAAGGAAATGTTTTGAAGAAAGTAAATAACTTGGGAATGCAAGTAGCAGTTCCTGAAGTTGGCATGTCTGTAACAAAAATAGCAGTATAAATGTTCAGGTAAAAGTTATTTGTCTACATTAGCAGGCAGAAACCACCAGAGTTCTTTATTTCCCATCTATAAATTTTAAAAGTACTAACCAACACATGTATAAGTGGTAAACCTACAAGTGGTAAACCACCCACAGGATTCACAATAAGAGTTGCCTAGCAACTTTGATTATATCTCCATTTCTTTTTTTTTCATTTTTTTTCCTTTATTAATTTATTCTTATTACATCTCAATGGTTATCCCATCCCTTGTATTCTCCCATTCTTCCCTCCCTCTCATTTTCCCCTTATTCGCCTCCTCTATGACTGTTCCTGAGGGGGATTACCTCCCCCTGTATATGCTCATAGGGTATCAAGTCTCTTCTTGGTAACCTGCTGTCCTTCCTCTGAGTGCCACCAGGTCTCCCCCTCCAGGGGACATGGTCAAAGGTGAGGCACCAGAGTATTTGAGAAAGTAATATCCCACTCTCCACTCTACTGTGGAAAACAAAAAACCTAGAATAGCTAAAACAATCTTGTACAATAAAAGATGCTCTGGAGGAGTCTCCATACCTGATCTCAAACTGTACTATAAAGCAATAGTAATTAAAACAGCTGGTACTGGCACAGCAACAGGCTGGTTGATCAGTGGAAGCGAATCGAAGACCCAGATATATATCTTCATTTCTTAATGTAGTGAGTGGTTGTTTTTGTTTTTGAGTTCATGTGTGCCTCTCGGGATAGTGTACAATGTTCATTGATGTCATTGTATCTGTATCTCTTGGTTTTCTCTGTACTGTACAGTATTAAATGTAATGGCACTGTGAATTACTCCCTTACATTTATGAATACACAGACAAAAAAAATCACAAGTATCTTTCAAAACAAAGCATCCAGCGTATGAATTAATTAGGTACAATGTATAAGGAAGATTCAAAGACCATGGCTACCGGGATATAGATAGCTCACCATATCCCTTTAAACAAAGTCTGTGCCTCCTACTTATTAAATAATAATCTGTTTCCTCTTCTGATTTTAGGGACCACAAGAGATTTCTAAGCAGAGGAGACTAAGAAACTAGATAACTGGGATATGGGTTCAGGAATGAACTAAACTCTACACATGCTTCTGGCAGATTTCATCAAGGGACTCAATAAAAGTTACTAAACTTAGTAAGCCTGCCACAGACGGAGGAGTCCAGATTGCTTCATTAGGATACTATAATTTCTCTTTCTCAAAATGACCATATTACTCCATCACCACAGGAAAGAACCTGGGAGAGTGCTAAAGGAAAAAAAGTGCATTCTGTTCACCCTGTCTTATCCTTGTCTACTAAGGTGAAAACAAGTGGATATTTTCCTCACATCCTTCTGTTTTATGACTCATGTCTTTGTACAATTGGGAATAGTCATATCCCTTTTCGTTCTTAAAAATATATATAATTTCGCAGTCATATAAGACTTCTATCACTATGCTCATGCTAGATTCATTGACAGAAGATGACTGAGTAGGTTTATTCTGTTTTCTACTCACTTTGCTCTGTTTCTCAAAAGCTGGTCTATGTAAACTGTTTTAGTGGTTTCCCTTCTAAGTGAATGTTGTCAATCAGAAACCCTAGCAAGTTCAGTAATGCGGAGCCAGGTTATTAATATCCTGGTTTGCTGCCTACCTGGCTGTGGTCTATTTGCATCATTTGACCAAAAATATAGCATCAAGGGCTCTTTCATAAGCCATAGCACTAGTTCTGGCTTCCAAAAATCTACACACCTCCTTGTTGCTTTAGACCAAGGAATATAAAGTTTTCTCCACTGTTATTTTCCCCAGGGTGTTCATAGTACCTTGTAAATTTATGTAATCTTATCTACATTTTTTTTCATTTTTTATTAATTTATTCATATTACATCTTGATTGTTAGCCCTTCTCCTGTTTCCTCCCATTTTTCCCTCCCTCCCACTTCCCCCCTTATCCCCTCCCCTATGTCTGTGATTGAGGGAGACTTCCACCCCCTATATATGCTCTAAGATTATCGAGTCTCTTCTTGGTAACTTGCTATCCTTCCTCTGAGTGCCACCAGGCCTCCCCATCCAGGAGACATGGTCAGAAAAGGGGCACCAGAGTTCATGTGAGAATCAGATCTCACTCTCCACTCAACGGTGGAGAGTATCGTGTTCGTCGGCTAGGTCTTGGTAGGGGTTCGAAGTTTACTGCCTATTTCTCCTTGGCTGATGCCTTAGTTTGAGGAGGACCCCAGGACCTAGATCTGCCTGTCATAAAGTTCTTCTTGTAGGTTTCCAGGACACTGTGGGTCCTATTATTTCCTCATTCTCCCATGCTACTCTCGCCTAAAGTCTCAATAGGATGTCCTCTCCTCTGACCCACTTTCTTGGTAAGTAAAGTTTTTCATGGGACGTATCCCTTGGACTAGTGTTTTGATATAAGTGAGTATATACTGTTTGTCTCTTTTTGCTTCTGGGTGAACTCACTCATTATGATAATTTCTAGGTCAATCCATTTGTCCACAAATTTCGGGAATTCCTTGTTTTTAATAGCTGAGTAATACTCCATAGTGTAAATGTACCACAGTTTCTTAGTCCATTCTTCTACTGAGGGACACTTAGGCTGTTTCCATGTTCTGGCTATTGTGTATAAAGCAGCTGTGAACATGGTTGAGCATATGTCCCTGTTGTGTGTTAGGGCATTTTCTGGGTATATTCCAAGGAGTGGGATAGCTGGGTCTTGAGGAAGCCCTATTCTCATTTTTCTGAGGAAACGCCAGATAGCTTTCCAAAGCGGTTGTACTAGTTTGCATTCCCACCAGCAGTGAAGGAGTGTTCCTCTCTCTCCACATCCTCGCCAACATGTGGTGTCATTTGAGTTTTTGATCTTAGCCATGCTGATGGGTGTAAGGTGGAAATCTCAGTGTCATTTTGATTTGCATTTCTCTGATGCCTAACAAGGATGAGCATTTCTTTAAGTGTTTCTCAGCCATTTGATATTCCTCTGTTGAGAATTCTCTGTTTAGTTCTAAGCCCCATTTCACAATTGGGTTGTTTGGTTTTGTGGTGTTTAATTTCTTGAGTTCTTTATATATTTTGGATATTAAACCTTTGTCAAATGAAGGGTTGGTGAAGATCTTTTCCCAGGCTGTAGGCTGTTGCTTTGTTCTCTTGACAGTGTCTCCTGCCTTACAGAAGCTTCTCAGCCTCATGAGGTCCCATTACCTACATTTTTAAATAAAATAGTTTCACCCCCCAGTTGCATGCATCTTGTACTTCTGGCTAGGAGGTGGGATGATAGAATGTGTTCTCTTTTTTTTTCCAATTTATTTATAGTAAATGTAGAAGGCATATCCATTACTCTTATGAAAAAGTTTAAGCTCAAAGAAGAATGAGATACAATTTTAAAGCTTCAGGCTGTCAGTCTATATCAAGTCAGTCAACCTATCAACTGCTACCAATATTAGACAATGATGGGAAAAGCAGCTTCTTGTAAATTTTTCAATTACAAAAGTATGGGAGTATGGGAGGTAGATGTAGGGGTGATGAAAAGTGGGAGGGGAATGTAGAGGGTGGATAAGATCTAATTACATCATATACGCCTATAAAACTACTAAAAATAAAAGGGAATATTTCAATCACATATTATTTTTGTATATCTTCTTTAAAATAATTATGTATTATATATTCTATTCATGATTTCCTGTCCACCATTATCTCCTCTTAGATCCTCTCCATCTCCTCCATCTATCTAGTTCCATGTTCTCTCTCTCTCTCTCTCTCTCTCTCTCTCTGTCTCTCTCTCTCTCTGTCTCTCTCTCTCTCTGTCTCTCTCTCTCTGTCTGTCTCTCTCTCTCTGTCTCTGTCTCTCTCTCTCTGTGTCTCTCTCTCTCTCTCTCTCTCTCTCTCTCTCTCTCTCTCTCTCTCTCTCCCTGTCTCTTGAGGAGCAAGTGAGTTTCTTTTGAATTGAGCACTGAACTAGTTAGGGAAATCAGTAGAAGAAAACAAAGTCCATACCTAAACATGCAAACAGGTGTCAGCTTTAAAATGTGATCACATAGACTCTTAGCACATTATCAGGATTGTCCTAAAAATCCCTAGACCACTTCTGTGACATTTATCAAATGCTTTCTGGTAAACTGAAATCTGGACCATTACCTCTGTCTTAGCAAGCTGTATCTGCAATTTCTAAGTAAGATTCCAAATAAAACTGAGGTGTTTGGCTGAATAAGAACAAAATATTTATGCCATTTTCTAGCTACATACTGCCTCTTGAAGAGTGCCAGAGATATTATAGAAGATAAATTTATTTTTTATCTTTTGAATATAACAGTCTAAGCTTAACCACTACATGTCTGTGGGCCTGTGGTGTCCCACAGTGGTGCCCCCCACCAGTCCCACAGTGACTGGTACCCTTTTCTTATAAAATTGGCAAACTTTGGATATACGGAATCTACATCCTTTGTCTAAGATAGGTAGAACACACAAAATAAGGGCAGAAGCAGTGTCAAAATATTGTATTCAGTGAAAAACACATTGACCAATAATGACTTCAGTGTGAGATATTCACCACAAACTCATGTGTTTTAGTTATGGGTCCTCAGCTTCTGTGGGTGTTTGGAATGTTGGGGATCATGGCTGGCATAGTGCAGTTCTCCAGAGATAAACCTTGGCTCGTATAGCCCAGCCCTGTTTCTCACCTATATCTCTCTGTTGAATGATGTAGTCACCTTGTTAGAAGCAGCAGGTCCACAATCCTGCTGCCCTGCCTTCATGGTGGACTCTAATCCCCCTATGCGTGAGAACAAAGTGAGTCTTTGATCTTGTCAATTGCTTCTGCCAGTCATTGTGTCAAAATGACAAGAAAGGCAATTAATACACAAAGATTAAAATTATACTGCATTAACATTAGGCACAGAGAAGCTTAAAGAGCAGTTGTACAGTAAGGTGCACAAAGGGACTTACAACATATAATGCATTCACTCCATTATTTTGTGTTTTTTTTTTTTCACTTTTCTCTTACCTACATTGAGAAATAAAACTCCAGAGCACGAGCTCAATCCATCTGTTCTGCGTTTTGATGATGCTTTCATTTAGAAGGCTCATCCAGAGTAATTAAAGGCCCCTTCAAGACACCAGGGAGGACCAGGTACTGCATGCACTTCGTAATGTGTACCTTTACAGAACTGCCTATATTAGTTATCAAATAAGGACTCTTCAGATTTCTTGACATCAGAAGTTTAGATTAATGTTCTATTAACTCATTCATTTTCTGCCAAATTAAATTGCAGATACTTACAATAATTGAAATAAAAGGCAATATAACCTGGTAATTCTGTTTTGGAATACATAAAGAACTACAATCCAATTTACATAAGTTAAGTCTGACCTCTAAATTGTTTTACAGAAATAATTTGCTTTCCAAATGCATTGGAGAGATAGTTGAGTCTGTAACAAGGATGACAGCTGGTACTGAAAGTTTACCAGACACAAGGCACTCAGTCAGGTAACACAGGGTCTCATCCCTGCCCACCCCAGAGTCTCCTCAAGTAATCACTGGACCTTCACTCAAAGCAAATGGCTGGGCAGTGTAGTTGTTAGTTTCTAAAGCTCTCTTAGCTCCTCCACTATCTCAACCTATTTCTTTCTGATTCTGAACCTGTGTGCTCTGAGAGACAGAAGGGTCCAGAGACACAGACTTAACAACAACAACAAAAGCATCTTACAATAATATCATTGGGGTTCAACATAGTATCATCCCATATGGAGCTCTGCATGTTCACTTTTCACAAGTATCAAACTGGAAAGTGAGGAACAATACGCCTAAAATTAGTCATACTCGTTTATCTGAATTTCAGTGTTCCTAATCATTTTTGATTCCCTCACTTTCCCACAAATGCCTTATTACTTCCATTAGTTTTTCTACACAAAGTGGATCTTCTGAGAGGCAAGCCTAGCCTTATGAGTTTACCCATCTGCCATAGTTTACCTGAACAAAGCTTGAGGCACTGAGCACAGCTTCTACCACATACTAATGCCATGGGTGATCATTTACATATACCATGCTTTTATATCAAGGAGTTTGTTCTTAGCCTAAGGCCTTTGAGTAGCACTTTCCAAATCACATCATATCAATAACAATTTACTTTATCCTTGTGGAAAACATATATTGCCAAAAAGTAAAGCCTCCTTCTTCCTTCTCTTTGAAATAGCTTATAGACAATGAAATTATTCTAATCTATTCACTATAATGTGTAAATCAGAATAAAATAGAGAGTTCTTAGCCACAAATCCTACCTGACATTAATGACAACAGTTTCAGTTTGTCATAAAACACAACTTGTTTGGGGGAAAAAACAGTATTTGAGCTGCAAATGTCACTCTGAACACTTTTTTAAAATGTGACTATGTTCTCTTTAGAAGGGCTTCAACCAACAGCTGGTGAAATTATACCACTTGTCTCTTTGCCTTTAGTGTATTTGTACAGTTAACCTCTCTTGTTTTCCCCCTTGCTTATCAGAGCCAGAATATAATTCCGATATGAGCAATTACATAAGAAACTATAGTTTATCTGTGAACAGATGACCTTCTATGCAGCCAGGCTGCTGCACTCTCCCCGCAAGACAGCCAGGCACTCTATTATTTCTTCAAAGGTCATATTCAAGTGGAACAAATACACCTGATATTTTCAACATTATTTGCATGTAATTTGCTTATGCCCAAACAGGCTTGATTTTGAGGAGTACAAATCTAATTTAAATTTTCCTGAACTACCACAGTGAAATGATAACTGTGCTTTCTGAATTTTGACAGCGGTACAGAATTTTCATTAGATGTTAGAAGAAAACATCAAACACTTGAGGAAAGAAACATATTCTAAATGCAAAGTAGAAGCAGGAACCTTGTAGATATAAAACACCAGGCACATTTGCCAAAGCTAAGGTCATCTCTAACAGAGAGCTTCAGAAATATCCTATCAAACACTTAATTTAAAGTGACTTTTTTGTTCCTGGGGTGGGAAGGAGTAAAGGCTATGTTATTTATTTTAATAAGCTAGAAGATCTCTCTATACCACACATACTCAATTAGAAAATAACTCTTTTGGATTAGAGCATTAAAAGTAATTTTAAAGTAATAGCCTAAGTCAGGGATAACTCCCAGCTATCAGTTCATTAGAGGCAGGTGAATAAATGAGGTGCATCACTCAAGAGCCGACGCTTGCACAAGCTGTCAGCTATTCCTGACAGAGGAGGTAGGAACCTGTGCAGAGGACAGAAGAAAAGGCTGAGAATCTAAAATGAAGTTTTCCAGCTTTCAGTGCTGCCCACCCACAGCTAGCACCAGGTACGCTTGATGGGCTGCTGCCTCTCCAACCTCCTCACCATGCAGGACTAATCATATGTGGGGTGGGAGGAGCCATTGGTAGATAAACAGTTACGTAGCAAATACGTAGTATAAAATCTCCAAGTGTCACCAGTTGTAGAAAAAAATAATCAATTTAAAAGTGGGAAACAAGGGCTGGTGAAATGCCCCAGTGAAACTTGCTGCTGGACCTGACAACTCAAGTTCAATCTCAGGACCTACATAGCCTAAAAAGAGAAAGGAGACTCCCTCAAATTGTCTCTGACTTCCATGTGCAGGCTGTAAAATGCATGTACACGCATGTACTAGACAAACAAATACATACATACATACATACATACATACATACATACATACATACATGCATACATATATCTAAACAATAAAATGGTGAGGAAAATGGCTGCCAGAGGAATACAGTAAATACAATAGGACACTAGACACTGGGAACAACGGTTAACAGTTACATTGTCATTATGAGAAATGTTGGTTTCAGAATATATTTTCTGTTAGGTATGGTTGGGCAAAGGAAAACCTCCTCAAACACACTCAGCATCTCCTTGCAGTTGCTATTCTGTATGTCTGCTGGGTTGCTAAGAAGTCAAGAAGCCTCGAATACTTAAATTTTCCTTGATATAAGGAGACTTCTATTTTCTATTTTATTTTAATCACTAGTCTCTTCTTCCGACATTCATATCATCTTGAACCATCATGTAATCATGATATAATGAGGAAATTAGGAATTAATAAAAATCAGAGGCTGGCCTGGGAGAAAAGTCAAAATAGTGGGAACCAGAGTGCAACCTTTCTTACCAATTATCACATATGAAAGTCCAAGTTTCAAAGCCAGCCTAGCAGTCAAATGGCTGTTGAAAATGAGCCCTAGTATGACTACTACCCTCATAGACATCACTAGTGACAACAAATGTACCTCTTAGGAAGAAAGAACAAATTTTAAAACTTAGAAGTCCTGGTCTACAGAAAGTTCTTTCCTGATAAACCAAACCAGCGAACCTTGCTAGGGGTGCTTTGCCATCTCGCATCAAACTCATTTTACAGCTCCTTTCTTAGGGTTGCCTTCATGTGCCCTATACACCAAACTAAATTATTCATTGCTCTCTAAACACACTCCAGTCCTTTCAATTCTCTGTGCCTTCCAAATTGTACCTGCACATAGACACCAGTCAGATTGCTCGGCTAGTGACTCACACCATTGTAAGCTCTCCTAGTATATTTATTATGTGACTTGCCACTTTATAACATATTTGTTCCTACCTTTTTGGTCACAGTATATGTTTCATCATTGCTATTAATCTCTAACTTCCATGGAGGTAGATATTTGATATTAGGTACTTCAATGTCTTGAACATAATATTTGTTTGTTAAATGGGTCTTGAAAAATGGCTTCGTTCATAAATGCTTGCCCCACAAGCCTGAGGAAGAGTTTAGTCCCACAGAACCCATGTAAGAAGAAGCCAGGCATGATGGTGTACATCTATAATCCAGTGTGCAGATGAAGACTGACAGATAATCCTGAGTCCTTTGCAAGAGCAATGCGTGCTCTTTACCACTGAGCCATCTATCCAGACCACACTCCTACACTTACACTTCAAAAACAAGGTTTATCTATCAGCATCCATAGAGGAGCTTACAACTGTCTAACTCCAGCTCATGGGTATCTGATGCTCTTCTAGTCTTCACAAGGGCACCGGGCATACACATGTTACACAGACATAAATGTGGGTCAAACACCCATACACACAAAATAGCAACAAGAACAGCAGCAGCGATAATTAATAACAATAATAAATAATATTTAAATGACTTGGGAGCTGCGGAGATGGCTCAGTGGTTGTTGCTTTTGCAAGGACATGTTGGATTCCCAGCACCCAGCATGTGGTGGCTTTCTGTAACTCTGGTTCCATAAGATTCAACACGCCACATCTCTGCGGTCACCTGTACATATCCCCCTACATACCTATTACTTAAAATACAGTGAATCTTTAATTTTTTAAATAAGCTGGTCAGGAGTTCTGACAACAATGCTGACATCTTGTGTCCAGAGGATGTTCACACACACACACACACACACACACACACACACACACACACACACACACAGTATTCCCCGATACACATGAACAGATATATACAAATGTTTATACATCTACAAGCACAAAAAGGTGTGTTAAATACATGTCTAAATACACATATGATAGTATAAAGGATAAAGACATTGATGAAAGGGCTCGAGTCAGCAGCTGATGGCGTCTTTCAGTTACAGAGATCTAGAGCATGCAAGTTGGCTTGGTGGATGAAAGCACTGGCTTAGCGAGCAATGGTCCAAGTTTGTATCCTTCAAAGGCATGTGCAAAAGCAAACTGAGGAGACTGCTTTAAATCAAGGAAGAAAGTGAAACAGCTCCTGAAACTTGTCTTCTTCCTTCCACATACATGCTGTGACACTCACACTCAGGTCCTACAAACACACATGAACACATCTTACACATGTATATCTATGTCGCAGAGAAAGACAGAGACAGTAAGAGGGGGGAGATAGAAAGACGACAAATTCAAGTTGGAAATAATCTTGTAAGTTTAATGTCTTGTGGAAGGGACATAAACTATACGGAAACATTTCGTCATCACTGTAGCACTGTAGTACCATGTTCATCTGGTCCTACCTACAAGTCGTGAGTCACCATGATGAATACCATACAATGTTAGTCACATGGCCATGGAGATACGGGCCCTCCTCTTTCCAGAGCATGAGACAGCAGACTGCAGTCTACTCAGCTAGTCAGTAGTTGAGTAAGGCCCAGAGCCATATTGCTAGAGTTGAACTCAAGGACCCTGTTTGCTCACACAAGCTGTCTCATGAAAAAATGTTTTCTCTGCTCTCTGAAAATACGCAACATCACATTTTAATGACTTGACCTACAAAAAGGTTAATAATGTGCTCATTCTTTTAAGTGACATGTTTTGGGCTATGTTTTAGAAAAAAGCATCAATCACCCTTAATAAAATGCTGAAATGATTTCCTGTGAATGATGGTCAATACTTCTATTTATGCATGCCCGGAGACTAGTCAGTGGGTCTTCACTCCCGTTAAACATTAGAGGCCTGACACTGTATTTCAACTTCGTAGCTGTGTGTTGTTTCCCCCCTCTCCTCTTATTTAAGTGACCTTCATATGAGCCCAAAAGAAATGTGATAAAATGGAGATATTATAAGCATTCTAGAAGCATATTAAACATTAAAATATAATTATTGGTCATCATAGTCATCATTGCTTTTCAGGGGGTAATATAGCCCCGAGCTAGATGTGCATCAGAATACTACAGTGTTGTACCTCAGGTGTACAAAGTAAAATGAACCTCTGAATCTGATCAGAGTTTCTGAGGCACCTTACATTTTAATGCTACTAGTACTAATGGCGAGCAATTCCTAGCAATATCTAGACGCACTTCCTCTCCATGCAGACCCCTCAGATTTTGTTCCTGGTGAGCTAACGACTCTAGGCCATCGTTCTTAACATCTAGTACCTAATTCCTTCTCAGAGTCTTCCAGGTTTGTTTGTTTCATGTATCTGAGTTTAGTCTTATTTCTGCATTCTTTCCCCAAAGGTTAACCAGGGACATGCATCCTCATTCCTTTTTCTGCCTTTGAGTAGCCTTTTTGGTGAGACAGGCATGCTTTGGGGGCCCCAACTCCCTTCCCCCCATGGCTCTCTAGATATTTTCACAGGCTTGCTCACCTATCACTTCTTTTCTTCCTGCCTTCCTGATATGGTACTTGATGTTGGCACCTAGAATGACTCCTGTCTTTCAGTCTCAACTTTCAGAATCCTGAAAAGGAGACAAGGTCTTTGCCAGTCTCAATGCAATGAACATTACACCTCTGAACCGATATCCAACACAGGGAAGTGTGGCCTCCACTAGCCTATGTGTCCTAACTGTCTGTGATGACCCATGACCAATCTGAAGAGACATGGTTGTTTCTCAAAGCAAGAGGCATCTATGCACCTGCAGTCACAAGCTTCCTAATACATTATAATAATTAGCATCTCATTTGCCAATATATCTTATGAGACCAAAACCCTTATGCCAATCTGTTAAAGCTGAAGAAATGCCTCACTTTGTCATTGTTCTCTATGTTCATGCAGTCTCTCCAAATCCATGTGATTTTCCTGTCAAGTTAGGGACATGTCTCCTGAGACAGCTGAGATCAGGACATTGACCCTATGCTACCTAATGTGCTTTCTTCACTTGTAGTAGTTTAAGTTTTATATTAAAACACACACAACACACACACATGGTCTATTATGTCATGAGAAATTAAATAAATTTAATTTACTGCTGAGATTGTCTCACAACAACGTGTAGCCTACAACAAAAGGAGCATAAATTAAATACATACATGTGATACTAATTCGGTATTTCTGCATAATATGTCCCTTTGTCAGACAAAAAGTGTTTATGTATATTACAGTAGAAAGAACACAAACCTAAAAGTAAAAGAACTGAATTTATTATTATTATTCTATTGCTGACATCAAATAACTTAGAAGTGTGTGTGTGTGTGTGTGTGTGTGTGTGTGTGTGTGTGTGTGTGTGTGTGTGTGTAATGAGTATATGTCTATCTAACCACTTAGTATAACAGAATGGGATTTTATTTTGTCTGTGTAAGAAGCACACTGTACTTGGCTCCTAGCCAGCTGTGATGCGGAACAATGCAATGTTCCTGTATGAGCCTGTTTTCATATGCATGAAATAAGGAAAAGAACTAGACATTCACCTAAGGATGGCCTAGTTGAAGCATTCGAGTTTCTGTAATCCTCAGATCATGATGATCCTTTGGCAGTGACAACATTCTGTCACTAGAACTTACCCTCACTGATGGTGCGGGAGCTGCTTTAGCACTTCTGAGCTAGTAGGAGATGCTGATAGAAGGTGTTTTCATCTGAAGCTATCTTACTCATGATGGCAGCTCCCAGTTTTGATTTCACATGAATAACTCCTATGGTGACCCTCGTCTTATATGAATCCCCTCCTTGGATCATCTTGATAATTGTAGAGTTTCCTCAGTCACTACTGTCTTAACAAAACACTTAAGTTATTCTGAAAACCTACACCTGCTTCTTAATTTATTTTTAAATACTTTTCTGTTGTCGAGTGAATGTTGCCTAAGTGTTTGTGTGTAGTGATTATCATTTACCCTTTAATCCCTTATATAAAAACGTCTGTAGCAAAGGATGTTTGTGTTGTCTAGTAGAATCTGTGTGTTCTAGATTGGATTATACAATTTTCAAATTTTGAGGGTTTTTATGTGTATATTATTTCTTCTGTATGTCCCTATGGGTACCATATCCACATCTGATCTAACAGAGACCAGAAGAGGCCATTAGATCCCCTGGAACTGAAGTTACAGGTAGTGTTATCCACCATGTGGGTATTTGGAATTCAATCCTGGCCCTCGGAAAGAGCAGCAGATGCTCTTAATCACTGAACCATCTTTCCAGGCCTTGGATTGCATGAATTGAAAGCACAGATTCTATGTCTTTTCCCCTTCAACTAAAACCCATCATGCTGGGTACCCTATGCTGTGTGAGAAGGTTCTTCCTGCTATCTGAAATATAATAACTTTTTTTTCCTTCTTAAAACCAGGCAACAAAGTAATTGCTTAGTTCACCTCCGTACACCTCTACATACAGGATGCTTCTTGAGTGCCAGAGAACTGACACAAATGAATTTTCCTTCTTTTGTACAGTTATCAGCATGGGTGAACTGACTAGCACTAAATAAAAGGTTTGCAACAATGGCAGCTAATCATACCATGAATTAATAGTCATTAAGCTAGTTACCTAGTGGTTGGCATTATGAATCATATGACAGACTCACTTCCAGCATTAATATTAATGTTAAGAAACTTGGTAGATCACCTGTTGTGGTGAATACTTGAAATAAAGACACCTTTTTCTTGTCATAAACTATCTCCCCCAACCTACCAGTTCCCACTTATATCAAACCCGTATTAAATGAAGTGCTTCCCTTTTCTGATGTTAATAATTACTTTCGGGCCTAAGATAATCTATATACGTTATATGCTAATTCTTTGGGTAACTATTTGGAATATAGTATAATCGTTTTGATGACAATGAGTTTCATTGAAAGTATTTTACCAATTCCTTAAATCTTAATTGTTTTATAGTTCTAAAAACACACCTGTAGAAGAAAACAAAGAGTGCACACCTTTAATCCTAGCACTTGTGAGGCAGAGGCAGGCGGATCGCTGTGAATCTGAGGCTAGCGTGGTCTATAAAGCGAGTCCAGGAAAGTCAAGGCCACACAGAGAAACCTTGTCTCAGAAAAAAAAAAGACAAAAAGATAAAAGAAAGAAAGAAGACTGTCCTGCTGGTCAGTCAGAGTGGCCAGCACCTGTAATTTCATCACTTGTAAGGTCAGCCAGATGCAAGAAGAGCAGAAATTCAATGTGATCCTTGACTTCATAGTGGATTAGAGGCTAGCCTGCACTGCATGAAACCCGGTCTCAAAAATTAACATAAAAATGTATCTTTTCATTGTTTATTTTTACTTTTCTTACTCTAAATTAAATGTATCATAATTTTCTTTCACTAAGGGACCTCTTTCTTTATAAAAATCAAAGATGGGGAAAGGTTTACCTCTTCTTCTACTTCACTGTTGTGGAATGGGTTCCATCTGGCCTAGAGCACTTGTCAGACTATATATTCCAATACCCAAAGTGTCTCGTTTTGTGCTGTCTTCACTCTTCCTTTGATATATGGAGAATTTCATGACCGTTTCTGGAAATCTGTCTCTGGCTTTTCCTGGCAGTGTCTTAGTAGATAATTCATCTAATGCCTACTTTTCCTATTATGAAACTGATGCTTCCTTTTTGGTTTGTCATCTCAATACCTACCCATTAATAATTTAATAACCCCTATAATACTTAATACCTAGGAAACAAATAAGTTACCTCCCTACTCACCCAATCTTATACTCTGCAGGTGTGTCTTTCTGCCTCTGCTTCTGTTTCTGTCTCTATATCTCTCACTCACTCCCTTCTTACTCTCTCGCCTTCAAAAAGAAACCACAGAAACACAACATAAAATAAAAACAAATATCAAACTAATAATAAGTCTAGATTAATACTGAGTTCTGAAAAATCAACTTATATGTTTCAGTCAATATATTTTCTAGCCAATATGTCCTGTTCAGCACATGAAGGGTTTGTCAGCTGTATATTATTATTTTGCCTCATTAGGGAATTAACTAATGTGTCAAAAATACTGGCAACTACCCAGAAGCAGCAAAGTTCTATATGAAAATTAAGTACTAATTAACATCTTAAGTCAACAGCCACCACTTCATTTCTGTCAAATATAAATGTATAAATTGAAAATATATTTACATATGTAGACTTTTCCTCTGTGCACAAACTCTGCTAGACAATGTATATGTGTGTTTAAATATGTAGTTGATATATACTTAATATATTATTAAAACATTGTATTAAAATATAATAAACATGTAAATATATGTATTTCCAACAATGAAGAAATAAAAGAATATTTTCCTCCAAAATGTCTTTCCTAGATATTTTTTCTAGCAAAAATAAAACTCATGGATATATAGGAAAGAGATGTATTGGGGCTCTCAGGTGCAGTATGCAGTATGCAAGTGAAATCAGCTCCCTGCTGTTCACTGTAGTTCGCAGGGTCATCTGGATTACACACGCCTTCAGAATTCAGTTTCCCTCTGATATTTTGAACAAAAATTTAGTGCTGTGATTAATACACTGTTTCATCACACATAACAGATGCTTGGAATCATGAAGATCTAGAAAGAGGAGTTGTCACCTGTTTGGTTGTTCAACATATAATGTGGCTATGCAGCATCTTCTCTGCAACGTTCAAAAGTAACAAAGTTGACCACTTTAATAATAGTACAATTCAGCACTGACCATACTCAGACTATTTATAAGCACATCTAATGCCATACCCACAGTTCCGAAGCCTATCTCAAGAGCTTTGCCTTCACAGGCAAACAATAGAGAAAGCATGACTACTTAACATAGGTAAAGCCCAGGCTGGGAGGCAATGTTTGGGAAGAAACAGTTTGCTGTGCTTCTCTTTGGCTAGGGGTTGAATTCACTGCTGGAGATTTTTTAAATGTTTTAATGGGCTGAATCTGGTAGCAAGGACACCAAATTTATATTTAGGAGATTAAGGCAAGAATGTTGCAAGTTCAAAGACAGCCTAGAAATTTAGCAGGATGCAGCCTCAAAAATAATTCTTAAAGGGGTTGAGAGTATAGATCAGTGGTAGAGCATTTGCTGAACATGTATGAAGCCCAAGATTCAATTCCCAGTGTTATAAGAGAAAAAGAGAGATACAGAGACAGAGACAGAGGAAGGAAGGAAGGAAGGAAGGAAGGAAGGAAGGAGCTGGCACAAGAGTTAAAAGACTATAAAGTAAACTTGTTTATCAAACAAAGCTTCCTTATCCCAGGTACACCATCACTTATAAGGAACACGCCATTATATCCAGCCTCTTTGAAACAGGTGACCCATCATTAAGTGCAGCAGATGTAGCCATCTCTCCCTCTGTTCTAGATGTTTCCCAAGCATCTTGTACTCACTGCGTTGTGTAGCTATTTCCTTCAACTCTGAAGTGATGAATTTTTATCATCTCAGTCTCTGGCTCATCTCTCATCATACTTGATATGTCAATTGGTGATTGTCGTGTGTAATGATGAATCACAAACGTCATCGGGAATGTGAAGTGGTTATGATTTATAAGGTATACCTAGAACACTGTCTTCCAGTTCTTATCTCTGAATAAAAGAAGACTAATACAACTGATATTCACTGAAGAAATATGATGTGGCAAGTGTGTGCATATTATCTTATGCATTTCGGCAGGTATTCTTAACCTCACTTTAAAGATTAAAACACTAGGGCCTAAGAGGATAAGTTCCTTACGAAACATCAAAAGAAAAAAAAATTTCTCTGACTCATTCTCCTGAGCACAAGACCAGGAGACTCAGCCTAACCATGCTTTGTTCTATTTTAGATACATAACAGTACACAGTCGGTCCAAAAACCTCAGCCACCCTTGGTAGGACAAAGTCATGGCTGCATTGTCACGAAATTGGCTTAGAAAAATTAATGCTTCAACTGTACCTGCCTTCACCAGTAGGGCCTAGAAGTCCTGTCTCAGTTTCTAGGTCAACAGTTCCTGATGAGCGTTCATATCTCATCAGAATGATGCCCAGATTCTCGTTAGCTGCATCCCTTCTGTAGTAGGCCCCCGGAGAGCATGGTTTATGCTTTGGTGCATGCTGCTGGCTGTCAGCTTGATTCACCCCAAATTGACAAGAGCCTGCTTCATTAGCACGGGTACCATCCAGGCCTTCTGTCAGGCTCGCATTTCCCCCTCTCTCTTCTCATCAGTATCTATTTTTTTTTTAATCTCTGTTCTGTGACTGTCTGGAACCTGCATCTGAACAGAGGGAGATTGTTTCCTTTCTGCCTCTGACTGTCAGCCAGTCTCCATCTGAACACATAAATATGTCTCTCTAGACAATGATTTTTAAAGGGGAAATTTCTTTCTAAATACTATACATTGTCAGAACCAAAGAAAATATGACAAAGTCCACTGAGAAGTAAAACTTGTTGCAAATAAGTTTCTCTCTTTATTTACTTATGAAATCATAATAAAATTACATTTCTCTCTTTTCCCCTAAACTCTCCCATATACCCTGTTTTGACCTCTTCCAAATTCAAGGCCTCTTTATTCATTAATTAATTATTATTATATGCATATATATAAACAAAATTATACAAGAAAGAGGCAAGAAATTTCCCTATTATTTAGTTTAATGAACTGAATTTTAAAAAAGTCTCAAGTTAGAATTACAGTTTTTCAGATCTCAGTTTTCCATTTATAAATGCCTTTCGTTCATACAGCAAGGTTTAGTCTGTGTGTGTGTGTGTGTGTGTGTGTGCACGCACGCACATGCCTCAGGATATAACCTTCTCTATTTATGTATTGTGGACATGAATTAGAGATATACCTTAAAAATCAATGTGCAATTGTTTTATGAAATGTTTATTTATCACAGAAAATTTTCTTAAAATTAAATACAACCTCAGTTCTATATTTTATTAATAAATTTAACAGGAAATAGGTTCCATATTTTATTATAGACTTCTAGACTGTATTTCTTCTTTAGCTCTTTCGTGATGAATTAATAAAATATTCATATTATTGATCTTGTTAGGCCTAAATAATTCACTTCTCCAGTGTTTGGATATATTTAATAGTTAAAATTAATGCTAAAATAATTCTGGCAAAATTACAAAAGATAATTGTTTCTTTGTGGCACTACGGCATTGCACACCACTCTACCACTGGTGATGATAATAACACCACTTAATGTAGATGGAATACTTAGATTTAGCCAAAGACTACTTCTATTCCATTCATTCATTGGCTCATACAAACAAATAAACATGAGCTATTTTGAATACAATTATGATAAGATTTTTATATGAAAGCATGGAGTACAAGACTGGGAAAAAGAGGACACGGGACGATGGAAGGAAGATTAGAACAAGGGAAATCCTTATGGCTGGAAAGGAAGAAAGGACATCAATGGTAACCCACATTCCTTAGAGAAAAATGCCAACATAAATCGAAGTCACTCACATCACTTGCATGAAACAGTGCTCTTCCCTAATTTCATCCTCACTTCTCGTTTCTTCAGAACAGGTACTGTTCATATCAGCTGCTTTAACAATCACAGCCGTTTGACTACAGAACCATGGGTCGCAATCACACAGAGCCACTCCAGATTTACCTTTCAAGTTCTTTTCCTCAAGATGAAATAGAATGCTTATGTTTTTACTTAACATGCTTTTGAACACATTTTTTTCAGAATGATGAAAGAATTAATATTTGCATAATAACTTCATGATAAAACCAGTGTCAGCTCCATTTTTTTCTCATCATCAGTGTTTTCCTGAACCAAAGTTACCTAAGCCATTAAAACTATTCAAAACAAGACCTAAAATGACCTCAGCAGCGTGATGGAATCACCCACCCACTGAAGAAAGAGCTTCATTAAGACAACTCCAGGAGTATAAATAGCCATTCTGTTTTTAAAGCCCTTAATGGGAGGTAATTATACAGCCTTCACTATTAGCTCATTTCAGGGCTCTAAAATGCTTCTCACACTGAAACTGAGAGAAAGTATCAGGCTTTTCCTTCTATCTAGAAAATATATTCAATGAAGAGCATTTCCCCTAACCGAATCTCTTATTACTGATCAAAAAATATGTTTTTACAATGTTCGATGCTTCCATAGCTAAAGATCACTGGGTGCTTATTATGGTAAAATTGTTAGTCAAGAACAGAATTTTCAACATGATAGAATTTTATATAACAACTATTTTGATCTTTCTCTCCTCCATACAGAAATAAAAAATATTCATGTGGGCCTCACTACCATAATCATACAGTATGTATTATTTACTTAAAACGTGTATATGGAAATAACTGTTACCATTATGTGGAATTAGGAAGATGCTCAAACTTAATTGGTCAAATGTCATGAGTGTTCTTTTGACCAGAGCTCATGTTTAGGACAGTAGAGATGGAAACATTGCAGCTAAAACAGACTATGTCACACCCACTGTAAATTAAGCTGACAGCCTGAACCAAGTAAGGCATTATATATTAACTGAACCTAAGTATTAGAAAGCAAGATCCTCAAGAGGTGCATGCAATGAAAACTTTTCTGGGCCAGAAATTTGTGGGAAAACCAGAACGGAGATACTGGTACATGATACTGCATGTAAAAAAGAAAACCATTAATGTACTATAGATGTTTAAAATTGTTTTATTTCTAAGAACTGTTTATATAGTGATATGTTTTATGTCAGACCTTGTTTTAATACTAACTTTCATATCAAAGAGTATGCTCATTCTCAGATAAATGAGGACATGGGATGGCTTAAAGGTAATGTTAATAGCAGTCTCCATGTGTATTTGAACAATGAAAAATGAACTTAAGTGAGATCAAGTAAGAAGAATGGGGTTTTAATGGATATGTTGGCACAAAAGATGATGACTATACTGCAGGCATTTTATCCTTTGGGTAAGATATTGAGATTGTAGTTGGTATCACTAATGCTAATCAGGGGCTACAAACCATGATGAATTTCTATCAGTTAAATTTAATTTTATGTGAATTTCCTGGTTTTGTTTTTATTTATTCATTCGTTCATTTTCTTCAAACTTATAAGGTAAAACAAACACTGTCACATCAAAGTTGGACAAGACAAACCAAGAACAAAATGGGTCCAAGAGAAGGCATAGGAACCAGACACCCATTTGTCTGCACACTCAGGGATCCCAGAAAATACTGAACTTGAAGCCATAGTATAAAGGCAGAGGACCTGGTGCAGAACAGTGCCAGCCCTGAGCATGCTGACTCAGGCTCTGTGACTTTATATGCACTTTGCTCATGTTGATTTAGAGGGCCTTGTTTTCTTAGTGTCCTCCATGCCTCTGGATCTTCCTACATCCCCTTCCAAAGGGTTCCCTGAGCTCTGAGTGGTGGGATTTGATGGAGACATCACATTTAGAGATGAGTATTCCAAGGTCTCCCACCCTCTGTGAAATATCCTTTGCAGGAGTAAACTCCTCTCCTGATATCTAAACAAGGCACTGATCTATAAGTATAAAAGAATGTCATTAGGACTCACTTTCTCAAAACATTTTTAGACAAGTATTTTACCCTGTATCCCTGGGTTATCTAGTCTTGGGTTCTTTATGGTCCTCAGGGTTTCAGATATGGATTCAAAGTCATGGAGAGGGCTGTAAGTCAAGTCAGTTATTGCTTGTTTACTGCCACAAGTGTGCCACTATTGCCCTAGCATACCTTGCAGGCAGTATACTATTGTGGATAAAGGGTTTTGTGGCTAGCTTGATGTTCACATACTCTTTTGACAGCATTAAGAGTAACTTCCTAACGCTGGAAGGTAGGACTGAAAGCTCTATGTAGGCACCAACTCGACATCTGCAGTGAGTTGTATGGGTGGTGTCTTCAGCTATGAGGCCTTGCTGTCAGTTTGTGGGGACCAACCTATAGTCTTGGCAGCATCTTCAGCTATTTGGGGACTCTCTTGGGCCCTTTTGGCGAACAACTCAGTTATATATTATCCAATCCCCTTGACAAGAGATGGCCAGTTTTAACTGTTTCCCTGTTATTTGGTGATTTTATAAAATTTTTTTCTCCTTTATTAATTTATTCTTGTTACATCTCAATGGTTATCCCATCCCTTGTACCCTCCCATTCTTCCCTCCCTCCCATTTTCCCCTTATTCCCCTCCCCTATGACTGTTCCTGAGGGAGATTACCTCCCCCTGTATATGTTCATAGGGTATCAAGTCTCTTCTTGGTAACCTGCTGTCCTTCCTCTGAGTGCCACCAGGTCTCCCCCTCCAGGGGACATGGGCAAAGGTGAGGCACCAGAGTATGTGAGAAAGTCATATCCCACTCTCCACTCTACTGTGGAGAGTGTTATGTCCATTGGCTAGATCTGGGTAGGGGTTTAAGGTTTACCGCCTGCCTGTATTGTCCTTGGCTGGTGCCCTAGTTTGAGCGGGACCCCTGAGCCCAAATTTTAGACTGACTTCAGATTGCATACAGTTTAGGAAGTTTCTACTGTACTACATTTTCATATCACTCCTCAAGTGCCTCTTAATTTTAGCTGTCTCTATCTGTATACCTCCCACAACCCTTTTTAACCTCTCTCCTCCATTTGATCCTCTCATCCCACACCCACTATCCATTCATAAATATTCTATTTTCCTTTCCTAACAAGATCTGTTCCCTCTAGTCCTTATACCTATACCTTAATTCCTTATACCTACCTCTATAGTTCTATGAATTATGGCTTGGTTATCATTAACTTCACAGATAACAGTCACATATAAGTGAATACACGCCATATTTGTCTTTCTGAGTCTGTAATACCTCACTCAGATGATTTTTTTCTAGTTCCATCCATTTGCCTATAACTTTTATAATGTTATTTTTAAGAGTTGAGTAATATTCCATTATGTAAATACAACACACTTTATCCATTCTTCTACTGAGTGGCTTCTAAGTTGTTTCCAGTTTCTGGCCATTATGAATAAAGCAGCAATGAACATGATGGAGCAAGTTCCTTTATGGTAGGATAAAGTATCTTTTAGTATATGAGCCAGAGTGGTACTGCTGGATCCTGAAGAACCATCACACTGATTTCCATAGTGGCTGTACCAGTTTGCACTCATACAAGCAATGTAAGAGTGTTCCTCTTACTCTGCATCTTTGCCAGCAAAATCATCATTATTTTGCTGATCATAGCTATTCTGACAGGCGTAAGAAGAAATCTCAAAGTAGTTTTGATTTGAATTTCCCTGAAGGTTAGTGATGTTGGACATTTTTTAGTGTTTCTCAGCCATTTCAATTTCCTTGACTAGGAATTTTATGTTTAGATCCGTACCTTCATTTTTAATTGGATTATTTGTTTTCTTGATATCTAGTTTCATTAGTTCTTTATATATTTCTGATATTAACCTTCCAACTTCTATCAGATGTGGAGTTGGTAAAAAAAATTTTTTTCTCAATTCTGTAGTTTACCACTTTGTCCAAATGATGGTGTTCTTTGCTATGCAGAAGTTTCTCATTTTCACGATGTCACATTTATGAATTATTGATCTTAGTTTCTGTGTTAGTAGTGTTCCTTTTAGAAAAGCTTCTCCTGTGCCAGTGATTTCAAGGCTGTCCTCCAGTTTCTTTTCTATCAGGTTCAGTGTATCTGCTTTTATATAGAGGTCCTTGATCCATTTAAAGTTGTCTTTTGTGCAAAGTGATAAGTATGTAGACTCTTCTAATGGCCTATTTTTTATTTTAACTATTGGTTTCAGTTAAAATGATTTAGTAATAACAGAAAATTTCAATAGTGAAATGCAGATTTCATAAAATAAATTACGCTAAAGAAAGTCTATCAGATAAGATTAAAAACACTTTCTTTTAGGTCATCTATAATTAGAAAAAGGGAAAGGAATAGTGAGTTAGAAAAAAGAAGGGAAATAGTGACTGTCTGAAAGAGGTTCATCTCAGAACACCAGCAGTCAGCCCAAACAGCAGAGAACTGGGAAATTGCTCTGGTTTGTACCACTGGGGATCACTACTTTCACCTTCAGGAGAGCAATCTCATTGTTTGTTCATAATACAAAAGATTGTTAAGTCCTTAACAACTGATGATTAGACCCTGGACCATCAAGATAGCAGCGAGATATCAAAATAGAATTTTCTAATTCTTATCCTAAACATAAATATTGGTTTGAACAATTCTTCGTGTATGAATATATCTTCACAGGGGCTAAGAAAGATAATAAACATTAAAACATGAACTGAAAAGAACAACAAAGACAAATTCATGTTATGCACATAACCTTCACCACCTACCCAGGTAGTACTTCATGGAAAGAGAAAGTACTTGCTTGATGAAAGCAAAGGGAAGTAGGCATCAGGTATACCTACTGCTGCAACACAAGCTCTGACCAAGTAAAAGCAAGTTCTGGCCATAAAATTACAGCTAATGTTCTTTCTATGCTTCTGTCCTGGGAGCTCTGGATGGCCCTCATGCCACCTTTTCCATAACCCAGGTATCAGGCCCACAAAGGGAGTCAGAATGCAGACTTGACAAGATAACTCTTAAGTACCAGGTTCACCCACCTGATGACTCAGGAAAATCAGTCTACATGAACATTCTAGAAAGTCTACCTGTGGCTCAAATTGGAACTTGACTGGAATCTCTTTATAGATGGGATGCTGAAGGCATTTCTAAATAAAGACAGTCTACATATACTGCAGAGGTACACAAAGTACTTGACAATTCAAATGATTGGAATTAACCCTAGAACTTTAAAAAAAAATACACAGAAATGGTTTAAAATAATTATGAGATAACAATCAACAAGAACTAGAAGTGTGAAGGAGATTGAAGTTATACATTTGTTTAAAATATGATATATAAAGGAATGGAAAGTCTATATGAAGTAATATTTAAACTGATCAAACAAATTAGTGAAACCAACAAAAAATTATTGAACGTAAAAAAGAATGAAAGCTAAAAGGACAAATAAAGCTCAAAAGGAGTATAGGCAAAAGAGTATTTGAACAGCAGGGGACCAAGAAGGGAAATAAAAAAAGGCAGGACTTACAGAGCTTATTTTAAGAATTAAAGTGAGGAATGTGGGTATAATTCACTGTCAAAGCATGAGCTTCCACTAAGTAATGGAGGATATGCCCGGTTCAACCCAAAGAGTCCTTCCTTACAAGCAAAAGAAATAACAGAGTAAGCTCTCTAAGAATAGGTGCACCTTTCACCTACTACAGCAATAAAGTACTTTAAAAAGCATTTTAAAGGATATATTTTGGCTCACAGGTCCTTAGGCATTGGTCCAAGGATTATTAGCTTTGTTTCCATGAGCCAGTGGCAAGACAGAAAACCATGGTGGAAGAAGTGAAATGAACCAGGGTGGCACACCTGTTGTTGGATCAAGAGTGCAGAATTAAAAGTTTTAGGTTTTTTGAAAAAAGGGAAACAAGGTTATCAGTTTTTTAAAAAATGTTAAAATGTTAATTACTTTTTAAAATATTGTACTATATTTTAGATGAGCTTCATCATAACCACAGAGGGAAAGAAAAACCTATAGTACACTGTTTCTCAACCTGTGGGTCACAATCTTTTTCATAATGAACAGCCCTGTCACAGGGGTCAACTAGGACCATTGGAAACAGATATTTACACCATGAATCATAACAGTAACAAAATTACATACTAAATTAAAAGCAAAAAATATGTTTGCACGTCACATAACATGAGGATCTGTATTAAGGGGTCACAGTACTAAGAAGGTTGAGAACCACTGCTATAGAAGCTAAGCCAAGCAAAAGGAATAAAGCATCACTAGAGAAGATGATCTAATCACTGAAGAACACATCCAGAGTAGAATAAAGAAACAAAGGATTTACAACGAACCCAGGAAACATTAACAGAATGGCAGTGTTAAGTTCTTACCTATTAGCAATTACCTTGAAAATAAGTTGATTAAATTATCCAATTGAAAGACTTGGAGTGCTTGAATGGATTTCAATAAAGAAGATCCAACTATATACTGCCTTAAGAGACTCAATTAACTTTTATAGACATCCATAGACTAGCAGCAAATGGAAGACTTGGAAAAGATACCCATGCAAATGAAAATTAAAATGGAGTGATTCTGTCTATCCTTATAACAATTAAGGTAAACACTAAGTCAAAAGCTATTTTGAAAAACAAAGATAACTCTTATATAAAGATAAAGGGTTCATTCACCAAGAGGATAGAACAATAGTACCTACATCTACATCTAGAGCTACATCCTAAATTCAATAATAAGAAATTACTAGTACTAATAAAGACAGTGATGGACTACAGTATGATAGGAGTAGAGATTTCAGTCAGCATCACGATTTCTACAATGATAACACATACAGAAAATATAGGAACTATAAGAATACAAGAAAATATCAGGTTTAGTCTATAATTAATAACAATGAATTCATCATATAGAGAGAACTTTCATTCACCTGCAACACAAAATACCCCTTCTTCTGAAAGGTATGGGGGAAACCAAGCAGATTTTAGGGTACAAAGTGAGTCTTAAGTAAAAAATACTCAATCACGTTGAGTATTTTTCTGACGACACAGCATGAAAGCAGATATCAACAATGGGACGACTGTTGATCAGATTCACAAATATTGGAAACTAAACAAGAAACCTACAAATAATCAGTATGCAAAAGAAGAAATTAGAGGAGAAAGTAAAATTAACTTGATCTAAACGAACATGGATACTAAATATACCAAATCTTACAAAATAGTTCTTAGAAAAATCTCAAACAACACAAGAAGTTGAGAAAGAAAAGTACACTTAGCTCAGTTTGAGCAGAGGGGATAAAATACTAAAGATCAGAATAAGGCAAATGTAATAGATACAAAAGTAGCAAATATTGTGAAAACCAAGGGCTGATATTGGTGAAACTTTAGTGAAATGTTGAAACAAATGGGATTGAAATAAATAAAACCAGAAATGAAAAAGACATTACCAGTAATGCAATATTCACACAAAGGATCTTGAGACAGTACAGTAAAAAGACATGTGCAATGCACCAATGCTGGACACATGAAATCCATCATGACTGAATCATGAATAAGCAGAAGATATGAACAAATTATGTAAAATAAGATTGGGTTAGCAGCAAAGTATCTCCTGTCAGAGAGCAACTCAGGACATGCAGGCTTCAGAGCTGAATTCTGACATCCAAAGGGGAAAGAAAAAAAAAACTGCAAACATTTAATAAATAAATGAATAAGAGAAAAAAATCCAAAGTGTATTTTATTAGGCTTGAAACTATGGTAAAATATCTTTGGTTAAGGAGGGAGTAAAAACAATACAAAAGAAAGTATCAAATTAAATTTCTAAGGATATTAAAATGATACTGCATCATGATCAAATGGAATTCATCTCAGAGATGCAAGAATGATCAAATTACACAAATCTGTAAATGCACAGTAAGGAAACAAAAGACAAAAACTGTATGTTCATTTCAGTAGAAAACACAAGTAAAAATAATTAACCCTTTTGTGATAAATACTCACAGAAAATTAGATACCGAAAGAATATACATCACAAAAAGACATGTATGACAAGCCCAGAGCTAATATCACATTCATCATGTACAACTCTGAAAGCTTTATCTAAGATGACACAATATGACTCGTCCCATTTCTCTTCCTCATATCACTAGAAGTCTTGGCTGAACAATTAAGCAAAAGAAAGAAAAATAGACATCCATCTAGCCACGTAAAAGTAGGAGAGAAGTGCAGTTGAACTAAATGTAAGAAGAACTGCTCTTATCCAAATAAATTCAGTGCTATTCAAAGTAATATGCAGATTCAGTTCAGTCCTGGCCTACGGAGCTACTCACAGAAATGGAAATTCTTTTAATTGAAAAACAGTATTTCTCACACAATATATGCTGATCACACATTTCTCCTCGCCCAAGGGAAGAATGGCCTCCTCCTCTCTACCTTGTCTTTCACCCAGCTCCACCCCCACCCTGTCTCTCTCTCTCTCTCCCTCTCCCTCTCCCTCTCCCTCTCACACACACACACACTCACACATCTCTCTCAAACAAGCAGCCAAAAAATGCTAATATTTAGTTTCCTAACTAATGACAATGACAAGCATTGGTCCTTGATTGCACTTTGCTCACTTATGTGACTAGCAAGGCACTGATGTCATGCTGACCAGTTATGAGCCCCTACAAAGGTAGTGGGAACTAAACTTGGAAGCAAAGACAAGGAGACTGTACATCTTCTCATAAGGCACTGGTTCTCAGTATTCTAACTGCTGCTGTACTACAGTTCCTCATGTTGTGATGAACTCCAACCATTAAATTATTTTTGTTGCTACTGTCATGAATCATGACATAGACATCTGTGTTTTCGATGGTCTTAGGCGACCTTTTTGAAAGAGTTGGTCAACTCTCATAGGGATTGAGACCCACAGGTTGAGAACAACTGTCTTACGATAATATAAATGTGTATATGCTATTTACTCACAATCCATACTCAACATGCATGAAATTACTACTCAGAGTGGGTGGAAACAGGCACTGGACACTTAGGGAGCCAGTTCAAGATCTAGGGTAGGTTTGGGCATGGAAGCTTAATATATTTTATAGTGATTGTTTACTCTTTGTTCTTCATGTGTAATTCCTCGTGTCAGTCATACTTGGTGAGTCATTATTAAGAATGAGAGATGATTACTTTAGTATAATTGTAAACTGGGACTTGTCATCAGTTAGGAAACAACAAATTAATGATAACTTTATATTGGAAATTTTTTATGTCAACCTGGCTATTTCTATGCATTTTGGATGTGTACATGAACCAGGGACATCAATTATTTTAACACTTAATTTCCTCTATTTTACAGTGTCTTTTAAATACCCTTTATTTATCTATTAATTACTGCTTGAGGCATTTTTATATCCAATTATATTAAATTCTCATAATAATTCTAGATTTGATGAACCAGGCTGTTATTTAAGGTGTATAGGTGAGAGTTGAGTTCTTTGATGTTGGTCTCATTGGGAATGAAGCTATTTGGTCTGTAGCTCATCATCAATTGATATTCTCCATCAATCTTGTTTTATGTGTCACAACTTTAGAGCAACACAGAGTTTCAAATGTTTGAAAGAAAAAGCAATTGAGAAAAGACTCAGAGGTTTGAAAATGAAGACACCTCCACTTTCTACTTACTCCTTCTGTGACTGCTTATTATTCCTGCACAACTTTCAGAGGAAGCAATCACGCCACTGTCCTTCCCTGTGCCAGGGAGCACTTCCTAATCTAAAGATTACCCGATTACCCAGGAAAAGATCATTCCATCTAAGAATGTGTATAATGGTGTCAGCCACGTTTATTATTAAATATGGGAACCATATATAAATTATGTCCTCTGATTTTCAAGTAATTTTTGCATTTCCCATTATAAAATTAACTGTTTTTCATCTGAAAAGTTTAGATAAGCACAAGACAATTTGGGGAAGCAAGAAATTAAATGTTTAATCTTCCAGGCTAACCTTCCAATCGTTCCTATTATGCATTTTAAAATATATACATTTGTCTACTTCCAAACTTATTATGGGAAGAGTGATATGTGGATCTCTTCTTTTTACGCAGGGCTGCTGCAATTAAACATAAATATTTTACAGTTATTCTCGTGCTGAAAAAACCCTGAGTTGTTATCATTGAAGAGGATTTCTGTTCTGGTGAATGGCTTCACGGCTGTCCAATTCAATTCAAATTTACATTTCTTGTTCTTCAGAATCCCCCACCCCAATGACATGCATTTTACTTCCAAGCCGCCTTGTTGAATCATAAAAATCTCAATGCACTGGGCACTGCTATTTTTAAAATGAGTGGCTGTTTAAACTGGAGAAGTCTGTCCCTCATTTTAAGCAGTAGTTATGTTAATTACAAGCATTCTACAGTGCAACCTAGTGTGTCTTTTCAGCGGTTTTGTATGCAGGTTTGTGTACAAGCCGATTTTGAATTCCATTACTACCCTTGACTGATTCCATATTGCTCAGACTCTTAGCTGAATATCTATGGTTCATTTTCTTTGTCTGCAAAATAGTAATAATTGTTTGAATAAGTTTGGCCCCCATCGATTCAAGTTTTCGAATGCTTGGCCCGTAGAGGGTGGCACTATTAGAAGGTATGGCCTTCCTGGAGTAGGCGTGGCCTTGTTGGAGGAAGCTTGTCACTGTTGGGGCCTGCTGTGAGGTCTACCATGTTCAACCTCCACACTGTAAAACCCAGGCTCCTTCGGCTGCCTGTGGATCAAGATGCAGAATTCTCAGCTCCTCAGGCATCCTGTCTGCCTGCACACTGCTGAGCTTCCTGCTGTGATGATATGGACTGAACCTCTGAAAATGCAAGCCACGCCCAATTACATCTTTTCTTCCATAAGAGTTGCCATGATCAACATTTCTTGTCACAGCAATGGAAACCCTAATCAAGACAAGTAGCAATAATAACAAAATAGTAGGATGATTTTAAGATAAAATGAGATAATGCGTATAAAACATTTTTATCCTGTGAGTACCTAGAAAGATTCTCAATCTATGTTTTGTAATTATCATTACCATAGTACTAGCAAATTAAGTAATTATAAGTTTATATGGCAAAACAAAAAATGTCAACTGAATTCATTCTATACAGGATTATACTATGTTCTCCAAACATCTCATACACATCCCGGGTCATCATTTCCGTTCTAGAAGACCCCAGAAGCTTATCTATAAACTCCCTGATGCACTCCTGCAACTCATGATAAGTTGGGTGAGAGCTGAATTGACTGTACTGTTGCTCCCAGCTGTACTGCAAACAGTAACTGTCCTCAGCTGACAAGGTAACTCATATTCCTGAAGTCGCATTCATGCACTCCTGTTAAAGGCTATTCCTTCTGATAGCACATAATAGACAGTCTTAAAAATAAGCCTGTGGTCTGTAGTCATTGAAAGTTTTCAACATAGAATGATTCTTGAGCCTAGTGAACCTGTTTAAAGTCCTTCATTTCCTCTTAGTTCTGATCAGGTAACACTTTGGTAAGCTCTCTTTTTAACTCTGCTAATTAGCTTTTAATACTTTTGGTGTTCTCCTAAAGCCCTCCCATGGGAGCAAACACTACAGGCACAAAGAAGTACCCGCAATTTACCTTCAACTCAAGAAGCAACTCTATTTGCTGGTATAACAACCTTCTAATTTTACGACTTAACCAAAAGGAATTTTTTTTCACATGCACAGCACACACATATTATGACTAGGAATCACTGATATACTTTTTGTATAATTTTACGTAGGTAAATATAAAATGATGTGACTCTAAAGACTATATTAAATAAATGTTGTGTTGTTTGTGCCCTAACCTCCTTCTCATTTCGTATTGACCTCCTTCCTCCTCCTCCCCCTCCTCCTCCTCCCCCTCCTCCTCCTCTCCCTCCTCCTCGTATCTCCCTCCTCATCATCATCAGTTTAGACTACCCTTCCCATTATTCCATTTCCCACCTCATATTACCTGTATCCTGCTATTCCCCTCCCTAGACATGTACACACACACACACACACACACACACACACACACACACACACACCACACACACACCACACCTATGGTCCCTTAATATGTTCCTTGCTTCTATGGTTATGCGATGCTTTACACTCACATCTGAGAATTCACAGCCAGGAATTGCTGAAAAAAAGAGAATATGTAACATGCACTGCCTAGGTCTGTGTTACCTCATTCAATATAATCTTTTCTGGGAATGGTTAGCTGGGTCACAAGGTAGATTTATTTTTAGTTTTTGAGGAATCTCCAAACTGATTCAAAAGCGGCTGTACAAAATGGAACTTATACTCTCACCAACAGAAAGAGGGTTCTTCTTTGTCCACAACCTTGCCATCATGCAGTGTGTGTGTGTGTGTGTGTGTGTGTGTGTGTGTGTGTGTGTGTGTGTGTTTTAAGAGACATGAAACTACTTGGACTGATAATGTTCCCCACCATAAACTAACTAAACTAAACTAAACTTCTGGCACCAGCCAAGACAAACCCTCCTTTTTAATGATTGATCAGGATAGTCCAAGTAACTCCCAAACAATATGGAGTACACATGGACTTCCTTAGTTGCCTCTCATGGGTTGATCATAGGCCCCTCTTGCTGAAGACACTCCAAAGGAAGGACACAGGAATCCAGTGATTTCAGCAAGATCCGACATGAAAGCCTCTTTGCTGTAATCTACTTTGCATGCTTCTAAAAAAAAAAATGCTGTGCAAGCTACTAAAAGAGGGATGTGATTAAACAGTCCTGCCCAGTTGCAACACCTATGACGCATGACAATTGCCACATAACAAGATATGCGTAAAGGTGCAGTGAGTGGCACTCAGATGTCATGGCAACCAACAACTGTTGCACTGAACTTAAAGCCCACTCAACAGGAGGGAAATCATGCCTAGTACAGTTTCCCAGGGCAAGTGAGGTCACAGACTTTAGAAAAGTATCTACTACTGCCATTTTGTTAGACAAACATAATTCCTCACTACATTCTAAATCTTATTCTTACACACCCAGAGAAGTGTAGCACCACCCCTCATAAAAGAAGCTTCTCTTTTTAGCAAAGGAAGCCCGTAACAGAAACCCACACCTGGACACAAGACAGAAATCAGCAGATTGTGGGGCACCCAGGTACATTGGGTACATCTAGATAGCAACTCTGACACCTATGGCTCAGTGAACATGACAGAAGAAGGACCAGAAAATTAAGAGCCAGAATTCCAGTAAGCCATCTGTAAGAGTCTCTCCTAGAAATGCCTGCATAAGTAAGTCTATAATAATGGCAGTATCTATTTACATGTTTACATCAAGGAGGGGTATCTTTGTATGGACTTACCCCTAGACAAATAATTACAAATAACCAATGATTCCTGAAGGAGAAAAATTACCTTTGGGTAAGGCTGAACCCTTACTCACTGTCCAATGTAGAGTAGTTGGCCCTGAAACCATATATACACAGAAATGAAAATGTACTCAGTAATTGATATGTACATGCATTTGCTCTACCCTTCCACATGATTATTATTGTCATATATGTAATAGGGATAAAAAAATTTAAGATTATCAACTGGAGGAAGGAGGTACATGAGAAGGATTCACGGACAGGTAGCTAGCTGGGAGGGGCCGGAGGGAGAAAAGAGAGGAAGAAAAGTGGTATAATTTTATTAAATTAAAACATATTAATAAAGAATCTGAATCAAACTGCATCTGTTATAGTTCATTGTGGCTTTCTGGATGATTGAAAACAGCATAGCTTCTCCCAGGATACTGTCATACTATCTGAATTATTCTCCTTCACGCTGGTCTTATATCATTAATCTATCTTACTGTATTGTTACATTTGTGACCTAAATTATTTCTATGAGAGCATAAGCATGTAGGAACACATGGGAAATTCATGTAGGAAATGCATAATATAACGGATTTTTAGTGAGGGCAGCAAATAGTTGTTATAAATAAGCTGAAGGGTAGGGACCAAGATCTTCAATGACTTTGAATCTTATTTGATCGTACAAAGTTCAAATAAGTGACAAGTTCATATATAAGGTTTCTCTTTAAAACAATTGAATGTTTCCAAGTTTAATCTACATTTCTTTTCACTGGATCATGTGAATCTATTGATATGACTTAGAAAGATAATCTATATTTCTTACAAATAGTGTATATATACAATAGTGTATAACTAGATATTAGCTTATTATGGTGCCTCACAGTGTGTATCAGACTTATTTTACCTGTAGTTACAATATTTTCTAAAATCATAAACCAGTTGAAACTGAAGAAATAATTTCTTTCTTAAATACTTAATGAATAGCCATTTTCAATTAAGTAATCAAAGTGCACTTGATATAAATTAGCACTATTGCTTTTGGATTTTGTTTAAGTTCAGAATTACAAATGGAATATTTTATTTTTTAGTAAACTGATAATTGTACCAGGAGGACACTCTGGGTTTTGCCCTTAAGTAGCTAACCCTCTGTTTTGAAGCATGTAGGAACGCATCTTTTGCATAAAAGTATAAGAAACAGTTGTTGAATCAAAGAACAACCAATGGTGGATAACTAAACCTTACTCTCCCATATATAGTTGGAAAGGGAACTGGAATTTTTCAACCCATGAATGCAGAACTATATCCATGGGCAACAGGGAAGGCAGCGAAGAGCACAGGAGGACGTAAGGATTGGTTGAAGCTCTGGCTCCATTGTTTACAGTCACTTTGAGTCTTGAGTCCCCTTCATTTTTAGTGGGATGGTAATACCTCACTCACAGAGCAATAGAAGTAAAATGTCATAGAATTTATTCATGTCCAGCACATATCAATACTCAGTAGCACATACTTAATAGAAACAGAAATTACCAAAATATCCCAAAGATATCACTGAAGACCTACTTTGTGTCTTTGTTACATGAAGACAACGAATACATATTGCTAGTTATTAGTCAACTCTATTTTTCATTATCAAATTTAAACAAGGAGAGTCTGCCTTCATGACATTTCTGTATGCACATCCACTTTATACAAGAAACTATGATGTGAATCTAAACTGAAGACATTGGCATAAAGCTGTAAATTACATTTTCCTCCCTCACCCCAGCTCCCAGAAGAATAACTCTGAAGCCTAAATGTATTTTTGAAAGCTTAGGCTAATATATAGGTAAACTTGTTCACTTGCTCATAACTTATAAACCATTTTGTTTTGTTTTGATTCTTAGTTCTGCCATGTGGCTGATGCCTCTGCTCAGTTTCATATGTGCATCTTCTTTAGAATCCTGAGGCAAATCTCTGCCTCTCACTATCTCCCAGAGTCAGTCTCTCTATCTCTGACCTCCCTCCTCTTTTCTGCCTCAGCTATTGGTCAATCAGCTATTTATTAACAAGTGATGAATCCATACAGTAGACAAGAGATTAATTATACTTATAGACATCACTTAAGTCAAGATTATACATCCCAATTTATCTTATGTATAATTTGTGCCAGCAAATTGCTAATCACTGGGGAAAATGTGTAAAGTGATGGCTTTACATCATCAAAGATAGACATGAAGAAAAGCACGTGGACACAAGACAGAGGGCTGCAAAGCAAAATTTTTGCTTAAACTCTAGTATGCAAAAGATGTCTGGGACCACATGGGTTCGAGAAATGATAACAGAGAAACAAATATGTGAAAATAGCCTAAAAACCCATTTTCAGGGCTTGGAGAGGTGGCTAGCTCTTGTGCAAAACCTAAATTCATCATCCAGTAGCCACTTCGGGGAGCTCATAGCCACACCTATGAGACCAAACAGGAGATATCTGACACTCTCTCCTGGCTTCTGCCAATACCTACACTCACATGCACATACTCACACAGAGACACACATGCATACACATGATTTAAAAAAAAAAACAAATCTTTTAAATTTTCACTTGCCATGTAAAGAAAGCGAGGAGGGGAAAAAAGCTGTAAGTGGTGTGAGTGTGAGGAGGGCTCTCCGAGCAGCTGACCCCTAAGCTTCTCTTGAATTGTCTGCCCTCTCTGTTTGTGGTTATTTCAATAAAAAGACAGTGTTATATGAAGAGAAATCCCTTCTTAATCACAGGTCCGGTACCACTATTCTTTTCCTGTATTTAGAAATATTTCATAACCTTGGGGAAAAGACAGAGTGGCAAATCTTAACTTTACAGAAAGCTGAATGTCTGTAATTCTATGGTAAACTATCTGAACAGCACCTGTGTTTGTAAACACCTGCCTTTGCATGCACTCCCTTGGATTCCTAGGTCCTCTCTTCCTTCAGTCAGGACTATTCAGGAAAGAGGTATACTCAGAATACCTCAGAGGTATACAACAGAGCTAAGCTAATATTAGTATATCCCAACTCCTTTTTTATAAAGTGAGTCAATGTTTAATTTCTTTTCTGTTACTTCTTTTATTTTTTAAGGTATAATATAATTGCATCATTTCCTTATCTCTTTTCCTCCCTCCAAATTTTCTCATATGCCTCTGCTTGTTCTCATTCAAATTCATGGTTTCCACCCTTATTACTTGTTGTTATATGTAACATATAACATATATACATATTTCCTTAAATGCCACTTGCTCAGGCTTTGTAATGCAACTTGTATCCATGCTTTGAGGATTGACCATTTGGCAATGGATAACAAATTGATGGGCCCTTCCCTGGGGAAGACTATTTCTGCTGAGACTTTTATACTATTTCTAAAACTTATATATTTTATAAGACCAACACAAGACATTAGGTTGAATAAAAGTGTTCTTCTCCAAATCCCAAATATATCAAAAAACCATGCATATGTATCCTAAAACAAAAATCAGTAGAGCCATCAGGAAAAAAAAGGATGCTGTGACAAAAACTGGAATACAGAAATGATAGAAGAGAGAGCAAAATGGAAGCTAACTGACAGAAACAGCAGAAGGAAAAACTCCAGCCCAAAGTAGGCCTGAGAAATAGCTATTGCCAAGGTGAAGACCTTTCCTCCCCTGGGAGGCTCAGAGTCAGCAAATTTGCAGGGCAGACACTCATGGGTCCAGCTAATTAAAAGACCATCAGTCAAAAAGCAAGCACAGTGCCAGGATTGGTCCTCCTTCCTCCAATGGAGGAAGGGTGCAGCTGCAAACTCTGGCGTCTGTTGCAGAGCATAACACCTTCAGAATTATTTGGAAGAAAGGAGAATCTTTCCTGAGACTGTTCTCAACCTAGGTATGTAGGTCACAATGAAAAACAATGAAAACATCCACAGTGTTGGGAAAACGAATTAATGCCACGCAAGTTTGTGAAACACACCAAACTTGTCTCAGTGAGGAGTTACCTAACGTTACTGGTGCAAAAAGGATATTGTGAAGATAAGAAATAATTACTGATATATTCACAGATGAATAAGCAGAGAAAAATAAAACAATTCAAATAATGGGGGAAAGGATACATACAAGTGAGAACAAAATTACAAAGCTATGTAAGTCAAGCCCATTTACTGCCATAAACACAATCATACACCTGAAAAGAGAATTAACCAAAAGGGAGAAGCAACTACAATGGGGGAGGGGTGGGAAGCAAGAGGCTGATATAAGAGAACAAAACCTCTATCAGTCAATGTAGGAGGAAAACTCCATAGATGTTGGCTAAATATTAAAGAAAAAACTGGGAGGAAGGGAGAGTACAGAAAATCATGGTATTTGGGGGTATGCTGTGGCCCTGGTGTCTTGTGATGGGCTAGTACATGTTTAAAGGTTGTTCTTGGGTCGGGATAATGCCTATTTGTGGTATATGTGTGAAAGATTAAGAATTACAAGATAATCATTTTTAAAAATTAATGAGTGGGCACATTATTATATGGTACATATCATAAGGCTATGTTTACTTAAATATTACATTAACAATTAATAGATTAATGTACAAATTCAACAAAACCGTGTTGTTAGTGATCAACATAATATATACATGTAAGACAAAAGATGGACAACTTAATCTATGGAAGAAAGAAAAATAATTTTACAACCGTATGTACATCTAGTGCCTAATAAGTGTGATCACAAATTTAATGATGAAAAAAAAACTTTCAAAAGTGGTGTGAGTGGTCTTGAGATGTATTTTCATGATAGAACACTTGGCCAGCATGCAAAAGGCCCTTACTGTAATCCTTAGCATCACAAAAATACACAGAAACATTGATGAAAATCTAAGTAGTCTTACATTCAGAATTTTAGATACACCAAGATAGGAAAGATGTTTTCTTCAAGGCTGTCAAAACAAATAGTCAAATCACTAAAAATGTAACATTTACATAATTCCTGATTATGTCATGGTTCTTCTTGCTATAGGTAGTCTACAGCATATATGTATAATCATATAAATGTATATGTAAAAAATAAAAAATGTTTAATTAAATAAAAAATCTAAGTGTTCTAACAAGAACAGTATTCTGTTCCATGTATTGGAAAATCAGTTTAAATTCTGAAGATAAATAGTCAAGCTTTTTGTAAAAAAAAAAAATTAGGAGCATCTAAAATACAGATTTCTATACAAATGTTAAGTTCAGAAGCTTTCTAAATTAATCATAAAATGCCTAGCAGCTTAGAAGGAATGATGATATAAAGTGAAGAGCAATCATTTCTGTGAAGCCAAACATGACACAAACAAAAACTAAAAGGGAAGTAGCACATTTAAAACAAGAACTTGCAGGATACACTGAGTTAAAATCTGCATAGCACATAGGGGAGGGGAGTAAGGGGGAAATGGGAGGGAGGGAGGAATGGGAGGATACAAGGGATGGAATAACCATCAAGATGTAATATGAATAAATTAATAAAATATATTATTTTAAATCTGCATAGCAGTTCCTCAAAGCAATAGGAAAAGCATAACTCGTGGAGCAGAGGAGCGGCCGAGGACATGGTCCTGCAATTCAGAGTCTAGGTGAATAACCTTTCTAAAGTTTCGATCTCATTATTGACTTGGAGAGAATCAACCAAGTATGTTTTAGCTACTATATTAGCAAAATTACAACATACATTAATGGATTCTTTATTTTTCCACTGAAGACAGCAATGTGTCCTAGTATGATCGTTCATAGGAGGATTCAGCAATGTCTATCGGATGTGACACGTTACCTGGTGGGAGTATGTCTGAATCAGAGTGTGAAAACCTGTTAGACTACACAGAGGTGTGAATCATCAGGGAATGCCACATCTCCGGTTATCCCTGTAGATACAGATATCAGACTATTTTTCCAAATTAAAATAGTTCTAGTCAGGTATGAAATTTGATAACATGATATTTGAAGGGTCAGAATTCTCAAGATAATAATTATGTCAATGAGTCATCAAACACTTCATCTCTAGCTTATATGAATTTTAGTAATTATGAGATGTTGTTATGTGCTTATAGAACAGATGGAAAAGAATGTTAATATCAGTCACTCATGCTTGCTCTATGTCACAAACCATGCTAAGCAGATTACAGATGCTTTGTTTCAGAGCATAGAAGTACTTGTGGTGCTAATATTGCATTCCCAGTTTGGAGATGAAGATGCCAATGGTTAGAGAGATGAAGGAATTGGTCAAAGGTCACATCTCGTTGCAGGATAATGCAAGCCCAGGTCTGGTTGTCTCAAGAGATTCTAAACACTATCCTGTGCCTTGAAAACACAAGCAAAAGATGCATTGCAATAGGTAAAGAATAATGCATACAAGATTGGGTTGTTATGAACTATGTTACATAGAATTAACTAAAATGTCAAAATCATTCACTAAAAAAAAATTACATCAAGCAATCATTCACCAAATTAGTGGGCACAGCAATCTACAGGAAAGGAAAGAAAGTTTTGTCTTCTGTCTACCTTCTAAGAAAACATATATTTGTTACCTTGACAAAAACACAAGTATTTATGAAAAATATGATACAGTAGATACCAAGATAAGGAACCCACTTATTCTCGCCATTTTTCATTAAATGTCCCACTGTATTTTACAAGCTCTTTATCTGATGTACTCTGTCATCCCTTGCTTACCTAGATTATTTAAGAGAGCCTGCACCATGGCTACTATCCTCAGCCTCCACCTCGACGACTAGACCGTGATGAACTGAAGCACCTACAGATGGGCAATCTCTCCGGTTTTGGTTTTTTGTTTTTGTTTTTGTTTTTGTTTCTGTTTCTGTTTTTGTTTTTTCTAATCTACTCAAGACCAAGAGCTTGCCAGTGCCAGTTTGGAATCCTAGCTCTTGGACCCGGTTGCCGAGGTGTTTGTTCGTTTTTATTAGTCCATCGTAGAAGTTGGCTCTTCTCCCAGACTGGCTGCTTTGTTTTCCTGTCCTGTGATTGTTTGGACCATCTGCTTCTGTGGATCATCATTGTCCTCTTCACGTTCTCCACTGAGAGTTGCTACAAGTTGGAGTTTTTCTTATAAAGTCATGGCCACCTGCATCATATCTATTTTTATATCCAATTCTCCAATTCTCTGTAGCTGACTTTTGCTTTTTGAAAGACTTTCTTATTTAATCTGATAGCCTAGACTGCATTTTTATATCCTATGCACTTTTAAATAAACCCCTTCAATGTGTTGTAGCTATATCGTCAGAATTACCACTAATACATTACTCAGGTTGACAACTACCTATGCCTATGTTAGCAGCAAACTTGATGAAGCTCAACAGCACACAAAATCTTGTGAGCTTGTGTCACCAATTAACAAAGATCAGAATATCTGAAGCCTAAAGGTTATTTCTAAACCTAAACTAACTCTAAACACAACCTTTAGGCCAAAAGCAGCTGCAGGCACATCTGCATTAAAAGGTTAATCAGAGAGAGACTGGTCTCCCCAGTTTGACAATGCAATTAGAGTCTTCAGCAGCAAGCAAGATGGGGGAAGTAAGTGTAAACAATACAGCTTCAAACACTAGAGCTGGACAAGAGACAAAGTCCACACACATTCATGGCTTATATGTTAAATCTAGCCCAAATCTGTGGTCAGTGACACAGGGAGAGAAAGTAAGATGGTCAGTAAGAACTATAGCACAAAATGGATTGTGGTCATAAAAACCAAAGCATTATATTTAGTTCTGAAATCTTAAGCCGGCCTATTGGGAAACCTTTGATCACTGCTCATATTTTAACAACTCACCAATTAAAGGGATCCATTGGCCTTAACTTCTGATGAACTCACTCTACTTAAGCCTTAGCAGCCTAAAATAAAAGATGAATAACATACATCTGAAAGCTAGAAAGATGATAAAAATGGTAGAGCTGTAGAATTCCATGCCGAGCATCCTCAGTAGAAGCATACTCCATAGATAACATATGCCACCACTTGCTTTCCTACACCCGTAGCAGGCATCAGCAGTCAGCCACAGCATGCTTTCCCACTGAACCCAGGGGCAGCCTCATTGTCTGCCTTGGCTCACACTTCATGCACATTGCTAATTGATTAGGATTGGCAATCCATTGGAATTGAAATCAATTCGCTATCCTTGAGTTGCCCTTTCCATTTGCAGTTCTTTGCTGTTGAGTTCCCATGGAAATTTTTAAAAGGAGTAGCATTATCTTCTGCAGGCAGATGGCTGTGGATCCCATACCTATTAATATGGGAAGAAGGTGACTTGCAAATATCAGAGACACTATGGAAATTCTGCTGACTGATGAACACTTTTATGGGCCAAAAAGTACCTTTTTTTTTTTTCTGGATCTTATCTAGAAGAAAGTTCTTCAGATAAATTTCTTTAAATATTCCCAAAGTGTCCTGAGTTAAACTTTTGTTTAAAAGTAATACAGAGACAAACACACAGCACTTTTACTTACATTCACTCAAAATCCCAGAGGGCTGTTGCCAGAGTTTGGCTATTGAGTGGAATAGTCCCCTGAGTCTGGAAGCTCAAACACAATCCTTTTCAGAGTGGAAATGAAGCTGGGCACAATTAGGCAGAAAACGATATCTTCTAAGGAAAAAGAAGCCCTACGCAGGCTGCATTCCAACTTCAGCTGAAAAAAATAAAAGGAAGAAAAGCTTTTCCGCTTGGACAGAAAAAGTGACCTTCAGTTGGTGGAGCAAAAAGTGATGCTTTTACTCTCTGCATCCTTGGGATTTTTTCCCTCACTCAAGGAATAGTGCTTTTCTATATGTAAGAGTTCAGATTAATATACACTTAAAAACCTTACAAGTTCACTGAAGCAATTGACCAAAGTTTTTAAAGCATACATGTTCTAAATTGGCTAAACCAATCTCCCATAGATAAAAACTTACCAAATATCAAAGAAATTGATTTTGTTTTGTTTTTTTTTACATTTTGTTGTTAAATGTTTCAAACACATTTTTGTCCTAATAGTGCCCTAGTTTTCTGCCTATTCTTCTGACAGGTAATACAATGATACTTTATCAAAACTTTTTCTTTTGTTTAATTTTTCAATTGATCTTGGCATTACCTTTACATTTTAACAGTGGCCTCTCTAATGGGGGAACCTCATAACAACCTAGAATTTTAAAGAATTTAATGGAAATATTAACAAAGTATTAAGTGTACATAAATGTTAGAGAGGAGGGGAAGAGAGAGAGAGAGAGAGAGAGAGAGAGAGAGAGAGAGACTTGAAAGAAACTCTTAAGATTTTTTTGAGTTCTATAGCTGTCCAACCACGTTGAATGAAACTGAATGTGATGTGAGATTTTAGGCCAAAAGTAATAAAGACTCCTGTGTGTTGGTTCTTTGGGAGTTGTACCTCTACTCTGCTGATAGCTGTCATTCCCATAACCTCTGAAGAAATGCAGACCATACACTCTGGCTGTGAGTTCACCTCTACCTCGGTGACACAGCATTTTTTTCTTCCTATTTCCAACTCTTATTCAGCAGTCGAAACTGACACTTGAGAAACTGCATTTTGCTTGACTGTTTCAGATAGATAAGACCTCTAGCCTGTTGTGGACAAGAATAGTTCATTTTTTTTTAATTCCCAAGATAATAGTTATAGCCTCAAAATTGTTTGCATTTCTTGATGTACTACAATTGTGAGGAGCAAAAGGTAATTTCAATCCTCAGTAGAAACTTACACAGCAATTATTTGTCATGTAATGCTTCAATATTGCCTAGAAAAGCAACTGAACTTCTAAATTCTAGAGTTCTCCCCAATTACAACTAGTGAAATTATCAGAGATTGGGTCCAGGAAAAAAGTTTTTTGTGCCTGCATGATTTCCTATTAAGTAAGCAGACTGATATAAGTGCTTTCATTTTCTGCATGCCTTTTGTCTTCAAGAAAACACATACAAAGAGACGCTGTTCTTTTTATAAAGAAATGCTCTGAACTATATGAGAAAGAATTCACTCCAAAGGATATTATTCCTACGACATCATAATTTTATGAGATGTGTCCAGATAATGGGACTATAAGAGCCACAAAACAGAACTAATTTCATCTTCATCCAGCATATGAGAAAAGAAACTGAAGATCTCATGAGATGGATTTAAACATAACAGTAGACCCAACTTTATACCATTAGATATTCCATGTGGTAATGCAGGGGGTCCCAGTACTAAGAGAAATCCATACTTACAAGTGCTTTGGAGTAAAGATTTATTAATAAATTATTAAATTGGTCAAACATTTCTCCAGCAAAGAAAAATATTTAAATTTAATATAAGCAATAGACTGCTTTCTTAAACAAATGTCAAGGTTTTATTTATTTGGAACAAAGGAAGTTAAATGGACATATTTCCATATATGTGCATCCCTATCAGCTTTCACAGGATCAGCTTGATAAGCTATATTTCAGGACTTATATATCTTTTTTTCTGCTCTCCTGTGCAGTTGACGGGCACTTTTTTGTTACAAATGAATGAATGCTACTAAAGAACAGGTTGACTATCTTATGATGCATTTTTAAAGTTCAAGCACACCGGTGAATTCTAGTACATCACTAGGACATGCTGCGGCTGTCGTGCTGTCTGCTAGGAGCTTGTCATGGAATGCTGGGACACGGTGTGTATGAACTTTGACATGGCTACGATTTTAAGATAGGAAGTTGACTATCTGACCACCAATGGGGGATATCTTGTTTTATCAGAAACTTTGTGTTTACTTTTATCTTTATTTTACAACACATGATCATTTGGGTATCATCATATTAATGATTTTATGTGAATTTTTGGATGTACGTAAAAGTACATTTTTACAGCATTAATTGTTCTTTAAAATTCTAATTAGTTTTTCTACATTCTAGACACATGCATTCACTACAGTTTTGAAAATATTCTCCATGCTGCTATAACAAAAATGGCATACAATATAAACAGAAGAATGAAAAAAGTCTGCCCTGAAATACACTCATGATGCTTCCTTTCCATTTCTTTGTTTTCATATAATTAAACTATGGCTCAAAAAGTATTTTTTTCAAAATTCCAGAATGATATATGGTAATTTTATAGCATACTAATATCTAGGAGAGTTGAAAGTTCTATTTTATGATTCCCATCCTTTGCCATAAAATTTTTTTCCAAAAGAGTAATGATGACTCAAAATGACAGTGCGTGACTTCACAGAAAGAAAAGTTGACAGCACTGTCATCTCTTGAGAAGAGCACTTACTGGAGTAGAAGTGACTCACTTGCAATGGGTAAAGAGAAATCAGAAACTCCCTGCTTCAGACCCTGCCCTAGATACTCCATTAGGAAGTAAGGGAAACTAAGCAGCCACTAGGCAGGAAGAAAAGAAAAAGCAGAGGCAAGAGCTAATATGACAAGAGTGCCCTCTCACTTCCGACACCATGAATAGTCAACATGAAATTACTAGACAAATCACAGGAAGGTGCAGGATTATACCTAGGCACAGAAATGAGAGGAAAGTAAACTTAGTGGCATAAACATAGAAGTAAAAAAAATGGAATACTTGGAATTTTAACATACAAAATATCGAGAGAAAACACTGCAGGGCAAACTGTGAGATGCCTTAAGTCTTTCAAGTTATCAGCAATTGATATCTGCTTGTGGAAAGCGAGTCAGTTTTCTTTGGGGTTGTGGCCTCTGGTGGGTTGACACTGACCCAGTAGAAGGCTAACATCTAAGAGTGTATGGCCAATACTAACTGTGCTTGAGGGATTTTTTTAAAATTCAGTGGGTAGACAAGAAGAGGTGTCAAGGAAAAGTAGGGGAGGGGCTAATAGGATCAAAGTACATACTACAAGGTTCTCAAAAAGCTAACACAAGATGAGAAGAAACAAATTATTGATTGAAATAGACATAATTTCCTCTGTCAAATGGAAATTTACCAAGAATGTTAAAGGATTGATTTTATTTTGGAAATACAATACTTGGAAAATATTTTTACAAACTCCGTGCCAAGCTGCCTGTATTTGTGCTTTCATTGCTTCTTGCACATATTTGTTGTCTTTTTTCAAGGGGATACTTTGCATCTGGAATATCATCTAGTACTGGGCACACACACACACACAAAAAAAAACATAAGTTAAGTGTTTTGAGACTACTGAGAGTTTATAAATCACAGCTTGTGCTGGTTTGAATGAGAATGCTGCCCCCTCTTCCCTGCATGGAGCTCATATATTTCCATGCTTAGGTCCCAGATGATGAATTATTTGAGAAGGATTAGGAGGTGTGACCTTGTTGGAATGGGTGTGGCCTGAATGGAGGATATGTGGAATTGAGGTGCCCTTTGATGTTTCAAAGCCTATGGTAGGCCCAGGGTCTTTCTCTCCCCTCCCCCACCAAGCCAAGAGAAAGCTCTCAGATGCTAATTCAACCCTATGCCTGCTTGCATGTCGTCACCCTCCTTATCATGAAGATAATGGGCTAACCCTCTAAAACTGTAAGACAGGCCCCAGTTTAGTGCTCTCTCTTATAAGAGTTACCTTGGTCATGGTGTATATTCACAAATAGAACAGTAGTTAAAACAGAAACATTTCAGGTACAAAGTCATTTTTACAATATTTTTTTATAAAATTGTGAGTGGAGTTAAACTCAACCCAGTATTAGAAGAAACATGAATTGAAAAATTAAACTGTTTTACAAATCCACATTATTTCAAAACACTTACTGGTGGCTTTTGGGTCTAGTACTAGGTGTTATTTCATATACAATGTATCCTTTTTCGGGAGGGTTGAGGGAAAAGAGAAAGAAATTTGTGAAAGGGCAATGAAAGCACAAATACAGGCAGTTTGGCATGGTGTTTGCAAAAAGAAATTCCAATGTTATAAATATATAACAAAATTCATTCTTTAACTTCTCTTGGTGAACACAATACCCACATGTATAACGGAGATTGAATCAATTATTATAATATTGTGTCAGTGTGGTGCTACTGATCTACCGTCAGTCAGCCTTACAACATAAATTATGCTACAAAAGTGAATGGTGTATTTTTTTTTCTAAACCCTTGGGTAGAAGGCAGGAAAGGGAAATATTCACTAAGCTACCCACAGTAAACAATCCGATGAAGGGATATATAAATTTACAGCCATAATGTAAGATATCCGGGGCAAGATATCTAATTCCACGGAAGCAAAGGGTTGTAGAATCTAAATTATCCACAGTGACTGTCTGGGCTGATAAATGCAGCAGATAATTTCTAGCCTCTGTAGTTCACTTTGTCAGCGTAGCTATGACTGTGTTGGGAGAGTCCCACATAAAGCTTTAAATTGACTCATTTGTAATATACGGCAGATGGTTCTCCCCATTTGTTACTGGGTGTTGCTCTATACCCTCTCATAACTCCAGCCTTTGGACAGCGAGCTGAACATTTTTCACCAAGTAGCCTCCATTTTATAGATAATGCTTTGTAGTTACTGCCTACCAATATAAAGAGCTACTTCTGTAATTCGGGAGAATTATCCACGCAGCAGCTTGTAATGTCATTTTAACACACCAAACTCAAAGTGAGTTTGCATTATTTTTAACTAGCTATGAAAACTTATCCTAAGATTTTTAAAAGAAATTATGTTTCCACCAGCTTCACATAGATCATTGTTGCTTCCTTTAGGATGTATTTATTATGGTTCATACAAAGTCAATTTTAGAGCAATTATCAATTGGCCATAATTTCTAAAAGTTGGTCTGAGATAGAAATGAACTTTCCAGAGCTGTGTTAGCCTATGTTCAGTGACCACACACCATTATTTTCGAAATTCTTGACTAAATTCTGCAAACTTTTATGTATAAAAGGCATACTTCAAGAAAAAAAAGCCCTGGATAATGTTTGTGTCTGTGCACTGGAATCTCACAAATATAGGCTTAAAATTCATTCTGTGGTTAAAAATAACAACAATGATGTGAATAAATAATTTTAAAGTCATTCTGAATCAATGCTTCTAAAATGAAACCTTACGGACTTTTTATCTAGTCCTCATTTCTTTCACTCATTTCCACAAACAAGAAAGAAGGCACAAAGCTATCAGAACAAGTTTATACTGGGCTTATCTTAATTTTTGCCAAGAATTAGAATGCATGTGGTCTTGACCAATCTCTTTAGCCCAATGATAGTAAGATGTACAAGGATTTTGTCATCCTAGCCCCATATGGGGTCTGGCTCCAAGGGAAAATGCAGCCTTCATAGAACCACCAGACCACGCCAAAATCTCTGCTGAATGCATGCACTCTACTACCAAACCTTGGTTCTTCATTTATCCAGACAGGCTCATGTACATTCCTATTCTTTCAAGTGCATCAGGTTCTTGAATACCACTCAAAAATAAAGTTCAATTATCTTGATGGGATCCATGCGTCAGCTTTTTAATATATGAATCGAATCCTTTCCTGGCCTGTTTCCTTGTACATATTTGTATGTATCTTTGTACATATCTTGTTCAATTACAGGACATGGGTTTCTAGCTTAACTACCCATTTTTTAACACCACCAACAAAAACTGCAATTTGTTTCCTTGATGGTCCTTTTTTTTTTTTTTCTAAAGGAAAGGATTTGTTGTGGGGCTTGGGTTTTTATGTCTCTTCTCACATTACCCAGGAAGTATACACAAATGCTCCAGTGCCCCCTACCTGGTCAGGTTACTAAGAACCAATATTTGAGAGCTGAAATCTTGTCTGAAGATAGTTGACATCAAACAGAGTAACACATTGGGGATATTTTTATTTGTACTTTTTAAATCTCCTTTTACTGTGAAAACCTTTTGCAGAAATATTAGCAAGTTACGAAGCCATTGCGTACTTTGCTTTACATTTCCTTGGCTTTGATTCAGGAAAGAAACTGTAGCTGCTATGTTTAAAAATAAGACTACCTTCTGAACACCCTAATGTTCCTCCTCGTCATGATCTCTCATCTGGACTCTGGCAATTATTCTCATGTGTACCCGAGATAAGCTCCCCAGTCTAGACATTGCTTCTTCATTGTCCTTCGCTTTTGCAAAAGTACTTTATACCCATGCAGTGCCTTTCATCCACAGACCTCAAAGTGGTTCCTTTCCTCTAATATGCCTTTATATTCTCTAGAGAACCAAAAAGGCTTTTTTTTTTTATATTGTAACTCTAGCCTTCTTTCATAGGCGAAATCTGGCCTGGTTGCTAAGAAGCATGGATTTGAATACACTCTATAGCAGTGTCTACCTTCTGCTTTTAAAATGGTTATTTTTTTTTTAATCCATTGAAGTACATTTGCCTATCATTTTTTAAAATCTCCTTTAAAAGTCAAAATGCAACTCTCTGGAAACCAATGAATCTCATTGCCACGGTATGGTAGGTCTCCTGCTTCCAGATCTATAATCATTTCTTCAGTGTCAGTAATAAAATGCTTCAGTAACCTCTCCCAGCCCCTTGGCAATCTGCCTAATAGTGTCAGGCCACTCTCCCCTGAAATCCTATGACTCAAAGAGCCAAGAGTGATGGTGCTGCTGCCATGGCAACTTGGAGCACTGAAGGACTGGAAGTCTTGTCTGTTTTACATGAGATATTAGCTAAAGAGTATGTTACAGAATTGAGGTTTAATTCAATACAAGTGTCGCCTTGAGAGTCTATTTTCCTGCTTCTATATAGATGTGTGTGTGTGTGTGTATGTGTGTGTGTGTGTGTTTGTGTGTGTGTGTGTGTGTGTGTGTGTGTGTGTGTGTGTTTATTTCTGAGGTAACTACAGATTCTTTACATTCCTCATATACCAAATGAATATAGTTCAAGATCATATGTCCCAGTTATCTAAATAATTGAGTTACCTAGGGCATATAAAATTCTACACAAATATGAAATTGTATTCATTCTTCCATATCAGCCATTTCACTTAGACACACACATATCATTAACCTACTGCATGACAAGCACTCAAGGGGTCTTGAGATCTCTGTCTCGTGAAGATGACATGCAAACAGAAAACAGTGTATAAATAGGATGGATACAAGTTCACTTTGCCCATTTGAGAGGTCAGGAAAGATAATTTGGAAATGGCTGCATGCAGTGTAAGTAGATGTTTAGTAGGCATGATATGATGGAAAAGGGGTCTTGAGAAAAAGAAAATAATGCACTACATCTAAATAGTTTTTAGGTCCATTTGTCCTTTTTATTCTATATTTTTGGCTTTCATTACCATAGGATGATTTTATATAGGGGAAAAAATTTAAAAAGACAACAAACCTTACAAAAATTAGGACCTGGACTGAAGAGATGGCTCAGCAGTTTGGATCACTGGCTGCTCTTGCAGAGGACCCAGCTTTGGTTCCCAACACCCACATGGAGGCTCACAACCATCTGTTACTCCTATTTCTGAGGGTGTTAATGCTTGCTCCTGACCTCTGGGGGCAGCAGTAATGTACATGGTCTACATACATATCTGCAGGCAAAACATTCATAAACGTAAAAGGAAAATAGACAAACCCTTCAAAAAATTCATTATTTTACAAAGTTGCTGCTCACAGTAGAGACGATTGTTCAAAGATGTACAGCCCCTTACGTGCACCAGACATGTGGCATCAAACCTCAAGAAATTCAGTGTGGATGCCAGGACTTTCCTTATGTAGGACTGGCTTTCCTCATCAGATTCAATATAACCCTTCCTTACTACAGAAGTCTACTTGCTCAAAGGGAAAGATGTCCTCTAGCTTGGAGTCAAGGAAGAATGAATCAACTCAAACAAGAGAAGTAACAGCACCTTGAATTTCCCATAGCCCTAAATGAACCAAGAGAAAAGCAAAGTTTGTCTTTAGATAACAGATTTGCAGACCAAAAGAAGATTATGTAACTAATTGAAGGTCACAGAGGAAATCAGTCACCTCAGGATCAGAGGCCAAGCCTCTGACTCATTGTTCTAAACCCTCATTATGTCATTTACTTAAAGGAATGCTGTGGGTTAATCTACAAATGCACTTTCACAAAATCCTTTCCAAAAACCTTTAGGCTGACATTGTTCTAGAATAGCAGATGATGCCTGAATCACAAAGAGGATTTGAGGCTTTTTGTCTGTTTTGTGATAACAGAGATCTGAAGGTTTTGTTAAGAACCTTGGTGGGAATCCAGTTTGTGCTCACGCCTCTGGCAAATGTTCTGAGAAACTGGAGTCTGAGGAGTTAAGAGGAATGGGCGGATTCCTCGTGGAACCTCTCCCTCCTCAGATCTGTAATCATTCACTTCAGACTCTGAACATTGCTCTACACATTTCCTCCAGCCACTAAGAGTCCTGCCAGGAGCTGACCAGGGATAGCATTTATCATTCCAGGATAGTCACTTAAACAGAATGATATGAACTGTCTGTTTTTCTACATATTTAGACCAAATAAGCTATAGAGAAGTTTATTGGAATAGAGGAAAGATACAGGGTTGTCACTGGTCTCCCCCTAACTTCTTATTAAAAATAGTTATAAATATATAGCAACTAGCAACTTGTTATGGCAGTTTCTTAGTTCTTTAAAATAAAAAAAAAAATAGAAATCAGAATTAAAACTATAGCACCATTTTCTTCCTCGGTATGCTTTGCTTTTTTTTTTTTTTTCAAAATAATGTATGCTTCTGTGTACTGACATCCTAATAGCTTAATTATAATTCAGTAGGTTGCCAGAACAGAAAAGAAAATATTTCTCTCTCTACGTATGGTGTCTGTTAGTGGCCAAAACAGCGGTGCACAAAACATCGCACTTTCTGTTGCAAAGCAGGACAACACTACACCTGGGATCAGCATAGTCTTGCGTACATACATTGTTTTCAATATCTTAAAAAGCCAGTGAATTACATGTTGGAAGAATGTTAGTTATCATTAGTTAACAATATCAGAATCAGGGGGTCAATAATAGCATGCTGTATTGTTACCACTGTAGTGAGGGACACAAGCTTTGGCTGATACGGCATAATTTTCTGTTTTAGATTTTCTCAAAGCTGGGAAGCTGTTAGGGAGGATAACCAACTTCTCTCTGCCCTGTGTGATTGTCTTCAGAGTCTGTTTGCAGCCCAGCATATACTTCGCACTTTTCATAACAAGCTGGAGTCTAGACTCCATCAACTCTAAAAACCTTTTTCCTCTTATCTGGGGGCCATCATCTTCCTGCCTAAGGTGTGGGACAGCCCCCAACCAGGAGCAGATGTCTGCATGGCCAGGGAATGAGAAAAGGCTGAGCCTGGATTTTTTTTTTTTTTTTTAGGAAAACAACAACAAAGGAATTCCAGGTGGCCATTTATGGCCCAGAAGCCATGACTTGAATCTATGTCTTACTTCCTCCTCAACTCAGCCTTCCTTCTTCTTGGTGTGATCCTGTTCCTCCTCTACAGGTCACCATGACAGCCTTTAGGAACAAACCTCTAGCTTAAATTGAAAATGTTCCTTTGACTGATAACCAAGGCCTTTTGTCTACACTGCTCTTGTCTGTCTCTTTTAACTTTGGTGGTCCCCACTCAGCTGGGGAATGTTAACAGTCTCCCTACCATGTGCCGCACGCCCTCTCTGTTTCTTTACGTGATGTAACTCCTGCACTACTTTTCTCATTGGTCTGTTAGTCTATTTTGATGGCGCCACTGTAGACTTCACCTTAAGGCACTTTTAAAGGTCTTTCCTTTTTTTTTTTTCCTTTAATTTTAAAAGGTCTCCAGTTTTCCTTTTGTATGCTGATACCCCATATTACTCATCTAATTCTATGACTTCAACCATCAACCTCTGTGGCTGACCATCAAAGTGGTGGCTCTAGCCGGGATCCCCTGGGAGCCTTCCTCCAACATCAGAACTCAACAAGATTGAAAGAGAATGTACCACTCCTCAACCTTCTTTCCCTAAAGACTGTCCTGTCACTGTTTAGAATGTGTCCATACCCAGTCTGCAAAGCCCCAATGTCAAGAATCCTTCTTAAGAAACTCCTCTGATCCTTTGGGTTAACAACTCACTCAGTGCTGCCAATTATCCTAGGTACATCTGCTCCTTCTTCACCACTCATACTGCTGTCACTTTAGGCTCCAATGCCTGACGTATTTCTCTCCATTCCTGCTAGCTCCGTTGTCATGATAAAAGTCTTCAGCATAGAGAATAGTTGGAAGAATAGCACAGTGCTCTGCTACACATCTATACAAGCTATACTCAGTGTTTTTTTTTTTTTAATAGTATGTCAGATTTGAGCTTTGTGTGTGTCTGGATCAGGCTATAGGTATAAAATGATATAGATGTGACTATAGTTATGATTGTTCAAATAAGTACCAACATGGTGCTATGATTTGGAAATCAAATATCTTCCAAAGGACTGTGTATTGTAGGCCTAGTCCCCAGTATAGCATTACTGAGAAATGGCTCAACCTCTGAGTGGTGAGGCTTATAGAATGCTCCTTAGGTTACTGGAATCTATCATGAAAGGACTTATAGAACCGTAGTCTCTGTCTGTTCCTTTTTATTCAAAAGAAAATCTTCCCTTCTCTGCAGGACAATTTGAAATAGTGGGATAGATACGACACTTGTTGGCAAACATCCTTAAGAGAAAGAATTTGTCTTCCATTCACCCAAAATGTTCTCATAGCTGAAAATAATAATTTGCCAAACTAGACATCAGTCCCATATTCTTACTGATCCTCCAAACATCTTCATAGTTATGATGCAATTGCATTTTGCACATTGTAGTGTCTACTCTGTCTCATTGCCCACATTTGTTTCCTCACCTTCCTGTTTGTCCTGACTGTTTACTCTGTCTTGGAGAGTGTCTGGGATTTGTCTGCTTCTCTCCTTAAAGGGTTCTTTATCATGTTCCTCTTCCCCTTATAACTTGTGGGAGTCTGACCCGTTTTCATTTCTCTCTGGTTTGTGCTGCTCATTCCTCCTCCTTTGGACTGTTATATACAACATGGATTCCTATATATCACCCCCCACCAAGTTTTGATTCTTGTCCTAAAATTTCCCTGTGCTCACATTCTACCTATGAGTCTCCACCACAAATATTCCTACATCATAAAACCTAGGTACCTTGATTTTACACATAAAGCCTCTTTAAACTGGCCCTGACCCCCTTCTGGCTTTTATTTCTAACTGGCCCCAGTTTAAACCTTGGTTCAAGAGAAACTGCTTCCTGAAGCAAGCCTCATTTCCTCACCTCCCTGCTTCCAGCCTTTCTGACTTCAGGACACACTCACCTCCAAGTCTAACCTCCAGGGCTCCGTGCAAATATTTCCTTACGAGCTTCTGCAGAGCCCTGCAGTGTCTTCAGTCATGTCCTTCCTCTGAACTCACAGTTCTTAATGCTCATACCTCACCATTCTTCTGGTAATTAGTCACAGAAAGTCTCACAGCAGCTGTTTACTATTTTCTCATAGATGATTTAAAACTTGTTTGACTTTTCCCATTGACCACTGTATCTTTAAGTATTTTTTACATTCTACTATGGTAAGGCTCATTTTAAACTCTAGTTTACAGTCTACTATGGCAAGGCCATATCTCATCTGATTAAAAAGTCATCCAATAGGAGTCGTCTTACTGTTTTTCTTTTTCTTTTCTTTTCTTTTTTTTTTCAGACAGAATTGCATTTGGTTTTATTCCATGTGCCTGGGCTATTTGGTGTCTGGTTTTCCAAGCAGTGTTAGATACCGGTTCCATAGCAATAAAATAAGTCCTAATGCCACTCTGTTAAATCCATAGATCACTGCTTTGCTCAACCGTCATCAGAAAAGTTTCTTTCTGAAGCAGTTGAGAATAAATACAGAGACCCACAGACAGATATTATAAGAGCTGGAGACCTCAGAACACACAGACCTAAATGGAATGTCTCTATAAAATCTTTTTCTTTTGGGTCTCAGGGAAGCCTGGTGAAGAGGAGATGGAAAAACTGCAAGAGCCAGAAAGGATCCCTAAAATGACAAACAAGGCCCTCTAAATCAGCAGGATCAAACTCACTCCCATGAATTCACAGACTGAGGCACCACGCAACGGGCCTGTATCAGTCTGCAATATGTCGTCTTCATATATAGTATGGCTTCCAGTTTAGTGTTTTTATGGGGAAAAGTGGAGCTCTGATTCTTGTCTTCTTTTCTGGTTTTTTTTTCCTTCTCTCTCTTTTTTCTTTGTCTTGTCCAAGTCCAATGTGAGAATTTTGTTTTATATTATTATATTTTATCTTGTTATGTTTTATTGCCCAGTTATTTTTTCTAATGAGAGACAGAAAGGGACTGAATGCAGGGAGAAGATGGAGGGAGGAACCAAGAGGGCGAGAGTGGGAGGGAAGCCATAATCCGGACATATTACATGAGGGAAAATCTATTTTCAATAAAAAGAAAAAGTCACTCAATAAGTATTTATCTGACTAATCAGTAGATTCGAAAACATATAACCAGGCAATTGTAAAATTCAAAGTTTGAGAGAAGTGTAATGTAATCTCTGTCAAATGATACTAATATATGAAAATTACTATAGATATTCATAATAAGTACCAATACATGCAAATGCCAAGTTTTATCTGTGTGATTTGGCTACTTGTGAACGAAAGCAGTGGATAAAGAACAGGATGAAATGGAAGGACCTGAACTCAAATCCCAGCTTACCCCACACCAGGTGTTTGCTTTTAGACGAGCTATATAAATACTCTAAATTTTGGGTTTATTCTCTGTAAAATGGAAGTAGTTTAGAAGTGTGATATAGATATAAACATGTGATATTGATATAGAAATGTGATAGCACATTTCTAGTGTGCTGGGGAGGGTGTGAAATAATAAGAATAAGGGCTCCTCAATTTAATCCTTAGGAATTGTGATAGTCTCAATAATTGCTGGATGAATCTAACTTAAGAAAATCGATGTACTCGCCTCAAGAAGGAAGTACAAATCTCTTGTTAAATAGACACTCTTCAAATACTTGAAATCAAGTCATCTGAAGAACTTGTAGGCAGTAACTTTGAATGTTAAACTCTATTAACTCTGAATATTTGCCAAAGCTGCAAATGCTCACTGAAGTGGGGGAAGAGCCATAAAACTCACATTGCTAAGAGACTATTTTATTCATCTGAAAGAGGAGAGGAACTCTCACTGGCACAGAACCTGCATGAGTTTCCAAGGCACACTGGTCTCAGCTGCATCTGATGGACTCAACCTCTTACAAGACTGGCAAATGTGCACACTTCCGTATTAGATAGAGAAAGCCCGTAATGACTACTGTAAGGCACTTCAGCACTGCTGACATAATCCACGTGACATATTCAACTTAATGCCACATACAGAGCCAACAGTAAAGAATGTCACTGGTATATGATCGTTTCTCAATACAGGTCTTATGAGCCCTGTTCTAGGGATCTTTTCAGAAGATTCCCAAGCTATTTGCCCCTACTCTTCTCCTTTGCTGCAACTTTTCCTGTTGAGTCACTAATATCCTTAAGAACATTCTTCTTTACTCCAAGTCCTGGCATGGGCTCCTGCATAAACTTATTTCTCATCATCTGCTCAAACACCATCAATTATAACCAGTTGTCTTATTCATGATATTGTCACTTCTCAGTCTATGTTGGCCTTTCACACCACCCAGTGACAACATACCACATGTCTGATGTGTGTATCTCTGTGTATTTTAAAAAATAAATATATAGAAAGAGAGTCAAAATTAATATTCATTCCACATTAAAATATCTTTTCTAATATCTAAGTTATTAACTTTTCACTATAAGAATGTCTTGTGCCCCAAGCTCTCCCAGTATCACAAAGATAATTATTTGTTGGATTAAAACAAGTCATGACAAAAAAAAATCTTTCAAAACCCATAGATTATGTGAAACTTGATTTTTACTAAAGCTAGAAGAGAACAAATCAAATGAAAATATGTATTTCTAAACCTTTCCTATGTTCACTAGGAATTTAAAATGACAAATCAGAATTTTTAATTCTTTTGGTTTGGTTTGGTTTGGTTTGGTTTGGTTCTATTTTGTTTTTTCAAAACAAGGTTTTGAATGTACTGGACTTGCTTTGTAGACCAGACAGGTCACAAATTCACAGAAATCCACCTGCCTTTGCCTCCCTGAGTGCTGGGATTACAGGCATGGGCCACTAGACCCAGCTGAATTTTTCATTCTTTATAAGATGATTTTGTTATTGTTTAACTAGAAGTTTATTAGGATTATTTATTCCTTATATGATATAGTCTAAACCATCATAAAACAAAATTTTAGGTTCATGTCACCCTATTTTTAAAGATTATTTATTTTTAATTATGTGTTTCTGTGTGTATCTTTGTGTGGGCTTGTGTACATGGGTGCAGTACCACAGAATCCAAAAGAGGGCACCAGATACTCTAGAGATGGAATGTGGTTGTGATTAACCAGACTTGTGTGAGGAACTGAACTTGGGTCTCCTGAAAAATAGCATGGTCTTTTAACCACTAGGTCATATCTCCAGTAACAGTTTCACATAATCTTTTAGTGCAGAAGTAATCTCAGCATATTTTTGCTTGGGGGGAACACTCAGCTCTACACTGTCCCCAGTTTTACTTCTGTCTTCAGTATTAAACTTGATGAAATATACAATTCCTAGACATCATTTCAAGTTTCTTGGACTCAGTTTCCGAACAGAGAAATAAACTGGATGATAATATAAGATTCTTATAGTACTTTCTCATGCACAGTTTATACTATTATCTATATCTGCTTCACAGTTCACTGTGTTTATAGAGGTTGTTCAATATTAAATGTAACTAACACTACAGGGATACGTGGCTAGAAAAGGGTCAGCTAACATTTGCATATAAATCTTCAATTTTAAATTATTGATCCCATTACTTTACCGATAATCTCAAAGACCACAAACCATCATTTGCCCACGAAAACATAAAGAAAATAAAACTAGGATTAACCAAAACTCAAATAAAGGTTGATAACAGACAAACATTATCAGCTCCATTTCCTAAGCAAAAATAGAATGTCAATAAAAGAATAAGAACAAAAAAATTTTATTAAGCAGAATGACAGAAGATGACAGACCACTCTTAGTCAGAAAACAAATGAAAGTGCTGACTAGACAGATTGCCTAATGCCTGGCCAGCAAAAATAAAAGACCCTTAAAATTCATGCCACCTCAGATTATCCCACAAACACATGGTAAGTGTAAAAACATTCACCAAAGGTACCAAAGCAGAGAAGGCCATAAATGGATAGTACAAAACTGTAACAACATATCTTTTGTACACACTAAACTTTTTTTGTCTGCTTAAAAATAGTAGGACATAGCATGGTGTAGCGATACACGCCTTTAATCCCAGCACTTGACAGAAGATAAATATCTGCAAGTTTAGGGACAATCTGGTCTACATGGGAAGTTCCAGCACAGTCAGGGCTATGTAAAAAGTAGAAAGACCCTGTCTCAAGAGAGAGAGAGAGAGAGAGAGAGAGAGAGAGAGAGAGAGAGAGAGAGAGAGAGAGAGAGAGATTGATTTTGGGTTGATGATATTCTTCTATCATATTCTGGCATGAACTATTCTGTAGCAGAAGAGAAAGAACTGGAATCCCAGCACCTTTAACTAGGCACATACAAGTCAGCAGTGCTTGAATCTGGGTAATATGTTTAGCATAAATGCTAGCAAATAAGAGAGAGAAGGATACACATTCCTTAGTTCTTCTTATGCAGATTCAAGATATAAATGTATTGGGCTGGGTATCTTTTGTACTCTCAAGACGCCCTCTGAATGAAGGAATGCAGCAAGATCTCACTTGTGAGCGAGACAATACATTTGCTGAAGGGTAAATCCTCATGCCTTGTTTTCAGCTCCTCTTTTTGCATGTGAAATTTAAGCCTCATGAATGTCTAAGTGCCCCAAGGTTTTTTCACAAACACAATACAGCTAATTTGGCTTCTTCCTGTCAACGCAAGCCTATAAAAGGATGAAGGGAAAATGTGATGAACGTGCTCAGAGTTCCTGTATATGAAGTTAATAAGATGATTATTAATAATTAGTTTCATATAGTCACTCATTAGCTGTTCATCCAATATTCTATTGGGTGATGGTAATACTCTCCAAATAAAGGATTCAATGGCTATTTTGATTAATCCTCTTCTTAGAGTCAGTGCTACTCACATCAGATGTATGCAGCCTGGTGACTCTAGCACTAATTAATTGAGTGCAAATATCAAATCAAATGTGCTTTCTAACCTCCATACCACTGTCACAAAATATATGACCAGATACTTGCACTTTAATTAAGAAGTACAAACATGACCAGCTATTATTTCTACCATTTTCACTGACTGGTTTTATCTCCACCAATGGGAAGGTAAGACACAGGATAAAAAAAACACCAGTGACTACCTGTAAGTAGAATAACTCTGCAGTGAATAAAAACCCTTATCCGTTCAGTTGTGGATACCTAAAATTAAATGTAATCATAGCAACCTTTTTGACTTTCATGTTACTTCAGCACCAAGTACTGAGTTGGTTTTTTTTTTTTTTTTTTTTTTTTAACACTGAGCCACTTGTAAGATCATGTCTAAAATGATAGTTTCTCAACTTCAGCACCACTGATATTGGGGCTGGATAATTCTTTATGTATAAGGATGTGCTGTGTGCTATAGTATAGCTTATGGAATCCCTAGACTATCTTTCGGCATGCTGTTGCTGTTGCTGTTGTTGCTGTTGTTGTTGTTGTTGTTGTTGCTGCTGCTGATGATGATGATATTGCTGTTGATCCAGAAACAGTGCATGTTATGATATGCAAATGGATTTCAAAAGGCAACTTTGGGGAGTGGATTGTTTTTTCTACATTTATGTCAAGATGTCAAGCAGTAAGTGCCTTTATTTACTGAGTACATCTCAATGCTCACAACTTTTAGTTTTAACTGCCTAACTTAGCTCTCCTTATTTCCACTGACCCCGTCAACAAACCACGCTGAAGCCAGAATTAATAAGGTTACTTCCTTCTCAGTTTACAATACAGTATTTCCCATCAGATTGTAGGAGGGGATCCTTAGTGAAGGCCTAGGTCAGTCCTTTCTTACCTCTTCAGCCTCAATCACTCTGCAGTCTTTTGTTCACGGTGTTGAACAACAGCTGTGTCCCTCTGCAGCTGGTGCGTGCTCTCTTTCACCTGCTTTGGAGCCCTTGCATGTGCTGCTTTCTCTGCCCTGTGTGATTTCCCTACAATTTCTGTTCTTCACAAGCACCTTCCATGAACTGCTCTGAAAGCTGGAACTTCAGGCGTAAGCATCGCTTGGTCCCATGAAGTTTTTAACAAGTTCAGTAGAAATGGGTGAGAAAGGGTACATATAAACAACTAAATTTATAAAACGTGGGGTTGTGATAACTGCAGGATGAGGATAACAGGATGCTGATGGAGACAGGGTTGCTGTTTTTTTCTAAGTTCATTAGGGAAAAGCTTTATGATAAACCAAGGGACTCTAAATAAGACCGTTTTGAGTTGAAAATGGCAAGATCAAAGGCTCTCACCTGAGTTTATTTGTATGTTCCATGGGCACAAGAGGACAAGGGTAAGAAACAGTTCAGAAAAGGAGGTCAGAAACGTAGCTAGAGACAATCACATAAAGATCTGTAAGACAAAGTAGGAACTCGAAGACACACTCTGAGATGGGAATCTTAACTGAGAGGGATTTGAGCAAAAATCTAATGCAATCTGACTCTCATTTTAATGGGATCACACTGACTACAAATTGAAGAAGAGACTCTACTACCAATTGGTCAAGGAAGACAACTAGTTAGGGTTCTACTTCTTTGTCTACGTACCCCTTATAATTTTGAAGATTTGCTTCCTTTCCATGAGAAACTTGGATAGTCATGCTTTTGTCATCCATGTAACACTTGGTATTCCTGCAACTTTACATTTATTTGTACGACTATTTGATTAACCTCCGTCTCCTTTGCTGGCCCATGAGCTCTTTCAGGAAGAAACATGATAGATTTTTTTTCCCTTCTCAAATGCCAAGTGAACATAGAACAGCACTAGTCCTCAACAAATGCGAAAGAATGGAACGAAACCAAGGGGGAAGATGGAGAAAAGAAATAAGAGTGAGAGGGAAAATATTGACACAGTATTATTTGTAGATGTGTACTTATAAGTATTCAAAAAATTCCAACACTCTTGAGCAAGGAAAGTCAGATATTTTTCAAAAGCGTACAGGAAAGATTATGTCCTACCTTCCATGGACGCTTGGTCACAAAGACAAAGCAGTAAGAACTAGGTAGTACGTGTGGAGAGTCTACAATGTAGACTCAATGAATCCTATGCACAACCTTGAGAGATTTGTATCATTGCATTCTTTCAGATGAATCAATAAACTTAGATGAGTTAGTTATATAGCCAATAAATGATGGAGCTTATGAGTCCAACTCATGTTTAGCCACCATTCACACTGCCTGCCACAGAGACAATCAATGATAATTTTATTAAAGATTCCACTCCTTAAATCCACCCTAAAACCCATCATACGTGTTAGGCTGATCAAACAGCTACGCTTATTACAGATGTATTTCTGGACAGAGCTAATGTGCAAATTTTCCCCTCATGGAAACAATTCCAATCAGTGTCATGCAATTCCATTTGGAATTTTAATGAGTCACAACATGCAAAATGTAAGAAAAGATGAGAATTTTAAAAGGAAAAGAAAGAAACTGGGCACACCTAACAGTGGAAGGTGCAAGACTGTGTCTGCCGTGGCCATACAGTACAAGGCAGAATCTTTCATCTCAAACAACCATATAGAAGGCCTTAGTTGGCATAATAGACTAGGAAGAAATATAATTTCATATCACTTTGAGGCATAAAATAAGTCTTATTTCAGTATGCTCAATAAGAACAAGAAGCATCACAAAATGAATCTCTATTTTTGATAAATCCTTGGGAAGAGACAGAAGAAAAGTCAATTTGAGGCTACACGTCAGAATTTTTTCATCACAGCTGCATCATGAAACATGGACTTCTAAAATATTTACAGCAACTTTCATTACTTAAATCTTTTCAGTGAGTTTCATTTTCCCCAAAAAAGAACTTTCCATTTTCTGTAGAAGAAATATTCATCAATCTAGAATTAGAATGGCCTTGGTAGAAATATGTGTAGAAAAGAATACTTACAAACATATTATATACTTATATGTTTGGCTTCCTCTCTGAAAAAGACTATAGAAATATAAACTATTTCGATTTTTAGTGGAAATTAGAAATCACATACATTAATATTCTGTTAGGTATTTGTCTTATGATAAATAAACATCATTCACAGTGAGATAAAAATATATAGTCTATCTAATAAAAGATGAATTGATACACTCCAGTACCATGACACTAGAATCTTATGCTGACATTATAAACATCAAGTCTATTTTAATGCTATATTAGTAACTGAAAACAGCTAAACTTTAAGGCAATTATGGTATATTTCAACTTTTGTAAAAACTTACATACCACTGATAAAAATAAACCTGAAAGAAAAATTATCAAAAAATTAGTTCAATGTGGAAAGTTGGATTGTGGGCTATGTTTTGGACTATACACATCTTATTTGTGTTTAGCATATACGCATGTAATGTCTATGTGTATGCTGTTTTTTAATTTTCTAATGTAAAAATAGCCAAAATATGTTTCTTTTTAGATAGAAAATGCTAGTTACTTTTAGTGTGTGTGTGTGTGTGTGTGTGTGTGTGTGTGTGTGTGTGTATACATGTGTGTGTGCACTCATTATACATGGTACTGTTATCGAAGGACATGTTTATGCCTTTATATAATTATGCATTAAGACTAGCCCCCTTGCCCTGTACTTTCCTTTATCACTCTTATTCCTCTCACCTCTCCCCCTTTGTTTCTCTTCACTTCTCTTTCCATGTCATAGGTGCATACATGATTTTATGAAATTATGTGAAATCTAGAAAGTGCTTATGAAAGAAAATACATGACAGTTGTCTTTCTGTAATGTGATTAATTCACTTACTACGACAATCATCTTTGGGCTGAGAGAATTCTAATATATATTTCTTCACTATTACTTTTTAAAAATAGTATCCCTACAGTCAAATATCTTTTATTATTTTGAAAAAATAAAAATGCATGTAGTCAAAACCAAAAGTTTAAGATATTTAAGAATTATAAAGCGAATAAAATAAAATTTACCACACAGTTTCTCATATACTAAACCATAGTTAAATAATGGGCGCCTGTTCCTTTCCACATTAGCCAGTAATTTTACCTAATCTGCATACCTTAGCCATTTAAAAACATTAAGAGGCTATATAAAGTATCTTACCATAATAAAAATACCCACTGTGTTCCCACTCAGCTTGTTAAGAAATCAAAGAGAGAAATTAGGTTAGTTTGGCATGATTTGTTTTTGATGAACCCGTGTTGCCTTCTAATTATCACATTATTTTCTTCCAGATGTTTGCAAATTGAGTGAGTGTAGATTCTCTTTGTTGAAATGCACTATGAAAGCCCTGGACAATAGCTTGTGTTTGAGAGCTCTATTTTAAAAACTGGGTTTGCTAGCATTTAAAATGGAGCTTATCTGGATGAAAGAAAATTTACACGTGCTTTAAAATATGGTGATAATTACTAAAAGAACACAATTAATGGAGCTAATGACAGAAGAAACAACCGAATTCTCTAAGACAAACACCAAGATGGTGCATAATGAATGCTCAAGCATAGTTGCACAAATGTATAAACAGATGTATTCAAGGACGGGACATTGAGCAATGCATCGATCATCTTACTACAATTTATTAAAATAAAAGTTAAAATGAGTTTTTATTCTTAGATAACCTCCTGCCTAAGTAGATTTGCAGTAGCACAGCTCTTGGCTGATAATTGAGACCTAACTTCAGGTAGGATAAACAAAGAAATGAAACTGCTTTTTTTTCTCCCAATACTTTTATCTCCTATCAGCAGTAGAAGTGAGTGGACAAAACAGTTGCCAGGATTGTTGACCTCTGTGTACGTGTGCCTCTCTTTATCTACAAAGCAAGGTTAATGATTTCTTGCTTGGAAAAGGGTTTAATGAATGAATGTAGCATTCTGGGAACACACACTGCTAGCACAATAGTAAGCAAATGTTTTCTTTTAATCAGAATCCTCTAAATTCTCTGTTTGCATCATAACAAGAGTTGACGCCAAAGTCGCTGTCACGCTGCAGAATTTGTGGAGTCTCTTTTAAACTAAGAGCAAAATGTTTTTCATCTAATTCCTGACAAAAATAGAATAGCTTGATAATCCTTTTAAAGAGTGATGATGGCTTTAGAATGTTCCAGAAGTTCAAGCTTCATCCAGTTTCTCCTCAGTCTTACTAGAGCTTGATCTCCTTTTCACAAAAATATTTTTGAGAATGCAAGAGAAGCCAACATTCACCAAAACTGCCTTTATTATAACCAAATGGGTTTTATATCTCTATAAATACTTATAAGGGGGGAGATAAGAAGGCTAGAACTGAAAATGGACAGAGAAAAGGAAGGGAGCTAGCAAGGAATGGAAGGAAGAAAAAAGAAGGGGAGACTAGGAAGCAGAAAATGCAAGCATTAAAAGCAGGAAATCCTAGAGTCATTTTCCATTATCTGGAAGTTTTTGACATAATACATTGATCACCTAAAGTTTCACTGTGAGATTGTTTTTTTTTTTTTAAATTAGCTCTCTGTGTTATTCTAGATCAAGGTAACTAGAGACCAATAATGACTCACTGATAAGAAGCAGACTCCGTGTGGTAGTCAAATCACTTCAAACTCAAGCAGAGCAGCCAGTACCATGCCACCGTGAACTTTAATGCAAAATCATAAAAGTTTTAAATCACAACATCCGAGGAACCATGTGGAATCTTTGAAAAGAGAGTCTGCATGGAGCCCTTTATTTAGAGTCCACAACCCCATCAATTATCGAGATTCTGATATGCCCCTCTTTTTTTTTTTCAAAGTTTTGGTGTCTCCCAGGTACTCTATAAAACTGCTTTCCTCCATAAGAGCCATTTTCCTTTCAGGGACACTTTCTGAAGAAACAATTGATTTCATCCAAAGGACAAGAGTAACTTGAATCCCGAGAGCCAGCTGGTAGTGAGAGATTTGAGCTAAGAGAGCAATCGTCACAGATTCCACCAAATTATATCATGCAGACACTCACAACTTACCTACCCTTCGGTAAAAAAAAAAAAAAAAAATGTATAAGCTACGGTACAGTCTCTTTCTAACGTGGAGTGTGACCCAATCCTGTACAATGAAGATAGGTATGTTTTTCATGAGGTGGAAATGTACAGTTAAAACTAATTCAACCTCATGCCAAGGGGAATGTTTGAATTTCTCACAGGAAAGTTATAGATTAAGAGAAAGGCTTCCAGTTCTGCTAAGAAAGCTCATATTCACTGCTTCCTTTCATTAAATTCCCTTTCTTGGTGAAATTGGAGCCAGTGTTGTCTCAAAAAGATTATAAAGTAAAATTATTTCTGTTAGCAACTTTTTATTTAAAATAAAATGTTATAAAAACCTTCATAGCTCTCTCACTCTCCCAAGCAAATAAGTCAAAAATCAAAGTAAATAACTCTTACCATATCCAATAGCAGTACCTCTAACTCAAACAGGTATATTTTAATAATGTAATACATTCCTCACCAGGGGATTTGGAAGTCTAAATAACAAAAAAAAAAATCATCCTCAGTTATTTTAACAGCAAAATGCTATTCTACACCACAGCATAAAATAAAGAATAAAATTTTCTCTTAGAATAGCAAAAATGAGAAAACCATAGTCTATTGTGTTGGATTTAATGGAAAATAGATTCAACAACTTGTATTGTGTTAAGCATCCCATCTTCAAAATGGCAGTCATTACCCAATTTCCCACCCCTACCATGGGACCCTTCACACAGCACTCAGATTAATAAAACAGTTGAAGTAGGCATTGGAACCGACTGGGGCTTGAACTCATTCTTCCTCCTGTTTTCAGCCTTTTACGGTATTTAATTGCCCTTTATGTGTCTTATGCACAAAGTGGTCTATACGTGATCACATGTAGTCCTCGACATAATTTCATAGTAGAAAATTCTAGAATTTCTGAAATTCGGTCTTTGGTTTTTGTAGGTTGGCTCCATATACTGAGCTCCTGAGATTGTTCTAGATTGCCATACCTGGTTAGTACACATCTTATTAATATAAGATAATAAAAAAGGACAGACATATGTCATTAGACATACAGCATAGTTCAAGTTTCTGTGTGCAAGTCTCATTCTGAAGTTCTACCTATTTGTAAAAGGGACTTTTAAATGTGATTCAAAACTCCATAGTATAACTATTAATATGTCTAATGTGATAATTTATATTTACATATCAATTGAAACTACTTATAGTCTCATAAGATTAATTTAATGTCAAAAGCAAAATCTTTTGTGTTTTGATATTCATTTTATCTGAGTATTTTAATAAAGCATTTCCTTTTGCAATATTTTTACAGGCTTGATTACTTATTTATTTTTGGTGCTGAATGCCTTGCCAGCATGTATGTACATGTACTACATGTGTACTTGATGCCCACAGACGTCAGAAGACTGCAACTTATCCCCTGAAGCTAAAGTTACAAAAGGTTATGAGCCACCATCTGGGTGCTTGGAATTAAAGCCAGGTCCTCTCCAAGAGTAATGGCAAGCTGGCATTGGCATCCGCTGCTTACAGATGCTTCCCTCCCACCTTTGTAACTGCCACCCTATGGCCTTCTCCTAATGTCTGTTTGTGTATGTTCTCATAAAAAAGCACTAACCATCTTAGATTAAGGGTCACACTGCTCCGGTATAATCTCATCTTAGTTTATGTCTAAAAAAAAAAACAAAAAAAAACAAAACAAAACAAAACAAAACAAAAACAAACAAACAAAAAACCAAACCCCTTCCAGATCATGCTTATGGGAGAACACTATGTAAGAAACAGTGTGAACACCATCACAGATGGACACAGGATACTCTGTTTGCATCAAAGAAGTGTAAAGATGAGGTTAGAAAGAAGGGAAGTAAAGTTATTTTCCAGAGCTGAGCGGAGTTCACTTCTCAGGCAGTGTTCTTACAATGCAGAAGCCTGTTTCATTAATAACCAAGGGCAAAATGTGGTCTGTAGTAATTATACTGATAACATGATCAACTAATGAAGTTCATTAGTCTAGTTGATGGAAACAGGGATTTATTGACTTTTTTATTTGTCACTGGTAAATGAGCACTGTATAAAGTGCCACTTCCTGGGCAAAGTATGAAGCGAAATGCATTCTCCCTGCATCTCATCAGTCTTAATTAAATTGTGCTTTTAACTAATTTAAGCTGAAATCATCCAGAGCATATAAAATTTAAATACCTATTTAAGCAATAATCCATATAAATATTATATTAATTGTAGATAGGCCAATTATTGTTCTTAGATTTAAAAGGTTCCAATGTGATTTCTCACTCTTCAGGTTCAAAGTTCTTTGAGTTATTTTTAATAGCTTTACTGTATGTTCAAATTTCTTAGTTCCAAGAGAAGCCAGAATCAAATCCACTGGAAATGTATATATTTTACATATATTTCTTTATAATTTTTATATAGATGTGGATTATGAAATTTACTGAGTAAATTATATACATAATGGAATTTATTAACAGATTCTATAGGAAAAGCACTAGAAATAATATAATCAGTTGTGATTCCTAAAATAGAAAAAATAAACTTTAAGAAAAGGAATGAACCTTTACAATGTCCCAAGAACTTGCACTCTCTCATCATGTGATCATGGCTTGACAGTGACTGTTCACGCTGTATTTTTCATGGTGCCATCAACATCATTTCTTCATTTGAACACATTATTCCATACATGACCACTGGCGTGAAAGAAACACAGTAAGATTTGAACCGAGAACCCTGTGCATGTATTTTCAAATTTACAAAATTATGGCCAAGCGAATTCATTTAAGAAGCCCTTAAAGGGAAGAGAGCAGCATTCCTAGATCCTGACCCACTGGACAAAGAGGCCTGAGCACCATGCCTCTGCTGCCAAAGCCTGGCAGGAATTTTATGCTGTATTTGTTCCAGACAGCTTTCTTGAGCCCCATTATGTTGTTAGCTCAGCAGAGGAAAGAAATGGTTTAAAAAATGTCACAGTGGGAAGTGCTTTAATATTGAGTGGTAAATCCCCAGAGGCAAATGCAAAATATATCCACATTGTTAGCCATGCCTTCCAAGCAGACACAAGATTGTTAAAATAAGTGACTTCGGTTTCTTTTCTTTGGTTTGAAGTTGTTTGTGGTTTGTGGTTTCTTGGTTGCAGAAAAAGAGAATATTTGCCATGAACCATAATATTTTTGGATTCTTAGGTATTATACAGGGTGCCAAAAAATAAAAATTCCTTTCTTCCATCTATCGTTCCTACACTTAATAGAGCAACAACTTATATATATATATATATATATATATATATATATATATATATATATGTTATTAAATTATTCATGGATTCAAAAGGAAAATTTGTCTATTATACCATGTTTAATAGTGTCATTGTAGGTCATTGATACCCACCCACTTCCCCCTGCTTGCAATCATGAAGGACTATTTTTACATATTAGATACAAGACAAATTATGAATATTCAAATGTGATCTAATTAATTCTCTAGAATGACAGATTCTGTCTTTCAGGGGAAAAAAATCGGCCTCCTTTTATATTTTTTTGTCTTCTTCTTCGCTGTATTGAAGAAAATAACAAAGATATTTCAAATACAGCCTCTGGAAATTAAAACCAAGAATTGTGCTTTAACAGAGCTGGAAATAGCAATATTAAAGACTTTGGAAGAACATACACATCGCTTCTCATGCCTTTTGATGCTTTCTCTTTCTGATATCATTTGATTTTTACTGTCCTCACTCTTAAAGATTTAACTTATCTATTTTCAGAAGTGCTTAGGTTTCGAGATCCATTGCAGTTCCTTTGATGCAAAATTGGTTTTTGATCTCTGATGTTGAACATCTGCAAAGTACATTTATATGCACGGTAATGACACCCAATCATAAAGGATGTGGACTAATCTGTCTGTGTTACAACAGATGTCAATTTTGGTTGCTTGTTATTACAAGAGGAAGTGGTCCTCCTCTCTGTGACAAGCAATGCTGCTTCTAATCCCTAGCAGTAAATGTACCTAGAATATGTACAGAAGTGGCATTCAGCCTGAATATCCATCACCATTCGGATTGTTTGAAATGCATCTGGACCCTTTGAGTATATTTGCTATGATTATGCAGTTCAAGCCTTTTCACACTATTGTGTGTGTCATCGAACGGCAGTAATGAGACTAACTGCAGCCATTATTATAGGTTTTAGGACTCTGCCATCTGTTGAGTATTAGCCTTTGCCATTCCCCAACTGGCATTCCAGTGATCCAAAATTACACAGAAGCCACCCCACCATAATGCATTTTTATATCACCTTTCATTCCCTCTCAACAAAGACAAGCCCTTCCTTAAGCTGTCCTATTAGGAATGTAGTGATTAAGAATGAATCTCAGTGAACTAATTTGGATGTTATCTTAAAACTTAACATCAAAAGCTCCAGAAGTTAAGAGAAGTGGGTGGTACATATTTCCATAATCAGTGGTGGTATATAGGTTGTGATAGTTAAACAATAATCTAAACAGACAAAAAGGGACAAGTAGATTTCTACTTCCATAAACTATATTGAAATAGTCTATGAATCCCTTCTATGAGGTAAGCGGCATTAACTTATATATAAAGTTTATTTAAAGTTATATACTTCCAATTATGTAGAATGTCAACAATTTTTCCAATCACAAGATTGACCGAAACTTGTATTTGAGACTCAAAAAGCTAATGTTTGATTGTGCTTGAGGAAACAGTAGTTTATCACCATACCAAAGCCCACACATAACATTTAAGAAAATATCCAATATAAGTGAAAAATTGTAGAAAGGTATAAATATTATGTGATAATATTCTAGATATTCTAAAATGCAATGAAAAGATGTAACAGATCTAAACATTTAGTGAACTTTCTATTTTCAAAACTGTTCAACTTTTAAAAATTCAATTTTTAAATTTTTTTATTTTATTAATTTATTCATATTACATCTCAATGGTTATCCCATCCCTTGTATCCTCCCATTCCTCCCTCCCTCCCATTTTCCCCTTACTCCCCTCCCCTACAACTGTGACTTCCTCCCCCTGTATATGCTCATAGGGTATCAAGTCCTGCTCAAATTATGGCACCAGCCAAGGACAATATGTACAGTAAAGTTCGAACCCCTACCCATATCTAGCCAATCGACAGGACATTCTCGACAGTTGAGTGGAGAGTGGGGTTTGACTTTCACACGAACTCTGGTGCCCCATATTTGACCACGTCCCTGGATGGGGAGGCCTGGTGCACTCAGAGGAAGGATAGCAGGCTACCAAGAAAAAATTCAATTTTAACTAAAAGCTGATGAGAAGAAAGCTATCAATACTGTAATGAAAATGAAAAAAAAGAATATAGGGGAAACTGCAGGAAAGAAAAGCTAGAGAGAAAATGCAAGTGAAACTCATTTAGGCTGTTTACTAATTGAAATACCTGATACTCTGTATCCTTCCAAAAAGTCCAGTTCAATATTAACCATACAGTAGGCACTCAGTAAATATTACAGAAAATAAACCTGATCTTAACAGACCAGGAGAATTTTAAATCAACAGACATTGTTTAAAAGTGTTAGTGGGGCTAGAAAGATGGCTCAATGGTTAAGAGACGTTCTACTCCAGGGGACCCAGGTTTAGTTCCTAGGACACACAAAGTGGTTCATAACCATCCATAACTCCACATCCAGAGTATCTGATACCCTCTTCTGGACTCTTTAAGCACCAGGCAAAATACCCATATATATAAAACAAAAATAAATAAAATGTTTGAAATGTGTTTATAGCAATTGAGTGTGGATCACTATTTACTACTAAAATTCAGAACTTCATTATCATAGGATCCTGTTCTAGAGAATGCTAGCTCAGTCTTTAAGAGAAGGGGGGAAAATCAGTGCATTTTCATCTTCTCTTAGTTACATGAGCTACTGCTAATCTAGAAAATTAACATGCTATCTTCATCTCTTTTTTTCAGTCAAAGAAAAATATCTGAACCATTTTAAAGGATGAATAAGAATTGATTTCAGGGTCCAGTGAGATGGCCTGAAGGTCTGCATCCCATCTCTTGAGCACACATAGTAAAAAGAGAAAACTGATTTCCTCAAGTTATCTTCAGATATCTACATACATGTCATGATACATACACACATACTCTCTCTCTCTCTCTCTCTCTCTCTCTCTCTCTCTCTCTCTCTCTGTTTAAAAGAATGGATTTTAATACAAAATTTGATTTTTTTAACAGCCTTAATTCATTTTATTTTTCTTGTATAAAAGCCCATATGTAGTAGCCACAGCTGGAGTCTGGGTCCTCTTAGCAGAGACTGTGGTGTAGGTTTCCACAAGATGATCAGTAAATTCCTGATAAGAAGATGTGGTGGACACAGTCTCTTTCCAGAGACTGTGCCAGGTAGTTGTAGGTCTTAGAAATAACATCAAACATGGCCTTGGCAAAGGCCCAGGGTGGCAGTACAGCCCCTGACTGACATGTAGTGGTCATCAATACTGGCCATCATCAGTAGCTTCTTAGGCACAGGAGCAGAGAAGATACCAGTGCCTCTGGGGACAGGGATGAGATGCACCACAACAGAACCACAGTGGCCCGTCACCTTGCACAGAATAGTGTGTGCCTTAAAATCTTGTTCCCCCAGTATCCTCTCCGCACAAGGACGATAGAAAGATTGGCCAAAATGATGCCGCTCGAGTAGCAATGGCTACCGCCTTGGCGCACTTAACACCAAAAACAACATGACCATTGTAGTCCCCAATAGCTATAAAAGCCTTGAACTTGGTCTGGTGGCCAGCTCGTATCTGCTGCTGCACTGCCATGATCTTTAGAACCTCATTCTTCAGGGATGTGCCCAGGAAAAAAGTCAACAATCTCAGATTCCTTAATGGGCAGGGAGAACAGGTAGATCTTCTCCATGGACTTGATTTTCATTCCCTTAACCAGGCAGTCCAGCTTGGTCCCAGAGATCCACTCTTTGTCTTTGGTTTTACCTCCAGAAGCCACCCTGCCCTGGACCATGCCACAGCCTCGGCCTTAGCCACTTAGCCACTTAGCCACTTAGCCACTTAGCCACGAGCATGGCCCTAAAAATGCTGCTGAACCCTCCAAGGAAGGTGCCATGGGTCCCTGTGTCCTAAGGGCCCTCCTGCTGCACGGCCATCACCCATCATTTTGTGTTTTCCCAAGGAAGAAGAAGCCAAATTTTGATTTTTTAAAAAAAATATAGAACTGAATACTTTATTATTCTCAACTATTTTGTAAGTAATTAAATTAAGAAGAAATAGTATCTAAACAATAGCATCAATGAAATAGCAAGCCATTTTTACTGAAAAATTTTCAAGAAATTAAAGAGAACTCAGTGAAATACAGATAAAATATATTCTTTCTTTTTAGGATCTGAGAAAGGAGAAAAATGTGTGTGTTTCAATGTCACTTAGAGTACAAACAAAATCATTTTTCAACCAAATGTAGAGGCAGAAATGTGATTCTAACCATAGTGGGTAAAAGCTGAAAGGTACAATGAATAGGAACTGTGGAAAAGCTAAACAACTGACAATAATGACCAATAACACTCCAAAATAATAAAGGAAGACTTAAGGGGTCCTCTTAATGGGTGGTACTCTGCCTGGAGTTTAGCTGATGACTTAGTTATTGATCCAATCTTAAGGATGATGTGGCCAGTTGAGCAATAACAATAAAATAGTAAGAACAATAATATTTCAAAGGGTTACTCCAGATATTGAGGTCATTATTAATATGCAGTAATATACAGTGCTGTCGGGAATAATATTTATTCACTATATTTATATCCAACATGATTTATGCTTCTCAGTATATCACAAAGCAATAAGCTTTTTTTCCTTTGAAAATGTTTCCCAAAATGTCGAGAAGTTTTGTCCTTTAGCATTTGACGCATGCATATTTCTTTGAAATCAGAAGGAAAGCGTTCAACTCGCCCACTATTTCTCAGGCACCACCACATTGGAAGCACTATGGTAAGAACTGCAAAAGACATAGAGCAAGTGGTACCTGTCTACCTTTGAAATAGAGCCCCAGCCCATAAGAACATGTTTTTGTGCTATGGTATAGATTTTGCCATTACATAGATTGCATCAAAGTAAGAGGAAACAACAGTGAGGTATTAAAAGTTCTGAGAATCAAAGTCCCTCCGCTCTTCAAATCAGGTAGGGAAAGTGTGTTTGTGAATGAAACAAATGAATATTCCTAATAGAACTGAGTTATACCACCAAATGAAGCAAGGCTTGACTTTTAATCAGCATTCTAAAGGGAAGAGTCTTACCAAGATGAAGGGTGCTTGATCTGCAGAGGGTGCAAAATGACCAAGTACCTAAATGTCAGAGTCAAGGGATGGAGAAGAGGGATAAAAGAGAGACTTTGAAAAGCAAGAAGAATCTTAAAACTCACGCTGACAGATGAGTTTATTCCACAGGCCAAAGTGAGACAGACAAAAAGTAAAGATTTTTGAGCTAAGGAGTAAAATGCTCATGCTGTTCATACTACAAAGAATGAAACACACTTGTGGAACTTTTAGATTTTAAGCACAAAGAGAAACAACTCAAAGAGTATTCACTAGCATATTTATAGCTGCCAATGTCTCTTCTCTAATGATGTTACTGAAGTGAAGTTAATTGGTATTTACATTTTGAAAGATGTATTATATACTTTCCTATTATACATTTTTCCACCAATAGTAAATATACTATTTCTGATTATTGTAACCTAATGTGAGGAATTGAAGGAAAAAAAAGTCAAAAGCCATATAAGTATTTAACTTTCAGTATTGATTAAGGAAAAATGCGGTCATTGGCCTTTGGTCAGGACACTTACTGATATTGATTAAAAGCCAAATATTTCCAGCAGCCAACAAATGACGATGGCACCTTCCCAAATGACCTGCAATTTCTCCTAGAATAGCACGGTGACTGTGCGTTACAGGAAGGGGAGTAGTGGCATCTGGGAAGCCAAGGTGTTTCCCATTAGAGAACAGGACAGCACAGAATAAACACAAGGACAGACAAATTCCCTGACAGGATATAGGCCAACGTGTGTGTACGTCTCTGTTAACTGTGCTGTCCCCAATCTCAGTTTAAAAAAAAAAAAAGACAACTTAGGCATAACCTTGATGAGAACAAGGGTCAGACACTTGACCTTGTGGCACTTGCCATGTGCCTAATCTGAAGCTACAGTCTGATGGAATTAAACTACTGGAAAATTATGTTTCCCTTGATGCATCAAAAGTGATTTGGGGAAAAACAAATCAATTCTTAATCACTTCTTAGTCTTAGTTATCTTGTCCACCTACTTTTTAAACATAAACATTTTGAATGGTTTAAATGTTTAAAGGTATGTTTATATTATTTCATGTGCTTGAGTGTTTTGTATGTATGTGCATCATATATTTACCAGTTCCCCATGGAAGTCAAATAAAAAGTACCAGGTCCCCTGGAACCACAGTTACAAATAGTTACAAACCACCAAGTGGGTGCTGGGAACTGAACCTGGGTCTTTTCCAAAAAGCAACAAGTGCTCTTACCAGATGAAGGCTCTAGGCCCTGAAGTGGGTTTTTTGAAACACATTCAGAGGGAACCATATGACTGTAACTAACTTCATGTGTTTCAGTAAGGAAGACAATGATCCTAGAGTAGGAATAGACACATATATACGCTTTTCCTTTATTAAAAAAAAAAAGAATACTTGCATTCGTAGTGTACATATGTCTCTCAAACCAAAGCTCAAACATGAATAGTAGAAAACAAAGAAGGCTCAATGAGGCAAGTGTATTAAAGTTCAGAAGTTCAACTAATTGGTGACACCATATAACCCAAAAACTTCTTCTGGACAACTGTGTCTGGTCTATCCAACCTACCCTGGGCAAACAGAGTTAACCAGTTAATACGAGTCCAGGCAACATGGTTCTCAAGGCAGGGCTATCTGAAGATTGCCATCTCATAATTGTGCTGCTTGGAATTCTGTCTAGCTAATGGTGTAGGTATACAATCTAAAGCCACTAACTAATTCTAAACAGATCAGAAAGAAGAGCCAACACTACAAGGATCCAAATAGGTCAAGCACTAATTGAACTAAAGCCTGTGCAAGGAGGAAATAAACTGAGTCTTAAACAACCCATGGAATTGGATTCTAGGTTTCTAAGTTGTTTTGTTTTGTTTTGTTTTGTTCTTAACATGGTTTCTCTCAGATAATGGAATGGATTTTATGGGATCTATCACAAGAGTCAAGAGGAGGGAAAAGGATAAAGTAAAACTGAGCAGAGATACCCAAGTAAATGTATCCTTTGCAATAAGCCCTTTGAATAATTATTAGTGAATGAGTGATTGAATCCTCTTCTTGTCTGAAAACCAAATGAATGTCCTATGAGTACATATGAAACACTCAATAAACACGTTAGAAAAGGGACTTTAGACACTGGAGAATATCTCTTCCCATGGCTGCTCACCCAAACTAAAATTACTTTTGGGTTTGTCTCAATCCTTTAATCCCATGACCTTTCATTTCTTAAGACTGTCTTTCACATTCACCCTATTCTGTGTCTGCTTAATTATCACATTGCTGAAAGATACACAAAGAATCACAAAAGCTGAAAAGTTCTACTTGATAATGAAAACTGATCTTCTCTCCATCTTAATTATATGACAGTAATATGAGGACAACTAAATTTATGTGTGTGTTCTTAAATAACAGTCTATCACGGCAGCTTTTACCTGCTCTACCCATTCTAGCCACTGTGCTGTTCCTAATGGCTAAACATAGTAGAGATGCAAGTGACTGAATTCAGTGTCGTGGAGATGAGCACAGTGAAGGGTATCAAGATGAAAGGGCAATCCCGAATCAGAGTTCAGGAAGGCATGAATCAGCCAACACATCATGTGGGGAGGACTTCTGCCTCAGTTTGACAACAATGGAATCCTATTGTACTTATTAATCTGGAAGGCCAGGAAGGAAGTTGAGACTCATAAACTGTGCTACAATAGCAATATGGAGATGAGGGGTTATTTTTTTTTTTTTAAGAATTGATACTGGAAGAAAAGTCAGAAGGTCGAGATGTAGAAGGACTCTGATGGCCTCAGGACAACAGTAATAAAGGAATACTAACATGATGAAATCACACAGCTCACATCCTACTGACACTCCTCAGCCTAAACGTCCAGCCAGTGTTATGCTGACTATAAATATCCTTCTCATCCTCGAGGTCGTTACAAATATCTCCCCAGCCACTGATTTCAACTGCTTGAGACTTGTCCCTTTGTACCTTGTCACACCACCTTGTGTTGTTTCTCTTCTGAGATTCAGTACGTTCTGTGTAGAGGTGGAGTTCCTTGTCTGTGTGTCGAATGGCTCCATCTGCTACAAACTTCCTTGAACAGTGCTCTTGGCTGGTTCATTCAGTTACAACACTTCTCCAAGATCAACCAGTGCACAGTCTTTCAGAGAACATGATAGCCCGTGTGAGGAAGTGAAGAAATTTGAATATCCCAGGGACACTTGGCTAATTTTCACAGCTAACAACAAAACCAAATTCTAAGGCCAACAGCAGGCATAAATGATGAGGAACAATTGGGTTAGCTTAAATCAAAAGCCACACTGAGCTGTGGATAAAAATAATTAGATAAAACATTTCCAGGTAAGAATTGATATGTGATATTTATAGAAATGTTACTCTGTGCATGGTTCTGCAAATCACAGTGGCAGCAGAGATCCAGGGGTATGTTATTAGCAAACTGCAAACAGATAAACAGTGGCATTGTGAAGATGCTTGTGAGTCACTACAAAATAGGTCTTCTTCTGTTACCATGGCCCTCTATTCCAACACTAAAATAGAAATGAAAACTCACCCTAGTGCTTTCCTAGACATAACCAAACACAAGCCCTTGTGAGTCTGGAAGAATTTAGTTTAAAAGGATAAGGGAAAAAGTGTGAAGGATGACAGGTGCTTTTCATTTGTTACTCCACCACCATGAAGGGAACAACATTCATTTCCACCAATGTTACCCAAAGAGAAGATAGCACATCAAGCTGTTCATAGCTGAATTACCAAGTACTTTGAATGTCATAATTGGGAAGGGATGAAACACAAAATAAAAGCCATCTACACCCAGTGACTTCCTAGGAATTCCTCAGCACTAATACCACTCTGCCTAAATCCCTTTGAGGATAGATGCTTAGATGGCGAGAGAAAATAATCGAACAATTTCGTGGTGACATTAAACAGCAGCTCATAATTGACCTCAATATGAATTGCAATAAAGATGGAGAGGATGGCATATGCTCTATATAGACAGTGTGGGCAGGATCCTAATCTAAATGCCTTAGATTCCATTACAGGAAGATGACATGAGAAAGCTGCCGAACGATCACACGAAGTCCATTTGCTTCCTGTAGCAGAGCTAGATGCTTTCATAATATCTTGGCTAATTGACTGCATGGAAACAATAGCACCATTTCCCCCAGCATGGATCAGACTTGCACTGATCCATGTATTGACCAATGTGGTAAGATCGCTTTCTTCCTAACAGAGTATTTCAATTGGCCGTATCAAAGTGAAGGGTTGTGCAATTCCCTGTATAATTAGTACTTACCACAGATAAAAAGTGACTATTCCTCCGAGTAGTAAGTTATTTTGCCAAATATAAAGGTATTCACTGAAGCTTGGCCCTCCTTTCACCCTGGTACCCAGCCCTGAAAGTCTTAGTAGAGATGGAGACATTTACTCAGTGTTCTAGAGCTTTAGACATCTCTGAGGACTGACTGAGAAAACAAAAAATTGCCTGTTTGGCTTTAAACACTGGCTCCCTTGAGTGTCTAGCCCTGCAAAATAGGTCATTTAGAGTTAATATTTAAAGTAACTGCATATTTGTATTGGCATTTGAGTAAATGCTGAACAAAATGCATACAAAATAATAATAATAATAATAATAATAATAATAATAATAATACACGTAAGTCATGCAGTAATGTTATAACATTACTCAAATTCATCATCTCCCTTAAGTGCTTTCATTGTACCTTTATTTCAGATACAAGTGGTCTTCTATCTACTTCCTTTTCTTTTTCCTTGACACACACCTAGCATTGTCCTGTCTTATACTCCAGCACTGGCCACCCAGTTAGTCTCTCTTCCATGATGTCTGTCCACTGTGTATCTGTCCATCAAAGCAAATTAGCTTATTAAAAAGTTCTCCCTTCAATGGCCAAATCCACTAAAGATGAAAGGAAGACCTAAGTCTCTTGATTGGTTTCAATCTCTCCATCTCTTCTCCTGGACACCCCACTCACTTTTACTTTACTTCAAATCTATTAACATGAAATTCCACGTAGCTGCAGAAGTGCCGGCCACATAGATGTGCTGTGTTCCTCTCTGAACGATAACTAAACAACCCAGTTCTGCTCACCTCAGAAGCCTCTCCTTTCCTCTCCATTAATTGCCTCATCTGAGCTTATCCACACAAAAAGTATGGAAATTTCCATTTCTGTGGTGTCATTCTCTATTGGGCATAGTTCTTTAGTTGCACTTATTCTACCATACTAAAACCATGCTTCCCCATCTTCTCATGCTAGAAGGTACAGTCCTATGATTGTCTGCTAAAGTAAAGCAGTGATGGGGAACACGGGCTTTGTCATAAAAAGAAACATCTAATAGTATAATGGCACTATCGGTGAATGGGAAATATCTTTGCTGCCTATTCAAACAACAAAAGATGATGTCAAACACATTTTCAAAGTCAAAATATATTGCATCCATGAGGTAAGTTTCAAAGAATTCAAATATTATATAATAAAAAATAATATTTATAAATAAGAGTAAATAAATGCCAAAAGAACAAGTAATACAATCAATAAAAGAGGAAGTGAACTGAACAAATTTCAGATAAGAAGTTCTAATAGTCAATAAACACATGACAAGGTGCTCAATATCCTCGTTTTCAGAGAAATGCAAATCAAAACTTCATCCTGATTCATCTCACTTCATTCAGAGTGATTACCAGCCAGTAAATAAGGCTCAAGTAACTTCAAAGAGTTTGGGGAGTGCGGAGAGCCAGCCTGACATCCTCTTGGTAGAAATGGACATTAGCCAAATGCTTTAAAAATCAATATGGATGCTCCTCAAAAAGCTAAGGTTAGAGCTTCCATATGACCCACCTCAAGACTTCTGAGTACATATCCAAAGAAAGCAGTTTACATACAAGAGCTAAATTCCAGTGTCAACCTGGGTGCCCATCAGTTGCTGAATGGATAAGGAAAGATGACACATATACATGATAATGTCCTCTTCATCCATAAAGAGAAAAATAGTACGCAATTTACAAGAAGAGAGATGGAACTGGGTATCTTCTGTTAAATGATACAAGCCAGACTAAGAAAAACAAGTATCAAATGCTTTTATTCATATGTAGAATTTAGAGGTACAAAGCCATGCTGATAAAAAAAAAAGCATCTCTTGGGAATATAACAGGAGATGAGGTAGAAGGAGGAAAGGCAGGCAACATGGTGAATATGATCTAAGTATGTTATGTGCATGCATGAAAATGACACAGTGGAATTTTGCATAATTAATGTTTGTTTTTAAAGTATATCTGAGACACTTTAGAGGTCTCTGATTTTTCCATCCTGACAACAACCATTACAAGCTGTGTGAAACTGAGTAAGCTCCCCAACCGCTCTTGGCTACAGGGTTTTCAGCAGTTAACAAGGACTGTAGCAATAGAGACACTAAAATGAGGATTATGGGGCGTGGTCTTTGTAAAGCTCTAACCCAGTTATGTTCAGATGATGCTGTTTTTTCAGACTGAAAAGTCAGCGAAATCTCTTTAATCTCCAGTGGATATATGGTAAAATCTCAGATGCAATGTTGAGTTGGACGACACAGGCTGACTTAACGAAGGAGGTAAAAGGCAAGTGCATCCCAGCTGGAACACTTCAGTAGTTTTGATGCTAAGGTTTTGTGGGCCATTTAGCAGGAAACACTCTTCCAAGGGCCCTAATACCTAAACATTTCCATTACCTCCTTCAAGGAATGCTACTTTGTCTCTTTTCAAACTTTGATTCTCAAAAACATTCAACCTTTTCAGAGTTTTATTTCTCTGTTATTGTGCTTCTAATAGACTTCCTAGCTCAACCAGAATGAGCTAATGAGCTTACTCACACAGCGCAAATGAACTTCCCAATCCTGACTTCACTGCCCACAGCAATGGTAACCTTGTCTAATTTTACTTCAGTATAAAACCTAAGAAATGGCACAATATACCTAGAAAAATACATAATGCATAAGTGAATATGTAGACTGTTTGTCTTCTCTGTGATATACACTCCAGATATATCAAATTTATATACTAAGGTTTAAATGGCAACGTGTATTAGGAAACACATTAAATTTATAAATCAACTCATCTATAAAACTTAAAAATTATAGAACTTGTTACTTGTCAGTCCTCAGAACAACCATTAAGAACAGAGAGCAGAGTATGAAATTGAGCCACAAATGGGCACAGGGGTCACTAAAATTGCTAGGGGGGGCGGTGATCTTTGTTGTATGATCTTTGAGTAGAAAATCAGACGTCAGGAGTTCAAAATAAAGATTTTGCCCACCTCAAATGGCAAGGTAATATGAACTGGTAGAAACTCCGCTCTGTAATCCTGATACAGCAAAAGAAATTTGACTTTCATTAGTACTTGCAACAGAGTTTTAACAAGGGCCAGTTGGAGTGAGTTAAGACCAGCACACACATAATAATTCATATGCATAATGTTTAAAATTTTTCTACAATACAGATTAGATGGTCAGCTCTTTGTCTTCATATGTTTTGTACATTTTTAGAGAATGTTACTAGATCATTTCTAGATATGTGCCATTCTTCAACTTTTCATAGTGTGGTATACATGGTTTCAAAATATACACTTCAAGATAGTAATAAATTATTATCTTAGTCAGCATTCTATTGCTATGAAGAGACACAATAACCAAGACAACTCTCGTTTTTAAAAAAAAAAAAGGAAGAAAAACAAAGAATAATTTAAGTGTGGGCTTGCTTAGAGTCCATTATCATCATAGCAGAGTATGGTGGCACATGGTGTTGGAGAAATAGCTGAGACTTCTATGTAGTGATTCATAGGCTCATAGAGGGTAAGATGCTGAGCCTTGCATAGGCTTTTGAAACCTCAGATGCCACCCCTAGTGTTGTACTTACTCCAACAATGCTGAACCTCTTAATCTCTTTCAAATAGTGACATTCTCTAATGAATAAGTATTCAGATACATAAGCCAATGGGGTCCATTTTTATTCAAACCACCAAATTCCACTCCCCTTGTAGCCACGGTTTTATCGGGTGGGGCAGGGCTTCTTTGTGTAGCCTTGGTTGTCCTGGATTCACTCTGTAGACCATGCTGACCTCAAACTCATAGAGCTCCACCTGCCTCTGCTTCCCAGAGTCTTGGGATTGCAGGCATGCGCCACTGCACTGGGCTTTGTAACTACATCTTAATGCAAATACAAATACGTATTAAGTTTAACTTTAAAAGTCCCCGTATTCTGTTTCCCTGATCTGGTTATTATGAATAAGGCTGCTAGGAACATGGTTGAGCAAATGTTCTTGTTGTGTGCTGGAGCATCTTCTGGATATATTCCAAGGAGTGGAATAGGTGGGTCTTGAAGAAGCCCTATTCCCAGTTTTCTGAGATAGCACCATATAGATTTCCAAAGTGGTTATACTATTTTGCATTCCCACCAGCAATGAAGGAGTGTTCCTCCTGGTGACACTCAGTGGAAGGATAGCAGGCTACCAGGAAGAGACTTGTTACCCTGTGAGCATATACAGGGGTAGGAAGTCCTCCTCAGTCACAGTCATACGGGAGGGGAGTAAGGGGAAAATGGGAGGATACAAGGGATGGAATAACCATTGAGATGTAATATGAATAAATTAATAAAATAAAATTAAACATAAATAAAAATAAAAGTTCCCATATTCTATCACAGTCTCAAGACTGTTTAAAAGTTCAAAGTTTCTTCTGAGTCCATTGCAATCTCTTAACTATAAAGCTCCTGGAAAATCAAAATAATAAGAAAAAAACTCACAGACTTCCAACATGTGTTCCTACTGGAATGGTCCATTAAACCCTGATTAAAGTATTCAACTGATATTCTAGTCCAAAGTCCCCAAGTCTTCCATATTCCTCTAAAGAAAATCCTGGTCACATCTATCACAGCAATACCACACTTTTGTTACCAACCTTTGTATTGGTCAATGTTTTATTCTTATGAAAGAGACACTATGACCAAGGCAACTCTTATAAAAGAGAGCACTTAACTGTGGACTTTTTTTTACAGTTTCACAGGTTAGTCCATTATTACCATGATGGAAAGAAGCCAGAAACAGGGCAGAAACAGTGAAGAGGAGAGCGCTACATACTGACCAGTAAGCATAGAAAGAGAGAGGGAGACATTGGGCCTGGCCTGGACTTTTGAAAACTGAAAGCCCACCCTTAGTGAGATACTTCCTCCAACAAGGCCACGCCTCTTAATCCTTTTCAAACAGTGCCACTGCCTGATGACTAGGCACTGGATGCCACTCTCATTCAAACTACACAATCATGATTTGTATATCCACTTCTAAAGCACTAAAATCCACTGTCTCACATCTTTAAGTGAATATTTATTGCATGTATTTCATATATTCATATATGATGTTCACTTAAAGTGAAATAATCTCGAATTCTTACATCCAACTGCCTGTGTTAGTAGCACTTCATTTTTAGATCCTAAAACTTAATGTTGGTTTCTTTTGAGACAGGTTCTTACTCTATAGCCCTGGCTAGCCTAGAACTAATTGGGCAGGCTGTCCTCAAATTCCTGATGATTCTCAACCCCTCCCCCCTGAGTTACAGGCATGAGCCAAAATAATCTGTCGACAATATGTACTCTTACTTTTGAAAATACAGATAAAAGTGTGACTTTTTAAAAATGCCACAATGATATTGCAATTAAAATCTAGGGTCAGGTAACCCATTACAGTGACCTTGAGGTTCTGCTCACTGGTGCTGAATCTGGCCCTTCATTGATGCTCCCTACAGAGCCCTCGGTTTAGAGTGCTAGAATCTTACCTAGGTTGTGTATATCTTTACATTTTTCTGTCTCTGGCCCTGGTGATTAATGAAAATACACACTCATCCTGAAGCCAATGTAGGAAGTTTATCCTAGAGGAAGATAAAATACTAGAAAGGCTGACTTTCCACAAGAGAATAATCTATTTAAATCTTCAAGTGCCAATTGCATGGAGCATGATTTTTTTTTTTTTAGTAAAACAAGGTTTTATTAGGTACAATCTTTATTCACTGAAACAGGGAAATATCAAGTCAACTTCTGAGGAAACGTAGCTTGCCAGTCTGTCTTGAGAAAATTCCTTATAAGCAAGGAAAAAATGTTTCTTCCCATCATGCTTTACTATCATTTGGGGAAAGGAGCAACTGAGGCCCAATCCTAGTCATGAAGTTGTAACAATCTTGTCCCTCAGACAAGCAAAGAGAAGTGTGTTGTAAGGCAGAAGGGCTAATGTTCAGCTGCATGAACTATGCATCCGTGTGACTAATGCACATTGTAGTTAGGAAACTAGGCTTTTCTCTGTGCACTGACTTTTGAAGAAGCCAATATTAACTCGCTACTCCTGCTGCTCATCATTTTCATGAATGATGTACTTCTACAGATCTGAAAGAAGTGCAACTTCCAAACAGCCCTTTTGATTTTGCAGCAAGGGTCAAAGTCAAAACATTTCTTCTTCCTGAAAATACTACAGAGTGGGTGAGATTTATTTCCAAAGTCCCATAGTGTGTGCACATGTCTCTAGGTCTGCTTTCTTTCGTCTATATTTATCATTCATTCGGGCCTATTTGGAGTAGGCTGGGTGGTCCTATATTACAGAGGCCTCTCAAAACAGATGGTCATTAGACAACCTGAAGAAGCCCATCTTTCATGGGAGACTTTACAGGAAGTACTTTAACCAATGGTATTCGGTTTCTTTTTCTTTTTTTTTTTTTTTTCTTCTCCTTTAAAAGAATTTTGAATCAACTATACCCACCCTCACATTTTAAAGGTTGAATTTTTTGAGCTTCTATATTTGTGTTTATTCTTCATTTAACTTTTAAAACACTAGTATAGTTAAAACAAAAACAATAGCCAAGTGGTAAGCATATTATGACTACAGTCCTTCCCACGTTCACTACTACATATAGAATGTCATAAAGAGTGGCTGGCCCGGGGCTGGAGAGATGGCTCAGAGGTTAAGAGCACTGGCTGCTCTTCCAAAGGTCCTGAGTTCAATTCCCAGCAACCACATGGTGGCTCATAACCATCTATGAGATCTGGTGCCCTCTTCTGGTGTACATGCAGGCAAAACACTGTGTATATATGATAAATAATTAAATTTAAAAAAAAAAAAAAAAAGAGTGGCTAGCCCATCCATGAAGAGATCTGACTCCGAGCATCACCTCTGGGGTGATGTTCATCATCCTCATATGCTTCTCCATTATAATGACACCATCTTTCCTGATTTGGATGGAAGTCCGCCAGTTCTACCTGATTCATGAATCTCTTCTGCTTCCTTCCTTTCATAAAGAGGTTTTTCCAACAAAGAGAGTTTTTCAGGAGAAAGAGAGCCATTTTCAGGGAAGTTTACCTTCAACTCAAGGATTAGACATCCTTTCTCATATGGCCCATGGTGTATTGGCATACCTTCACTTAGCACACATTTTTATCTTCATGCTTGACAATCTGACCTGGATGAAAGGTGATGACTATGGTTCAGTTGTAAAGAGTGGATGTTGGCTTTTGGAAGCCACAAAATGCTTTAACCAGCTGTATGTCCATACACGTGAAAGAAAGGAGGAGAGCAGGTGGTTAAACAAGGCAGAGCAGGTGGTAGGTTTGGCTCACCCATGGACATCTTCAATATACTCTTTTGAGGAGAAGGAAGGATGTAAAAACGTGCATCAGCTCTCAGTGACCTTAGAAGACTTATTTAATGGTGTGACAAGAAAACCTGCCCGGCAAAAGAATGAAATTTTTTTTTTGTCTTTAGCTGAATTATAGCCTAATTTGTAATAGACTCATAATCTCGCATTTGATATTCTATATATCTGCCTTAAACATACTTTTCTTTTTTTTAGCTTTCTATTAATTTATTCTTGTTACATCTCAATGGTTATCCTATCCCTTGTATCCTCCCATTCTTCCCTCCCTCCCATTTTCCCCTTACTCCCCTCCCCTATGACTGTTCCTGAGGGGGACTTCCTCCCCTTTTATATGCTCATAGGGTATCAAGTCTCTTCTTGGTAGCCTGCTATCCTTCCTCTGAGTGCCACCAGGTCTCCCCCTCCAGGGGACATGGTCAAATATGAGGCACCAGAGTACGTGTAAAAGTCATACCCCACTCTCCACTCAACTGTGGAGAATGTTCTGACCATTGGCTAGATCTGGGTAGGGGTTTAAAGTTTACCACCTCTATTGTCCTTGGCTGGTGCCTTAGTTTGAGCGGGACCCCTGGGCCCAAATCTGCCTATCATAATGTTCTACTTGTAGATTTCTAGGACCCTCTGGATCCTTCTACTTTGCCATTCTCCCATGCTTCTCTCATCTAGAGTCCCAATAGGATGTCCTCCCCTCTGTCCCAGTTTCCTGGACCTCAACATAAAAATACTTTTCTTAAGGCTTGGAATTATGTCTTAGGTATTCCAATTATGAAAAATATCAGACATAGAAAGCAAGTTTACACTGCTTAAATGGCTAATGTATCATGCTACCACATCACCAGGACAACTTGGTCACATCCAGACTTTAATTTTAAGGTAACCAGAGATGAAAACGAAGGAGAAGAGTGAAGGACAGCGTGACAACAAGATCAACTCTCTACTTACATATTTACCATGATTATAAATCTTGTCGCACTTTTTATCATTCACTCTTTTTTTAAAAAAGAGTTTTAACAGCTCTCACATTTATCTTTAATTGACACCACAGGCACAATTTCAAAATAAGAAATTAAAGAATTCCCCACAGTTTAGAGGACTAGAGGGCAATTCATTCCACAAAGGAAGGAAAATCAATTTCTGTGTTTTCCTAGATTTGCATGTGAAAACGGATAATATGACACTAATTCTACAAATATGACATGGAAGTTGCACCTCGAATTTTAATCATCTTTCTAATCAGTCCTCGGGGCTGCATTTGAGGTGGTTAAATTCAGTTTGCAATATAAATATGATTTCTATGTATTACAGAAACCTCTTCAGTTCAGAGTCACTTTCATACCCTCTGAAGGACATCCAAGTCAGATTGGTGCTGTCTCCATGTCCTCTGTACATGCAGAGGGAAGAAGGCAAGCAAGGGAAACAGCCTCTTCCTCAAGAAGAAGGCATTCTATAAGTCGTTAGGATTTATGCATAAAATCCAAGAGGACTAATTCTGGGAGATGATTAGTGTTTGTCATGCAAGTATGAGACCCTGAATTCAGATCCCCAGCACCTGCCTTAAACACCTTGGACTGGGAAAGTGGAGACATGCAAATGCATGAAACTCTGGCCAGTCAACCTGGCTGCATAAGTGAGTTTAGTGAGACACTGACCTTACTTGCCTTAAAATATAACAGGGGAGAAGATTGAAGAAGCCGTCCAACTTCAACCTCTGGCCTCAAGAAGTATGCACACACACACACACACACAGTCAATCAATCAGTAAGCAATCTTGGAAATTATTCTGAGAACCCAAAGTAATTGGATCTTGCAATTTATATAATACTTTTGTTTGGATTGACCTACCCCCATCTTCAGTGGAATGGGGACAAGGAGAAAAGCAGAAGCTAGCAAGCTCTGGTCCATTAGCAAAATCACACATGGTGCTTGTTTTTGCATAGCCTGTCAGGTTATGATGACTTTTATGGTCCCATGGGCTCAATATTTTTAAATTCCATAATATCTAAAATTAAGATGGGTGCAGTTTTGAGAGATAAATATAATCCTTGATTGGAATATGGCCTTCCCCACTTAATTACATATTCTCAGCTATTTTTCTACTTAGCAGAAAAGTTAGATGCTTATTTTACAATAAAGACCTCATTCACTGACAACCCTAAAATATGTATTACATAAATTATGTCTTTACAGGAAACAACATTAATACAAAGTAAATATATGATCTGACATGTAAGGCTCAATATTTGGTAAATGACAGCATTTTGTAAGAAACTACACTTTGACCCAAATGTATAACTTTAAAGTTTAGTGTACCTACAAAATGGAAGACTTACTTCTAAGAGAGTCTATTAGTGACCTTAATAAAACCGAAGTATTGGTGTGTTTATCTATGCTGTATTTATCAAGCATATGATGTCTGCATATTGGCATGGATGGTGACACAGCATGTCTCATTTGCTAAGTGTGTTCTTCACCCTGCTCCATCCATGTCTCTTTGTCCAATCCATTAGGTCTTTGAATAAATGCCACCTCCTTATCCCAGAACCATTTGTAATAGTATATTCAGAAGGTGCTTACTTATCATGATATAACTTTCTCTTCAGATTCTGAATTTCAAGATAAGTCCAGTAAGTAGAAGACTGAAAGGTGACAATGGGTCTGTACACAGTGAATGCCTATAACCAAGGTAACAATAAAAGAATAATATTCATCTTATCCTGGAACAAAAAGAGGAGGATCTGTCAAAAGGAAACATCAGCTCTTTGCTCTCAACTCACAGTCATAACATACAATGCTCACTACTTTGTTAGCAAGCTTTCAAATCAGCTATAACAAAGTGTCTCCTAAATCCAAGGCATGATTCTAGTAATGAGAGGGGATAAATCCTATGTAAACTGGGAGTTAACAGTCTAGAAGTTCACAATACATCAAGTCTAACACAAAGCAACTCTGAAAACGTTACAGGCCTGTAAGATCATACTGTGTTTTACAGGATTTAAAAACAATGGTCTCCTTAGAACAGTATGAAAGTTCTTGGGGTAGAAAAGATTGAATCTGAATTTTAAATCATGATAAATTTTCAAAGATGACAGAAGCAGTTCATTTCCAGTCCAGCCCAACAAAAATCATGGCAGGAGACTACATATCATGTCTAGTAGGCAGCCACCTTACTCAGCTATGATGCTGAAGAGTGATTGAAATTGTAGCATCAAATTAGATAGAAGTCTTGGCCCTATGTCTCATTGTCAATTACTCCCTCTGTGTATTAATTATTTTCTGTGTCTCTGTGACAAGATATCAAACATAAATAACTTAAAGAATAAATGATTTATTTGGTCCCTCAGATACAGACAATTCAATCCAGAACTTCTTGACCCCATGTACCTCAGCAATCTGCCTCCTCTTAGTGAGACCTTCCTAAGTTTCTGGAACCTCCACCAAAAGCAACGCCATTTGGGGACCAAGTGTTCCACACATGAACCCAAGGGACAGAGTTCACATCCTAACCATAGCACTCTGTAAACAGCAGCTTTCTCGTCAACAAAATGAGGATTAAAAAAATATTGACTACCTCAAATCACTCTTATGGAAGTCAAACATGGTAAAGCATGGTGTGTGTCTGCTCCTGTTGCCTTTACTGCCTTTCCTTTATAACTGCAGGGATAAGAACCAGTACCCTATTTTCTATTTCCCTCATGTTATTCTGAACTAAGCTATTCCCTGGTAGCAAATGAAACACTTCTGAATCTGCATGCACGCTTTAAAGCTTCTGGGTGCCATTGTGTACACAGAAGCAGTACCTAATTGAATAGTAGCCTAATAGCCTCAGAAAGCTGCTACAATTAAAGAAAAACTGTTGATTTAAAAATAGCAACCTTTAAAGGAGTGGAGGAATGAGCTCCTGTGTGTTGCCTTGACATTCTTCTCAACACTATTTTTAAAAGAGCAAAATTAAACTAAATAAACGTCCAAATCTAAATTGCTCACTAGTTCAACAAAATTGGAGTCAATGACTGTGAAAAGGTCCCCACCTCCAGGAAGAATTGTTGATGAGGCCAAAACAGACCTAAGTTAAAATAAATACACAAACACATGAAGACAAGTAATTAATGTGTTCAAGTGGGAGAGTGTGGATTCCGCTTCTTTAAGAATCATTTTAAAGTGAAAAGACTGAATTTATCATTTCCTTTTGAGGATCTTAAAGTTCTTCAATATTGGGTAAAGCAAGCACTGCCTCTCTTTGTAAAGAGACTTGAAGGCAAAGGGTCTGACATTGCCACTAACTCCCTGGCATAATTTTCTTTGTGGAATGAGACACCAACTATAAATATCCCATCCACTCAGCTCTTCTACATGGCTAAATGTAGTGTAGCCTTCTCTAGAAAGTTTCCTCTAGAGTATGAATACCTAGAGCCTTTGCTTAGAAGCCTCATGCAAAACGGACTGTTTACAAAGCAAATGGAGGACTCTAAATGCAGAGGTGAATGCAGAAACACGCCCTAATGTTTGTGTCACCACTGATGCTTGTCCGCCAATGCCAGACCCATGTCAAGATCTAAACAAGTTCCCAAGAAGTCTCCCACTGCTATGAAAAGAAGGACGCCTGCTTATGGGTCCAGCCTTCAGAATCATGTCACTTAGGATTCACTGGGGAGCCTCGTCGCACTATCCTACAGAACTTTCTGCTCCCAGGAAAAGGTTCCATACCGGCAGCAACTGATAGGCCAGCCTAATACTCCTTGGCTTTTCAACTACTGTCCACATCAAGTGTGGTCAGTGAGACTAAGGGGCTGCCTTCCTTTTCTAACTTTTGTATCAGCTATACTAATTTTAATTTAAAGTCACACAATATATTTTACCATATTCTTTCTCTCCTCCAGCTTCTCCAAAATCCTCCTCACCTGTTCTACTTCATGTTCTTTCTTTCTCAAAAAAAACCCACCAACAACAAAAAGGAAAATCAAAATAAAGCAAAGCAAAAACAAACAAACAAAAAAGCACACAACAAAACAAGGGATGCATTTTGTGTTAGCCAAGTATTCCTGGGCTTGGGGAATGCCCTTGAGTCTAGTTGATATGCCCAGTGTCACTCCATGCAGAAAAGTGATTTTTCCCTCTTCCAGAAAGTTTCCATTATAAAAAGGTGCTTGATGAGAAAATTTGTGCCCACTGCCCTTATCCAGGCTGGAATTCTCTCTGTTGTGAACTTGTGCTGGTCTTGTGTGTGTGTTGCTGTGGTCTTTGTGAGTTCATGTGTGTATCAGCCCTGTTATCCATGAATGATGTTGGCCTTAGAGTCATTCATCTACTCTGGCTCTGATCATCTTCCTGCCTCCACTTTCATGTGGATTCCAGAGTCTTAAGGGAGAAGGGTTTCATGAATATATCCCATTTGGAAGGGCTCTTTGCTCTGTGAAATGTCTAATTGCTGGTCTATGTGTTAATTACTACCTATGGCAAGAAGAAGCTTCTCTAATGAAGGTTGAACTATGCAGTGGTCTGGCAGTACAAAAATATGCCATCAGGGGTCATTTTATTGTATGTTCTTTAGAAAACTATTAGGAGCAAGTTTCTGCCTAGTGCCCAGGAACTATCTAATCTCAGTCATACAGGTTGAGTTAACAAAACCTGTAGTAAGTAGCTACCTATTCAATGATTACTATCTAACCATTTGTCCTCCTTTTTCTGAGCTCACATTTCAACAACCTCAAAGTAGACCCAGCTGCAAATCTGGTCTAAGCCTTAATATTTATTCACTATTTTCAGGGTATGTTACCATTTTCCCTCCCATTTTGAGACAGAATCTCACTATGTAGCCCTGAGTGACCTAAATTCAGAAAGCTCTGTCACCACATCCAAAGTACTGAGATTATAGGTGTTTGCAACCATAGCCCACATGTTCTTAAGCTTTCCTTTTAGGACTCAGGGATTCGTGTTGGAGCCATATCACCTGCTGTCTCTGGAGTTCAGGATGGGAGACCAGACTTTTTACTCTCCCTTTTTGTGGAGGCTGGACAGACTCTGGTACCGCGTCCCTGGTCTTCTGCATGATTCCATCCACCTAGTTCTTGGCTGTTTTATACCAGTTGCTGATAAGCATAGTTACTTTCTTCCTCTAAATAGCAACACTGCAGAATCCAATCTAACAACCACAGGAAATTACAGTTTCCAGAAATTTCCTTCTAAAACCTTACACCCTGTGGCTTAATATAATGGAAGTAGCCAGGCCTGCCAAACAAAGACATTCCGGCTCCGCCTCTGCACTCCTTGATTCTGCCTCTACCTCAGGTGTCAATTTTCATCTTATAGGTTAAGTTTAGTCTCCTTTTTATTTTTCATTGGTATTCTGGTTTTCAGAGCCCAGAGGAGAGAAAAATATTTTAGAAGATAAATTTTTATATTTCTAAAGGTCAGTTATCCAAGTGTGAAAGCAGGCAAACTTCATTCCACCCGAGATCTGTTTAGAACCATTTTCTCTACACTGATAACAACACATTGTTTGCTCTTAAATTATGAAGTGGAAAATCTGAAGTTCTTTTGGTGTGAATATCTATAGGATGCTAATAAGAAAAGCATTTTTTAAGAAAGGAGATAGACCTTAATATGAAAAGAATTTTTTAAAGAAAGGAGGTAACATGCACATATACAAATTATACGTCTACCAACCTTATTTATACAATTGTAAACAAGGAGCTGACAAAAAGCTATAATTTTCATGGTTCTATAATTATGTTTTAATTGGTCCCTCCCTGTTTCTCTATACTCTAACTCAAGGGTAATTTTACCAGCTTACATGACACCAATGAGAGGAGGGCAGCTGATTTTAAAAAGTAGCTTCTCTGTTACTGTCTCTGGGTTATGAGACTTCAAAGTGCATTACACACACAACCCAAGCTACACAAACTTTTTATGAAATTTTACAGGATAGAAGAGTTCAGGACATCTGGCCTGGGAACCTTGAGCAGATACATTACCAGATGCACATATGTCTGGTCTACTGTACAAAAAAGGGGACACCATACAAAGACAGTTTCTTATTTCCCCTGTACTAGAATCTGCCCTTTCCTTCTGCTACCTTTAAAACATCCTGACAATTCCATTCTGTAGTTCAAGTTTTTCTGCCACTCAAACATGGGAATAGCATCCATAAAATTGATTAAACATATCACAAAAACTCCACCACTGAAAAAATGCAACACTGTAAATAGGAATTAGAATTATACACACAAACCCGGGATGTTCAAAATGAGGAGTCCCAGAGCAAGCATTTTCAGATAAATGTCACAGATATATTAAGGTTATGGAAATGCTATGCCTGGGATATGACTAGGCAGTGAATAGAAATGTCACTTTGAAATCTCTGGCATGTACATCTCCAACCATATTTCCAATTAGTTATTGTTAAAAATAATAAAGAATAGAACTTTCAACAATGTACATTATGCTCAGTTTTATTAAGCTATTCCTGTTATCAGTGTGTGTGTGTGTGTGTGTGTGTGTGTGTGTGTGTGTGGTAGAAATGCATACAATCACTTTGGATGCTCAACTAATGTTTCCCAAGAGCTAGATTGAATTGTCTTTTTTTCTGTATGACTTTATAAGTTAAAACTTGAAATGCCTTATTTCACACACATCAAATATATACTACTTCTCCAAAAGGAATATAAATAGTTAAAGACAATGTTTTGAAAATCAAAACTTTTATTTTAAAACAAATTTTATAATTTGTTTTATAGCATTTCAAGTTTCTACTTAGCATTATTTCTGTCCAACATCCCATTAACACGCCATCCTCATCACTGGAATATGGGACCATGGTTTCCTCTGCCTACTTTCCATCTCTCTGTTCATAATCTCATCTTTAATACTAAAGAAAGCCCACTTCTTTTTTGTTATCTTCTCTGGCCATCCCAGTACTTTGAGTTCTCATTTTCTCTGTGTTCATGAGTCCTTATTCACAAATTAATGATAAAACTTGCCCCTGAAGAATATGGCATGTGATTTTGCTGTTTAATTTTCAGTGAATCAATCCTAAATTCTACGCAATACATTCTGTCAGGTTCAGAAACAATTTATTTGTCTGATAGCCTCTCAACATTAACTTCTTCCTTTTCAGCTTGGCTCTACAGTTTTAGCACCATTTCCTTTTTTTTTTTTTTTTTTTTTTTATTAATTTATTCTTGTTACATCTCAATGGTTATCCCCTCCCTTGTATCCTCCCGTTCTTCCCTCCCTCCCATTTTCCCCTTACTCCCCTCCCCTCTGACTGTTCCTGAGGGGGATTACCTCCCCCTCTATATGTTCATAGGGTATCAAGTCTCCTCTTGGCAACCTGCTGTCCTTCCTCTGAGTGCCATCAGGTCTCCCCCACCAGGGGACATGGTCAAAGGTGAGGCACCAGAGTATGTGAGAAAGTAATATCCCACTCTCCACTCTACTGTGGAGAGTGTTCCGTCCATTGGCTAGATCTGGGTAGGGGTTTAAGGTTTACTGCCTGTATTGTCCTTGGCTGGTGCCTTAGTTTGAGCAGGACCCCTGTGTCCAAATCTGCCTATCATAATGTTTTACTTGTAGGCTTCTAGGACCCTCTGGGTCCTTCTACTTTGCCTTTCTCCCATGATTCTCTCATCTAGAATCCCACTAGAATGTCCTTTCCTCTGTCTCAGTTTCCTGGTAAGTGAAGGCTTTCGTGGGACATGCCCCTTGGGCTAATATGCAGATATAAGTGAGTATATACCATTTGAGTCTTTCTGCTTCTGGGTTAACTCACTCATTATGATCGTTTCTAGCTCAATCCATTTATCCACAAATTTCGGGAAGTCCTTGTTTTTAATAGCTGAATAGTATTCCATAGTGTATATGTACCACAGTTTCTTTATCCATTCTTCTATTGAGGGACACTTCGGCTGTTTCCATGTTCTGGCTATTATGAATAAGGCTGCTATGAACATGGTTGAGCAAATTTTCTTGTTGTGTGCTGGAGCATCTTCTGGATATATTCCAAGGAGTGGAATAGCTGGGTCTTGAGGAAGCCCTATTCCCATTTTTCTGAGATAGCACCAGATAGATTTCCAAAGTGGTTGTACTAGTTTGCATTCCCATCAGCAATGAAGGTGTGTTCCTCTCTCCCCACATCCTCGCCAGCATGTGGTTAGCATCATTTCCTAAAAAAATTTTTTTAAGTTAAAATTTTCAGTTTCAGATTTCGCATATTTTTGAATTAAGCTATTTAGCCAGCTGTTTCTGTTATTGTATAACAAACAAAGACAAGCTGTGCCTTTGATGAAATCATCCACATTTTCTCCATCCCTATAGTAACCTCAATCCCTACAGAAAAAATAAAAACAAAACAGACAAAAAAAGCAATGCCTGTTAGCTATCAAGTTACCAAGGTATTGGTCTTCTCATTCCCATGGGGGAAAAACACATTTTTGGAAGAAATTATCATAAACTTTATCCAAGAATCCACCTAGTCACTTGAAGAAGTAGTCATTTCCAAAGCTCAACAAAACCATCCTGATAAAAATGTAGCTCTATCACAAATTGCAAATTGGCATGAGAAGGAATCTGAAAAGATTGCCAAGGCTGGCAGTCTGCCTTCCCTGCCCAGTCACTTAAGAGAGTACCAACCAACGGCAAATGTTCTAACATATGTGATGTACACACATCCTTTTATTTAATATACAAGAGAAAATCCTTGAGATATAAGCAGGCCAGCCAAAACATGCCGTGTTGCCAGATGGAAGATGAGTCTGCAAATAGAGTCACAGACAGATTAAAACTCAGTAGAATGGGGATAATTATAGCAATAAGATAGCAAACTTGCATTGAATGCTTCGAATCTGTTACGGGCCTGAGATGTAAAAGTGAGGAAAGTGGGACAAGGTCTTCCTGTTCCTGAGATTCTTTTTACTAAGACTGGCTGTTCCATTGATAAGGTTAATGAAGATTTACTCAGGAATGATCACATTAAAAGATACTGAAGAACTGACTCACTCTTTAAGCTCCACATCACTGTATCTAATTAATTGCTGGTAGTATAGACCCTAAAATTCCAACTGAACTCCCAGAGAGTGCCCCCACTTGAATGTCACAGGTAGACCATGTCCACTTATGAGCAGATTAAATTATTCATATACTGTTACCAAAAAGTACAGAAAAGGAATTCATCTGATTATATTTTTAAAGCATAGAAGAAAGAGGCATAGGAATGTACAAGCAGCTCAGGTGAATGATTTAATGTTACCAGATATTGAAGAAACAAAATGATTTTTAACAAATCTGATAACCCTCCCAAGAAAAATCTATGTAAAAATATTGTATAGACCTATTATCCAGGGTTTGAACACCACTGGCTTCCCAACATAAAAAATTCATCACAATGAAAAGTGGTCTTTTTAAAAATACAGAGTCCTCTTTTTACATTCAAATGATCTAGAAAGTCCTGGTTCACTAAAAATCTCCTATGCAGTCAATCTGAATGGATAAAAATGAGACAAATATGTTAAGATACACTTTATGATAAAATGTAGTATATTGAATAATATGGCAACTGAAATAGACAATTTGAGAAAGTCTGCCTTTCCACAAGAACACTGAAAACTAGACAGCAAAAGTGTACAAAGACAGTGTCGATCTTTAAGGAAGTCTCTGTGTTGATTCCACAAATTCCATCCAGAATTGGTGGTTAGACAGCTAATAGTTAAGAATGCTTTTTGCAGTTTTTACATTTGGGCCCAGGGGTCCTGCTCAAACTATGGCACCAGCCAAGAACAATACAGGCCGTAAACTTCAAACCCCTACCCAGATCTAGCCAATGGACAGGACATCCTCCACAGTTGAGTGGAGAGTGGGGTCTGACTTTCACACGTACTCTGGTGCCTCATATTTGACCATGTCCCCTGGATGGGGAGACCTTGTGGCACTCAGAGGAAGGACAGCAGGTTACCAAGAAGAGACTTGATACCCTATGAGCATATACAGGGGGAGGAAATCCCCCTTAGGAACAGTCATGGGGGGGGGGAATAAGGGGAAAATGGGAGGGAGGGAAGAATGGGAGGATACAAGGGATGGGATAACCATTGAGATGTAACAAGAATAAATTAATAAAATAAAATTTAAAAAATGCCTTTTGAGCAATTCAGAGCCCACAACACTAATCACATTCCCATGCAAGTCTTCCTAGGTGGGAGCACTAACTACTCTGCCTCATAGCAGACACCAGTCTCCCCTACTAGCATGTTTAACTCACTGGATCTTCACTTCTTGCAAGCATTTGATTCATCCTTGAATCCAGGATAAAGACCAAAACAAGGACTTACATATACAAATGTTAACATACTCTTCTTTTTAAATAAGAAAAAAATAACTATTCTAATGGGGGAAGGAGTTGTAAGAAAAGAAGAAAAAGTAACTTATCCTGATCTCCCACAATTTGGATCACAATGTTACTAGTGCCTCTGTGGTAAACTACTCTTTATAGCCCAAACTATTGTTTCCTCAAACATCATATACATATGTATACATATACATATACATACACATATACATATACATATAATGTTCCCCTTACACACACACACACACACACACACACACACACCTGTTATAAGTTAAGGAGAAATAAAGGAAGTAAAAACAGGAAAAACAAATCCTATCTCTTCTCCTATACTTAACCATTTAAAAATAATTTTATAAACCTAGAGCTTCCTAGACAAAGATTAAGGGTGTACGGTGAATGTAACAGACTCCCATTTGGACTTTGAGAGTGATTCTTTTTGCCACCTAGGGATTTAGCATTTATAAAGATTAAAAACTCATTTAAAACAACTAGAAGACTCTATTAATTGATGGTCAGATTTATCTTAAAATAACATCTCCACGTATAAAAGAAAGTGTTAAGAAAACAAAATAAGTCTGTCTCCACAGACAAGATAGTCAAAGACTTCAGTGAAGACAAGGATGAAGTTGCAAAGTCTGAAAAGAATTGAGCTCACCCTGATATCTCAGAAGTCTTAGTATCACATAAGCTTTTCCCCCTCCCCGCAAGAAGGAAAAAAGTGGCCAGTGTGAGCCAGCCTGAATGAATAGATTCACTTGGATGTCAGGGAACTTCAGTCAAATGCCAATCAGCAGAATTCTCAGCTATCCAGAGATTTAGCTGGATCACTGCCAGTCAGTACTATGACTGATATCTTTTTCTTCAGACATCGAAACATTGAAAAATAAAAGGAAAATATGTTCGGCTACTACCTCTTCAACAGCTTTGCAATTTTTCTAGGATCAGCCTCTCTTCTCTTCTTAGCCCCCTAATCTCCAAGCAAAGTAATAGCTTCTCCTGGCCTAGGGAACACCATCTCTGGTTACTAATTCTAGAATCCTTGGCTCTTTAATCTTTTGCTGCCAGGAATAAGTCAGTAGCTGTTAGTTAAGTGTAAGACCCAATAGGAAACCCTGTTTCTCTCCTCTTTCCCTTCAGTCTTTCTCAGTGTCAAAGACGGTGCAAGTATATGTTACTGATAATGGAAGCCTGGGGAGATCTCCAGTAGACTCTATAGGTAATCAGCATCATCTTTCACCCAGATCCAGTTTCCTAGTTAGCTTTCACTGTCAACTTGACACAGACAGGAATCACTCAATTAGGGGACTGATCAGATCATATTGGCCTGTGGGCATATTGGTGGGTAAAGTGTTTTGATTATTAATTGGTATAGGAGGGCTCAGCCCACTCTAGGAGGCACCATTCCCTACACAGGTGGTCCTGGACTGTATAAGAAAGCTATTTAAGCATGAGCACGTAAACCAGCTGGTAAACAGCATCCTCCATGTTTCCCGCCATTCCTCTTTGTCTGTGAAATGAGTTGCTTAGTCAGATGCAGTGCCTTGTGGAATAGAAAACATTCCAGCCTTCAGATTTCTGCCTTGACTCCCTCGATGACTGAATATAACCTGTAAACAAAAACAAACTTTTTCTTTCCTCATGCTACTTTTTGTCATAGTGTTTTATTGTAGCAATGAAGATAAAACTAAACCATCCAGTCCTCAACAGAGCTTGGGATCCCTTAGGTCTCTGTGTTCTTGGACATGGAAGGTCACTGAGTCCATGTGGCACCTTTAAGTTGCCCCTTCCCAGCAGAGCAAATATAGATGCAGGTTAAGTTGTGCTCCAAATAGCAGACACCTGCTCCCTCAAAAGTAGACGTGGAAGACCACAGGTGACTCCCAGATTCCTTTACTAACTGGCTTTCTAGATAAATACCCAGGTCATTATTTGTGGAAAGACATCTACACTCTACAGGTATTGAGTCCAGGAGTGTGCAAACAGGACAAAGAGTTGCCTGACAACTCTTTAGGATTTCTTGCTGCCACTCTGCTTTCTCTTCTCTGCAACCCTCACTGAAGGTGCTTATGGAAGTCAGCTATTGCAGCCATGTGGATTGAGCGAAATCCAACAGATAAAATTATTTACTGTGTAAAGTTTGATTTACAAAAATCAATCCATGATCAGCAAGTCTGTAAACAAATCCTTGGCCTCTGCTTCTAGGCATTTATCATTTCTGTGAGTCTTGTCTTTCCCCCACTAAGTCCAAGCATCTTTCTTCTCTGTCAGAACAGGCATTTCAGTGGTGTCTCACTGGCAAGGACACACACACACAGAAAAGCAGAAATACTAAGCTCTGCAGCATGAAAGGTATGAAGAGAAAAATCTGAGTTCAAGGCGTAGTACACTTGCATTCAATTGAACACTTCACTTTTGGATCTTCCCCTTAACTCTGACAAGGTGCTGAATAGCTTGCCTCCACTTGCATCTTCAGTCTCATGCCACACCATTTTCCTCTTTCTCACCCTTACCCATTTATACCTGACGTTTTTCAGCTCTTCACTCGGGTTGTTCACCACCCTAACTCAAAGCTTTAATAGACCTAAAGTAGCGTACATCCCCTTCACCTGTCACATTTCCCCCTTAGATTGGTTCCTCAGTCATGTAAACCTCAAGTGAACTATACTGTTTTCAGAGAAGCCATTTCTGACCCTCATATTAGTTTGTCTTCCTTCATTTTATATTTCACAGCAACCTGCACTTGAACTCCAGCAGTAAGAATGACTCGTGTGACCATTTGAGTGTTTATCCATTCTTCAGTGAAAATAGACTTCCTTATCTCTGTTATGACCCCAATACTTAACTCACTGACAGAAAAGCGGTAGTCACTCAATACATATTTATCAACTCACTCCTTGTCTGTAACATCTGCTTCATCTCCAGAAAATCATAATTGTATTACGTGAAATAAATTTTCAAAGTGCAAAACAAATTACAAGTTGCTTATAAAAGCCCAAGTTACTACTATTATCTATGTCTCTTTGGATTCCCAGAAAGTATAAATTGTAGCTATGTCTTTATGCAGCAAGACTATGATTCAGCTCTATTCAGCTACAATGTGACTATAACTCTTCCATACAAATGAATGAATAATATGAAGGCATAGATCTACATCAGAGCCTACAGTAGCAGAGCAAGTTATTCCAAAACCTAATGACTTAAAGTGATAAGAAATATGTATTTTTAGCCATTGTATAAGGGGAGAATTTTTATGAGAAAATTAATTTAAGAGAAGCTTACCTGGATATTTGTGTCTCAGAATCTCTCATAAAGTTTCTATCAAATGCACAAAAAGACTCCAAAGAGCTAAAGATTGAATAGGGAAAGGAGATCTGATTCCAAGGTGGCCCACTCTTAGGGTCAACAAGAATCTTCAGCCCCTATCTACAAGAGGCTCACCAAGTAGACAGTATAGCCTGTTGAAATGTATAATGTGGTAGCTGGCTCCTGTCAGAGCAAGTCACTCACAGGAAAGAAGGTGGCGAACATAATGCTTTGAAAATGAAGCCATGGTCAGTTGACTATCATTTCTGCCATGTTACATGTCTTGGATCACTGTGAAAGGTGACTTCACAAGAACCCAGCACCAGGAAGACAAGGAAGAGACCTGGAACCTCCACAAATTATTTCTCCATCCAAGCTCTTCTGCACAGTGTACACTCTAACACTAACGACCAACGGGATCCATGGTTGAAAGCACAGATCAACAGATAAAAGAAAGGATTCGTAAGTGGATGCTGTAGAGTTTCTGAAGTCAATGAAAGAAAAGGTAGAGGGATCCTGGATTAGTTAGTGAGACTATGTATACAAATTTCATAGTCCCCTCAGCCAAAAGGAGACTCTACCTCTACTGACTTAAAGAAAGAGAGTTATTGATAATGGAAAGCAATATGTGTCCCTGAAGCCCATCAAATTTTTCCAAATCCAGTCTTCCTCTTATTGAACCACTACAATAGCTGATAATTAAATATGCAAATTAACAAGCTATGTCTTTTATGTAAGAAAATGATGATGATTAAAGATCTATATGCTGTCAAGAATCTACCTCTTTGTATCATTTCTGTGCTGGAAATTTATAATTTAGCTACCTTCTTTAATGTTACAAAAATACAATAAACAGTACAGGGGGTCTGAGCTTTCAGAACACCTGACGAGTACAAGACTTTCTATAATTACCATTTCAAAGTTCTAATAATAACATTATTTGCATTTTTCTTGACACTGCTTTTTTTCAGGAGAATTTCTAAATACCTGAGGAAATATTTGTAAATTTTGACCACAAAACAGCAAGGGCATTCAGAATAAGAAAGGAGTGTTGCATACTACAATTGATTGTGTTAGTATTCAAACTTGTAAATTCACTCCAGAAACATAGTTTACTATTGCACTTATGATCTAATGAGCCAAAAAATAATGCAGCACTCAGCAACAAGCATTGTTTCTCCAGTCAAAGAACAAATCGGAAACCTAATCCTCCCTCTCCCTCATGTGCTTTAGTAGGTCCACCATTATTTGCTGGATCCTATTTCTCTGAATAATAGTCAAGTATGGACATAGTCACACATAGTACCAATACAAGACTTATCTGTCACAAAAACTTCCCTTACATTCTAAATACAGTCTTTTTCTAGTCCCACAGTGCAGGTTTTTGTCACTTTCTTCTGCAGGTTGCCCTGACAAAAATGCCCCTCATTCAAGGAAGCCTTCCTTGGTCTTGAGTGGGAATTCATTTGTTACATTATATACATTATAATACTGTGTGCCTCTGTGCAAGCCCTTACCACAACTGAAAGGGTTATTCAGTGTAGTACAGTTTAGCTGGGATGATCCCCACACTACACTCACTCTCATTTTAAGGATGAAAATGAGGACAATTTTGCTCTGTATTGTATTCCTATTTATTGATATGCAGATGATGTTCACCAAGTGTTAATGGACTGAACTTATGGGGATTTTATTTTATTAATTTATTCAGATTACAACTAAATTGTTATCCCATGACTTGTATCCTCCCATTCCTCCCTCCCTCCCACTTTCACCCTATTCCCCTTCCCTAGGTCTGTGACCAAGGGGGACCTGCTCCCCCACTATATGTTCATAGCCTGTCAAGTCTAATCTTGGTAGCCTGCCTATTCTTTATTTGATTGCCATCAGGCCTCCCCACCAAGGGGAGGTGGTCAAATATAGAGGACCAGAGTTCATGTCAAAGCTTATGGGGATTTTAAATACTTACCTCCAATATAGTTTACACTATGTGTAAGTTGGTGTACAGTGGTAAAAGGCAGTGCAGAAGAAGAACACAACATCCCTATTGATGAGTTCTTATACAGCTGTCAACAGTTGGGACAAAAAGAAACACATGTTGGTAATATTGAAAATGGCCATCTCTACTTTACTTCAAAATATAACACATAGCGAAGTCTTCCTGATCAAGCTTGAAATGTGTGTGTTTATGGCAGTTCATTCGTATGCAGGAGCTTTTCAAGAATCTTATGAAAGAGAGAGGAGAAAATGGAGCAAGGAAGACTGTGGTTGAGGAAAAGAACACAGAAGATATCCCCTAGTACCCATAAGACCCTCTCCATAGATTATCCATGGCTACCTAACCTTGCTTCAGTAGGAAGCAATTCTCTTAAGAAGAAAAGCAAGATGGTAGTGCAACGCAATGCCTTTTTGTAAAATTAAAAATAAATCCAATTCACAGTTCTTGTAAAAACAGCAAAGTATACTTTTTTAAATTACAGAGTGTACTGTACCTATCCAGAAAATGCAGAAAAAGCCTAAAACTGTGTTTGCAGAACTTCATTCTGCTGAAAACATGTCAGCAAACACTTAAGACACCATCACCTATAGGTAGACGTAATTTTTACATACTTCAACTCATTTAATGCATGTCTATGGCTTCAATTCTTTTTAACAAATTCAAACCATGAACTCCAAATTTGTATTAGGACAATCATATAGAAAACAAAAGAATTTTAATGAGTTTTCCACCCCAAATACCCAGAGGTACAAATCCACATTAAGGATTAATGACCTGTCAGCTTGGACTTAAAGGAGAGAAAAGACATTTTAGTTGCAGGAATTTAAAAACAAAAGAGTCTAAAGTGAGAAAATATCATTTTTCCTTTTATATCATAAAAATGACCTGACCTAATTTATTTGCTTTAAACTGACCAAAAGAAAAAAGTGTGTTAAATGGTTTGCTTTGTGAGCAAAAATTCATTCTAGAGAAAGTTTTAGGGCAAAATTAGAAAGTCAGAAATACTTCCACTCAAATAGTGCGGCAGTACTGTCAGAGTCCAATGGATACAGGCAGAAGCTATTTACATTTTAGGCTTAACACAATGCCAGCAATGGCTGTTGTAATGTTGAAGAAGTGCTTCAGACTCCTAGCCAAGCATGTCTGGTTGCAGATGCCATAAAAATACTTGAATAGCTATTTCAGACCATCAATGCAATTTTATTCCTATTTTTTTAACATCTTATCTATTTCAAGTAAATGTTTAATGCTTAGTTTTCTGATTCATTTACACTCGATGCCAGACAAGCTTTATTTGAGGTGCTGTGAGTTCCTTTTCCACCTCTGAATTGAGAAGCAATGTTATGACAGCAGGCAACAGAATCCAAAGGCTGAAAAGATCAAGTTGAATTTGAAACTCAGAACCTTCAGCATTTAAATAGATTTCAAATTTAGAAGCATCCGTTCTCCCAGCACCAGAGTGTTCACGATACAGAAGCACGAGGCAATATAATACACCTATAATTGTTCTGTCTCCCTTCTCTATGTGGCTTTTTCTACTTTCCTTTTGTGGCAGATGCTTATTTGAAAGAAGTAACAGATTCTATCTCTTTCCCTTTAGAAACTGGCAATGTCCAGACTAAACGACACAATCTGGGTGTATGCTGGTTTCCCTGAAAACATCTGTGTGGTGATAGAAAATAAGAAAATGAAATGAACCAACTTGAAATAATAAACCAACTCCTGGAAGAGTCAGGATTAGCTTCTTTATGGATATGGCCACTGGTAGGGTGGCCAATGCTTGGTGGAATGCACCCTGTATCTATGTGCCTATGGGCAGCACTTAGTGGACTCAGTTGGTTATAGAAGAAGAAGAAGATGAAGATGAAGAAGAAGAAGGAGGAGGAGGAGGAGGAGGAGGAGGAGGGTGGAAGAGAGGAAGGGGGAGGGGAAGAGTGAAGGAGAGGAGGAAGAGGAGGGAAGGGAGGGGAGGGGGAGGAGCTTTGGGAAGAGGTGGTAAGGTGTGGTGGAGATTGAGGGGAAGTGGGAGTAGATATGACCAAGTATATTGCACACAAAAATAAAACATAAATCTAAAAAGCAGCTCTGTTTAGAAAATATAAAAGAGATCTGGATATAGGAGTTACTTATTTCTGTATATTTTCATATAAATATTGTCACAAAGAAAGATCATCATGAAAAAAACAACACACTGTGTGCTGTGCTAATTTCAAAAGCAATGTTTTTCTGAACAGTCTTTTAAGTAGTATTTGTACTCTTCCAGCACAACTTTGGAGTACATCATTAGACAAGAAGGTCCTAGAATCATGTTGAGTCCTCAATAAATCTTTATCACATTCACAGCTTTATACCCACCAGAGTACACGTTTAAAGGTCTCCATGACATCGAGCTGCCCTGCCACTTTCTGTCTTCCAGGTGCTTTATGCAGCCACTGACAGAAGTGTATAAAAATCAATTTATGTTCAATAAAGTAAATGTCAATGGTATCTTTAAACATGATGAGCCCATGGAACAGTTTATTTCCAGACATTCAAATTTTGATAGTTGATGACCTTAAATATCATTTGGTCATGATCAAAATAGTACAGAAATATGTAATAACCTATAATTAACTGAAAGAAAGTTGTAAAGTTGTGCCATTCTTCTGCTCAAAAGCTCTCCTGGACTCTCCACTCCCTAATATAGAAAAGACACTAACTGCATTAGCGTGGCACTTAAGATCTTCCACAATCCAGCACTGAAGTACCCCCTTTTAGCTTGAGTTTGCCCATGCACCTCTTATGATGTATGCCCCAGCACATCCTTAGGATCCTTGAAACTGACTATGTGCTATACTTTCCTGCCTCTGACTTTCAGGCTCATCTTTTACCACCTCCGTTTGTGAACAATTAAGTCTAAATCGGAACTAGCTGTTTAGAATACAGCTTGATGGTGTGTGTGCTGAGACCATCGATGTCATTGTATACTCTTAGCCCAGGAATTCTACTTTACAGCCTCAGGAATAACCAGAGCTATGTAATTCCTTGAAAATGCAATGATGCGTCTGATAATGGATTTTTTTTTAAAAAATTGGATACCTAGATCCAAAGTCGGGATTACTAAAAATCACAATTCATCCATGCAACACATTACTAGTTACCTGTATAAGGATATTAACAGAGATTTTATTTTAAAAAATATATTCATTAAGTAAAGTAGGGGGTAGAAAAATTCAGGAACATACCATAATCTCCGCATTAAAAAAAAAAACACTATAAGAGAATGTATTGAAATTATCAGTGTTCCTAGGTCTTCAGATCTGGGGTAGAGGTTTCTTAATGTTTTCCTTATCTTTACTTCACATGACTTCCGCATTTTTGACCCTAGTCATTGAAAATGCACTGAAGAAGGTTTTATCATATATTTTAAAACAATCTCCGCATGCTGCCATCTGGGAAACCTCTCCATGACCCTTAATGGAATTAAACCTTAACTTTTCTATGTTCCCACATCATACTTCCAGCTATTTTAAATTGCATTTTTCTCTTTGATATAGTTGTTTAATTTGATTGCAAAAATTAATATATATCCAGGCTGAAGAATTTCTAAAAACAGATCTAATTAAAAAACATTTTCTATCTATATTAGATGCTACCTGTAATAGAGTTTTATTTCCAACAGCATCTTCCTTGTTTGGAATGAGCACATCTGCTAAACATTAGAGCCTCTGTTAGAAACCAATCATCAAGCTCTCCTTCCATTGCAGTTCTATGTCCTCAGTCTGCTTGGTAACTTATGCCTTAATTATAAGCTGTCTTCCCACTCAGTATTAAGATTATTGAATAAGATGATAAAATGTATGAAATGTATAAACAGTTTAAAAAATAAATCAGTAATTTTATCACAAGCACAGGAAGGAAACTCATGCTATAATTTTCCCAGAAAGTATGTTTTGTTTCTTCCTCCAAAATGGATATACAGATGCTTTTTAAATTGATGTTATAAATTTTTGCTTGAAGCATCATTAATTTCTCAGTTTGTTCTAAAGCATTAATACTTATGATATTTTATATAAATAAATATATTTACAGTCTTCACTTGGGGGCACTAAAAGAAGACTGTCATTTAAAATAAATAATATACAGCTAAAGCTGGTTTTCAAAAAAGTATAATGTATTTTTCCTTACATGTATATTTTTTTAAATATCTGGGACAAATTTCAACTTGAGAAATTACTAGTTTTCTTCTGAAATTCAGATTTATCAGGGTGTTCGCTACTCTTATTGAGAGCAATTGGTTGTCCTGAAATTCCACAATCTGGCTGGATAACCCGTCAGGCTCACCCCTGAGGAACACATCGTTCCAACTCAGCAAGTAGTGATCTCAAATACCTAAGTTCTCTACATCTTTCCAAAGAAAACTTTAAAAAAATAAAAATAATCTACCAACACTGATTCCAAGCCTCGCCAGGATAACTAACCTCCCCCAATTGCAGAGCCTGGATTCCTGCCAAGTCTGTACAGGAGAGTCGCACACAAATTCCCAAGTTCTGTTGTGCCTTATGGCTTTATTTTCATGCGTTTGTACTTATCAGAAGAGTCAGAGATCTTTGACTTCATGAACTCAATTTTTTTTGAAGTATTTAATGCACACTAGAAAAGCAGTTCTAACATGCCCTTGTTCCATTACAGAAGGACACTGGAGCAGGGTCATTTTGGGACTCTTCCTTGACATTAGAAGAACGGCCACATTTTCTCCTTAATAATGTGACTCCATATAGACCCACGCATTTTTACTGGATCCCCTACATAGCACAGGCTGCCTCAAAACGCCACGCAGTAAAGAGGCTTGTTTTCCTTATCTTCGGCCCTCAAAACCTTTTGTTTTATAACCTCCATCATCATCCCCCTAGAAATGCGGATAAGAAGGCGCTCTGTCTTTGCCGCCGCCATTCCTACTTCCTGGTCTTTCATATGTTCCTCTCTGAAGTTTCTGTGGCTGCCCTTCTCAGCCCTCCCTGCATTACGTTATATTTGCCTGTGCTGCCTTCAGACCAGTGCTTCTCAGATTTTTTTTTTTTTAATGCTCATACATCACCTAGGCATCTTGTTAAGGTGCAAGTCATGATTCTATCTGTAGAGATTCAAGCAGGTTGCATAGAGACACCGACGCTACTGGTTGATGACCACTACCCCCACCACCACCCCAACGTGCAGGCCTTGGTAACGAAGTTCTGTATTATTTGTGTGGATACCCAAGAAACCATTCCAGTTGTTCATTGTATTATTGTTTCTCTTCTGTGCTAAAATTCCTCATGGCTCACTTTGTCTCGCTACTGAATTACCAAGATAGACAAAGTAAATCACAGTAACTTCACATACTGTCCTGCCCCCCCCCTTTCCCCAGGCCTAAGATCCTCCTTCTAACTCTACCCTTCCCCCATTTCTCTATGCAACTCAAACTCATATTCTCTCCCGGCTTTTGTGCATGCTAAGCTTTTTCTCAAAAATGTGCATCCAGTCTTTGCCTAAACTGGATACAAAGATGTCTCACTTTCTCTGTGGAATTTCCTATTCCATAGTTCAGGACCCATGTCCAGCACCCAATATAGCTAACTATGCCTTCTGTAATGATCATTTTTTTAGCGTCAGTTTAGAGCTACACTGATTTCTACAATATGTAGAGTTTGCTGGGTTTAATGTGTCAGCATTATTGTGTGCTTTATAAAAAAAAAATCATAACACCCTGAAGTTTAAGTATCTTTACACCCTAAGTTTAAGACAAAGCACAGAAAAGGTGAGTCGTTTTTATTGTTGTTGTTTTTAATGAATCTTACTCTAGAAGGTTAATTGGATTGAGTCTAAAATATTTTAGCAAAAAAAAAAAACTTATATTAGTGATCCTCTGCATGTCTTATATCATGATAATGTCTGACTATGCCAAATTTAGAAGAATGATAATAAGCTGAAGAACTGTTAGCATAACCAGACATGCTGATGCACACATAAAATCCAGCATTTACAAAACTCAGGGTAAATGACTGCTAAGAGGTCAAGGCCAGTCAGAGCTATAGTGACAGCAAAACCTTTTCTTTTCTTTTTTTTTTAAATTAATTTATTCTTGTTACATCTCAATGGTTATCCCATCCCTTCTATCCTCCCATTCCTCCCTCCCTCCCATTTTCCCTTTACTCCTCTCCCCTATGACTGTGACTAAGGGGGACTTCTTCCCCCTCTATATGCTCATAGGGTACCAAGTCTCTTCTTGGTAACCTGCTGTCCTTCCTCTGAGTGCCACCAGGTCTCCCCTTCCAGGGGACATGGTCAAATATGAGGCACCAGAGTATGTGGGAAAGTCATACCCCACTCTCCACTCAACTGTGGAGAATCTCCTGTCCATTGGCTAGATCTGGGTAGGGAAAACCTTTTCCTAAAACTAAAACAAATTAAAATTTTAAAAAGTCCACAACTGTTGATGTGATCAATTACTGTTTTTTTTTTTTTTACAGAAATTGTTTCAAAAGTCATCAAGATCCATTGTCAAGGGTCAGTATTTTAAACGTTTTCTAAGCTAGTGTACTTTCGTAACTCAGCAATTCTTTAACATTTTTAAGATGGAATTATTTTTATTGACTTTCATTATCAGTCAGCTCCTGCCATGTAAAGATGTCATGTACAAATGCACATGACTATAACATTGCATTCAGTATTTTAGGTAGTTACAAATTTCCAGCCTTAAAACTTATCATGCACATTAGAACCATAGAAAATCTCCCCTTATCAAAATATAGTTGACATAGACTTCGGGTACCAGCAACTACTTGGCTCTGCAAAGTGTACTTTGACACTGATTCAATAATTGTCACCATCCTATTAAAATGGAAAGCCTTTGGTAAGGATGTGAGCTTTTCCGTATAACACAGGGGATATCTGATGACCTGTTGTTTGACAAAAATATCAAATTTTTAAATCTACACAAAGAAAATACAGCTCCAATTAGGAGGTCACAATGTTGTAAAGAGAAATTTAAATAAGAAAAAAAATCCGTGGTGCATTAGCAAAGCTTGTATTATCAAATACAGCCTTTTCTTTTCTAAATCTGCATGATAAGCTGCTGTGCAAGGCATTGTGAAAATTTCATCATTTATAACATTTGCAATGCGCATCAGATAAAGAAACCCATCGCATTGGAAAAGAATGAAGCTAATGAAAGTACATTATTAGTTCTTGCTTGCCTAGTTCTTGGCAAAGAAAACTGGGTCCCAAAGAGAAACATGCATGAAAAACTTTAAATGCAGAAATAATTTGAGGAAATTTAATACCAGCACCTTAGTTAAGGGCCAGTAAGAGAAAACAAAATTTCTAAATTCAGAGCATTTCAAGTTAGCACTAATTTTCAAGGGACTTGCAATAAGTGCCAATTTTAAAGCTATATGTTTTATCCATCTTTGGAAGTAACACAATACATGCAAAAAAAGGTTTGTTCTTTCACCAGATGTTGATCCTGATTTCTACAACTACAGCAAGTGTCTATTTAAATAAATTATTTTGTATAATTATGAGAAAATTGGACTTGATTTGGACTATATGATGCAAGGCACTTCCGCATTTAACATTTTGTTAAGTTCTAGGTGAAGGGAAGAAAAGTCACTCTTGAAATAATTCCAATGTAACCATTCTGGAACAATACCAAAAAATGTATTTTTAACTAATCTATGCATACATTAGTTTAAAACATCACACTCTGTGCTGTCTCTGAAAATAAACATCAAAGACAAACAATCTGGCTCACCTCAGAGACAAACACAGATTTGAGCCTGGTGACATCAAACATTCAAGAGACAAGGAAAAGACAGAATCCTTTAGGTCAGTCACAATATTTCAAAATGTCAAGTATGTTAGTTCATTTCATTCATTCAAAGTATAACAGGACTGAAATGCTCTAGTTTAGAATAAAATATTTTAAATATATGACTGCCTGTAGAAGTGATCCTACAGAAATAGTTTCCTTCCAAGGAAGACATATCCAGGAGCTCTCAGTATACAGTCCCTGCCCACAGCCTCTTCTACAGACGACAGTTCTCATACAATTCCTAGGCACAGTATTTACCACAGGATCTCTCTCAAGGGCAGAAACATAAATCAAAACCAAAATATATAAATGAGGTAATCAAACCAGAAAGAAGCTAATGTTTACCACATGGTTCCTTACTTTCAGTTTCTCCACATCTCAATATTTTCCTGAATGTGGGATGTATTTCTACTGGTGAAGTTGGAGGGATGCAACAATTTGAGATGTAGAAGTATCCTATTGACAAATAAAAGATGTCATTACAACGTCACCACATAGAAATTTTTCCAAAGATTCCTTTAGGAAAGCCACTGAGTCCTCAGGAAAATAGTGTCAGAGAGAGAAAGAGAGACAGAGACAGACAGAGAGACAAGGACAGACAGAGAGGCATACAGAGAGACAGAGAAATTCAAAACCCCTATGCTACAGAGAGTCAGGAAGTAGGAGGCTGTTTTCCTTGGAAACTAGAGTGAACAGGAAGAAGCAATAGGAACTGGACTTTATTTGCTTTCTATCTGTTTGTTTATTTGTTTGCTTCTCCAGATGTGGTTTCTCTGTGTAGCCCTGGCTATCCTGGAACTCACTTTGTAGACCTGGTTAGCCTCCAACCCAGAAAGAACCTCCTGCCTCTGCCTCCCAAGTGCTGAGATTAAAGGCACGACACCATGCCCAGTAAAGTTGAATTTTCTTGATAGTGGACACCCTGTCTGGAATCAGACCACAGAAATACCAAAGGTAATATCCAATAAGATACTTTCTAAATAAATAAATAAAATGTTTAAAAAAAAAAAAGATACTTTCATCCCCATCCCAGAGAAGGGAGTTAGCTATAACAAAGCTTTTGGAAGAAGTCTAAACCAAAAGAATTTTTGTTACTTTGTGACACCATCACCACAATTCACCAAGCTATGGCCTTAGAAAAACAGACCACTTAAAAAACCCTGGTATAATGCAATACCTAGCTGAGAGACAATGCCAGATGGTTCTATAGAACATGTCATTGGGGCTCTGAAGGCCAGATGTGGGCCCAGAACTCTCTGAGCAGATGTGAAGAGCAAACATGGATTCTAAGTTCCCGCCTTTCATTTGGCGTATGCTCTTGGTAGTGATAGTTTCAGCTTTACAAACTCCAAGATCTTTTTGAATAGATGCTTAATAGAGGCAGAGAGAAAGTCTTCCTGAGAAATCCTTCTTTGAGGGCAGAAGTGAACACTCTAATGATAGCAAAAAAACATATGCATGTTTTGAAAGGGGCTATCTGTGGTGACAGTGGCCAGCAATCTATCTATCTTTACTCTACAGATTTGAGGAATGATCCTGAAAACTGACAGCAAAGCCGTGAGAAATAATTTAGCTAGTTCCCTCCTCCTTGAGGTGGCAGTTTCCTATTGGATCTCCGCCTTTAGCTCTAATCCAATGTTCAGTGGAGTCTTGAGGTGTATTTCCTGAGAAAACGCAATCTAGCAAATAAAGGAGACTCCATAGGAAGCCTCGATATTGGCAGCTGATGAGTCAAAGAAATAAAACACGAAATTATTCAATGCATCTTGCTCCTTCCTTTCTTTCCTAAATACATACACACATGCATGCATGAATGCATTCAAACATACATACATAAGAGTACATACAATCCATGCACCCCTTTTATGTTTGAACAGCCAGTTTGATTATTTGTTTTAAACAGAAGTGAGCCACACTTCACGTGGATAGAGTTCAGAAATAAAAGCAAAGCATGCAGCCTTAATGAATTGCCAATCAATAACACACTAAAATGACAGGCATCATTTTGCCACCTTGATTGTCCCTTTCCAGGAGGAATTTGAAGTAGCTGTTCAATCCTGTGGGGAAGCTACAGTGTTTACTAACTGACATGCCAGCCAGGATTTCTCAGTTTGAGATATGCCTTCAGCAAGGTATTGCCAACTTTCCTTGCAGTCGGCTGTTCTACACTCTCGGCCAACAACTGACACAGCTCCTGGCAGCCTTTGGAGAGAACTGTGAGCAACAGCGAACACTGAGGAGAGAGCCAGCAAACCCACAGCTTCTAGACAGTCATCCTCAGGCCCCACACGCGTTCTATTTTTATTACCAGCACCACTTAGACTAGGCATGAAATTAATTTATTGCTACACTGATTTAAAGTACTTGCTTTTAAAATTATTTTTGCAATTGGGCTTGAGCCTGCTTTGCTACTGAAAAATAGGATGGCACACAGACAATGAATAAAGGAAGACTGCACAGCCTCTTACGAGAGATTGGAAAGGCTCATGGTGTTCTTGCCCATGGAGTGAGCAGTTAATACGATATGGGATAAACCTATCGTTTCAGTGTTTGGAAGCAATAAGAAGGATGGAATGGGGACATCCTTAGTTCTATGCCATAGAACTAGCGTTGACATTTTCCATGCCCTTTGCACATAATCTACCCTGTTCAGATTCCAACTGGCAGGGAACACTTCTGGCCTTGGAAAACTGAAGAAGCATCACTTACTCATTTGGTTTGTAGCGGTTTGTTTCCCTCTTTTAATCTCAATGGCCCATCAATTTTTAACTAAGATCTCCCTGGGGTTTATAGTTCAAGAAAGCCAGTTAATTAGTATAAATAACTCTCCTGAAGAATTTCTGGGTACATTACTAGCCAAGCACACATATATTACTGTCCACTGCACACGCTGACGGAAGACACTTATGAGTAGCCCTTCCCTTATCAAAAAATATCACCCTAAGGCAATTTTGTTTCTTTTGCAATAATGTCCACTTACAACATGTCTCATACTACATGCTATTTGTTCTTACTGACCAGAGTCATAGACTGCCTCCTAAAGTCTCATAGGCTTCTTCACATCTTATAAAAATGGTAGAATTAATATATAAGCATTTTAAAGTGGCTTTATTATTTACATATAGTATATATTATTTTTATTGCACATTCTAGGAGCATAAAAGGAATGTAAACATCCAACTGTCTAGTAAGCAGATATCACCAAAGAGCTATGAAGATTCACTTGCAATAACTGGACATAACTACATGAAATAATAATCTTTTTTTTTTCCTATAGAGGCACTTTGTTTTATATACAGTTACCACATGGCAGCCTTTCATTCTCCTAGGTAAATAATGTGGCAGACTGAGAAAGAAGAGAGAGCCCAGAGAACCAAAAGTTGGGGAGCTGACAGCTTTCTTTGCAATGTTCGATAGGGTTGTGGTTGCCCCTTGAAACTTCCAGGCTTGATTAATCGTGTTATCGATAGGAAAGACAGTGCTCTATCTTCCTTTAAAAGTGAGACTCTATTCAAATAAAAATCTAAACAAATGAGCCGGGCATGGTGGCACACGCCTTTAGTCCCAGCACTCGGGAGGCAGAGGCAGGCGGATTGCTGTGAGTTCGAGGCCAGCCTAGTCTACAAAGGGAGTCCAGGACAGCCAAGGTTACACAGAGAAACTCTGTCTCAAAAAACCAAAAAAAAAAAAAAATCTAAACAAATGTTTTTATGATTCATAACTTGGTTAAATGTTTAATGTGTGTGTTGTTGTCTGTAATTTTCATATGTATATGTGTATATATAGACAGTATATACTATTACTATTCTCATATACAAAATGTATATAAATACATATCAAAACATGACATCATATACCTTTACTACAATTATTAATTCTTTTATTTCTTGAAAACTATCTGCACTGAGTCAGCATCTAGGTTTCTTGAGTTGGCACAATTCTTTTTATATAATTTTCTCTCTTGGTGCTCCACAGTTTTTCTTTCTGTGTTAGCTCATATTTGTGCTTACAAAATCTTATCATGTTTTCCAATAAAGTCTTTTAATCAGCCTGGAGTTAGGGGATCCAAGAGAAATGTCAGCCACTAAAGATTCAGTCAGGGAATCCATGACTGCCAGCAGGATTCCTGGTCCATGTGACACCACCGATTTTATAATCTCTGCTCATTTGCTTTTTACCCTTAGGCTGAACATTTCGGGAGTAGAGGGCCTGCCTCTCAGGTGGTAGTGGAGTCAAACATAAAACCTACCACTCTTCTTCTCCCTGGTTCACTATTCTAATTACTGCAAACAGCCCAGGGGAAAGAGAGAAACTGTGAGGAAGACAGAATAAAATACACAGGCTTCCCTCTTCTCCAAAAGGAAGAGTTGTAAGAAAACACTGCCTCACATGCACGCACAGGCAATTGCCTAACACAGTTAGCTCAGCGGTTGTGACCTGTTCTCCCTCACCAACCAAATCACCTTCTTAGAACCATTTTTTTCTCTTTTAGAGCATCAAAACACCAAAGCACGAGGAAGCATTCCATTACAAGTATCAGAGCCCAGCTGAGTAGCCCTGTACGTGCATCTGTGTATCCTACTGGGACAATATATAAGATTCCCATAGCTATAATTGGTGTTGCTGCCCTTCGGCTTAGAATTGCATTACTTGAAGAGCAGAAGGGATGCTGTTGTGCTTATGATCATTAATATTTCAGTACAGAGGGTTCTGTATCCTAAACACTAGGAGAAGTAACAGAGGTTGGTGTGGTAAAACCCAGCCAAAATGTCATAACCTGCAGCCATATGTGTAATAAATAACACACAGGGAGGGCAGTTGTTAAAACTGGGTAAGAAGAATGAATATCAAGTGTTAAAAACCTTAGCAATTTGAGTTTTTGTCTAAGTATGTAGGAGCTAGATGCAAAAAAAAAAAAAATGGCCCTCACCTAGGCAGCTTCCTAGGACTGGCTGCATATCATTCAACAGCTGTGCTGGGAAATTGCATACAAAAGTTGAGGAAAGCTGGTCCAACAGATGACCAGTGGCATGCATGGAGGTTACAGAAACACACATCTCATCTCGGAATCTTCTCCAGCTCTCCCTCTCTCTGGCTTTCCAACAGGGCCTTGTTGTCTCCCAAAAGGAGTTTCACTTACACACTGCAGAAAGGATAATGAATACTTGTCTACCATCTGCCGTTCAAGGATGCACTCACAGTAACATGGGTTCACCTTAAATGGCTACTGCTGCAACGAGAGAAACAGGGAGACCAAGAATATACTCCACTGTAGCGTGTCACATCAAATACAGCGAGAAAGATTGCAGCAGCTCTCTTCCAGAACTAAAAGTGTGTTAATGAGAGAGTAGTCGCTAAGGTACTCTGCTTGCAGATGTGAGGATTCCTAAGAGAGGTACCACAAGGAGAAAGCCAATCTCAAACTGCCTTTTGCTTCGGAACATGAGAAGACTGAGCCTAAAAAAAATAAAAATTTCACAATATGCAATCTTTTGGTGATTCCCAGCTTCTGTATGTTTCCTCTTTGGGTGACCCAAGTTTCCCATATAAATTCAAGCAGATGTTCAAAATGTTCAGAAGTGTACTAGGTAAAATAGAGTTCTGTACATAGAGCACCAAGATAACCTGAAAAGAGGTCCTCTTTTTCAAAAGTTAGTAATCCTTGGACTGCTGAAGGCAAGACAAGTTCCCTTGTTGCCATTTTTCCCTTGATGTTCCACAACAAAGATCTGTAATCAATTCTCATCTCTCATGTCAGCCTCGTTGTGATTTTTGGAAAGACAGTGCTCCCAGGAATCATTACAAGTCTTCAACTAAATTAGAGCTAGAAAACAGGATGAGAACCGGCCCATGATGCCATGGTCACTTCAAACAGAAACATCGCAATGGTTCATCTCACAGACGTTATATTTTAATTTCTACGATTGGACTACATGTCTCTACAATGGTGTTTTGAAGGGAAAATATGAGAAAAAAAATTACAGAACTTCAGTTGGTTCTAGTAACTGAAAAAGAAGCTAGAAACTAGACCCAGCCCAAACTTTCTAACCACCTGGATGCTTTAATGACATCTAAATGTATCTAGGGACTTTGCTAATAAAACAGTTATGGAACTCAGCTAAGAGATTTTTTAAAAATAGAATATAGTATATCTCAGCAGAAGCTAATTGTGATATCTGAAAGAGTTATAGAATAAATAAATTCAAAAGAAGCTATATTTTTTATTAAAATTGGGAATCCTAATAGTAAAAATTGGTATCTTTGTCTGAATGTTGTTGAAAGCACCTAAAACAAAAACAATGCTTTCTAACATAAGAGAAACTGTAATTCATATCTCCAAAGCCACAAATAGCAGAAGAATAAAAATATGTGCTTTCTAATCAAATGCACCTTGTTTTGTTAAGGCTGATATTCTAAAAGTAGATCCCAATATTAGGATATGATCAACTTTCCAATATTTTTTCATTCTTCCTTACAGTTTGCTATATACCTGCAAAGCTAGACCAAATACGATATAAGACCTAGCAGAATGATCAAAAAGAGTGGAGCATGGCAGTCTATCAAATAATTAAATGAGAATTAAGATGACAGCTCAGAAATTGATTCTGAACAAACATACTTTGAAGTCTGTTGTAGGTTGATGGCATTAACTGAATATTATTTTTTAAAGTCTCATTTAAAAAAAAAAGTCTGGCCCATAGGTAACTTTGGCCCATGATATGTGAGACTTCAGGTCAGGATGAAGTCACAGTCAGAATTTTTAAGGTAGATTTATTCTGAGGGTCTGAATTTTATTATTTGTTTGCTTGTGATGTTGGGGATCAATCTTGAACCTCATGAGTTCTGGTCCACCATTCTGTCTCCAAGCACATTCCTTAGCTGTCATTCATAGATTTCTTTTACTGCGTTTAGACTACCAAGCTTGAATCTCCTTGCTTGCAACAGCCCTTAAGTCCAATAAGCAGTGGTTAGTTACCCCACACACAGTTGTGCCACTATTGTACCATTAGATATATCTTGCCTAGAAAGTTGGTAGTATAGCTCACAGGATCTGCAGCTAGGTAAGGCCACTGAGGACCTTTCTCCTCCAATATCTTCCCTGGCATCATTCAACACTATGAACACTTGCCAGCAAGGAAGAAGCTTCCACCTCAGGTATAGCTTGACTTTTCTTCTGTGTCACGAATCCAGGGTTTTAAAATAAGACCACTGATAACACAAGAGCCCAAGAAAAAGAGAAGCCTAAACCCTCTTCTGTTAACAAATGTCAATTTTAATTGTTCCTCGTGTATACCAAATATACAAGGAGAATTTAGTTGTTAGTTTCACTCTTAACCCTTTATTAACCTGTCTTTCTTAGATTCCCACTTCTTTGATGTGTCAAATTTAGAAGGATTTTCTATGGTTACTTAAAGAATTACCAGTTCCACCAACCATATCCCCTAAAGACTTGACAATGATTATTCTTAAGAGCCCACACAGACATAGGCTGGGAGAGTAATTTGGTGGTGACTAATACTTGGAAAATCCCGGGTTCAATTATAAGTGCTTCAAAATGAAATAAAAACTTCCCCAATTAAAATAAATAAATAAAGCAGATAAGATTCTGCTTCATGAAAGCTGATAGGGAAATCCAGTAAAGATTTAAATAATTTCCTGAATAGAAAGAGTTTTTTTTTAAGTCCCATTTTTGTGATAGGACTGTTGGGATAAGGAGGGGCTATTGGTCTACAAAGACCAGATTAAATGCATCCAGAGATGAGAATCAATTGGGGAAAAAATGATCAGAAAATGAAGAAGCTGTCTGGATTGATCTCCTCATTCTGAATTTGAAGAGATGTTTTACACAAGGAGGGGCCTAACATACCACGAATATTAAACAGGGACCAGGGCAGCACATGGAACTGTGTAAGTGGTTTGGTGTATGGATTTCATTGGGGATTTGTCATCTTTTTAGAAGGTCATAGCTACTTGAGAAGGAAATGGTTTTTTTTTATTTATTTAATTTATTCAGATTACAACTCAATTGTTATCCCATCACTTGTGTCCTCCCACTCCTCGTGCCCTCCCACTTTTACCCTATTCCCCTCTACTAGGTCTATGACCAAGGAGGACCTTCTCCCCCACTTTACGGTCATAGGCTATCAAGTCTATCTTGGTAGCCTGCTTATTCTGAGAAGGAAATGTTTCTACTGCACCAGTTCTGTGCAGCACTCAAAACACCATTAAAGGACTGGATGAGAACCTATTACAGCCTGGCACTCTGCTGAACACAGTATATTATTTTGTCCTCAAAGTCCTTAAAGGTGATTGTCATTAGTTCTATTCTAAAAGCTGGGAAAATTAGGCCCTGAGGGGAGGGGTCAGTAATTTACCCAAGATTATAAGAATTACAAAGGATTTTGACCTAATCCCTCAGGTCCCGAAGCAAGTATGCCCCAGGACACCATGAAACCTTCCTTGTGAAGGTTTTAAAAGAACACGTTAATTGATCTTGTAAGATATTTGAAACTTAAGCCTGCCTTAGGAAGAGAGAGAATACCAATTTTTTTAAAGTTAAGCAATTATAATACATATCCTTCTTAGTGTCTGATAAAAGCCAAACATAGGCGCTCTCTCTCTCTCTCTCTCTCTCTCTCTCTCTCTCTCTCTCTCTCTCTCTCACACACACACACACACACACACACACACACACACACACACACACACAAATTATGCTCTACAATAATCATTTGCACACCGAAACTCAGTTCTTAACTTATGAACAAAGGACTTTTTGATTGCTTTTGATGCTTCGAAGATGAGATAGAAGAGTGGAAAACCGCAGTCCTAAGCACTGTCTTGCTTGGAGTCACAGACCACTTTCGGCATTCGACTGTCACTATGTGAGCATCATTACCACTCTATTGCATCCCTTGCTCTGTAAATGGGCAAAAATCAATAATCAATTCATAAGTTGTAAGAATCAACTACGAAATCACGTCAACTCTAAATAAAAGCCAATCGCCAGCATTTTTACTGAACAGAGTTCACTGACAATGGTTTTCTTTACGTACACAAGGAGACTTTGTGTAATTTCTTATGGATCAATGTGCACTAATCTATATTTCCCATATATGTTCAAAATACATGAGTTCTTCTGCAATGTGGCCGTGTCTCTCGAACACACACGTAACTTGTTTCTCATGGAGTGAAGTTATGCTTGCTTGGTATGTAACCTCTAATTTGCCTTTTAATTATGACCTCCTGCCTTTGTTACATTGGTCCTGCTAAGTCCATTCTAGAAGGACCAGGGCCACAGCTAACCTCGCATGGAATGGAACTTAGCGGTCATATCCAAACGCTGATAATTGCCTGGTAGCCATGCTCAGCCATGGTAGCTTGTCAGGCAGTAGAGACCACTAGAACACAGCTCTATACTTCCACTGTTTTCCACTCTCCTGCTCTCCGTGAGTGTTCCATCATAAAAATACTCCCTACTGGGTGATAAATAGCAGATACTCAGTACCTGCCCCTAGGCAATCATGGCCTATGCTGGACGGAGAAGTGGGGAAGCCAGTGTGCTGCATGAGTAAACACAGTCCCACACTCAAGGGCCTCCAGCAGAGTTGGGGAGAAAGACTACACTTATGCAGCAATAACTAAACACAACTGCCAACCTTTAACCCCAGAGCAAATTACAGCATCTGAAACTAGGTCCTTTTGTTCCCACCTACAGATCAAAAGATGGTCAGGAACATAGTCCATAGCTAGACTCAATTTAGTTATAAAACGCTGTTCCAAGAGTTCTATTTAAGGCATATTTTCAAAGGAGCTCAGAAACATTGTGGAGACATGCAGATCGCAAACAGACTGTGCATAAAATGGAAAGTGGAAAGGCTGGAAACTGGGAATGAACAAGTCAGAGACAAGATCTGTAAAGGAAACTGTCTAAACTCTAACAGAGGGTCCTTGCCAAGAACAAAGGAATAAGGTTGGAGAGAGTGAGCCACGGGGTCAATAAATCTTACTCCAAGCTTTAACAACTGGTGTGCTTAGGCCTTGGGAAGTTTTTTTGTCTCTTGTTTCAGAGGAATGGATGCCTTCTCTCCAGTCCTCAAAGACTCGCAGGCTGAACGGGGACTTAGGTTGTTTCTCTCACACGATGCTTGGTCTCTTTACAAACCAGCTTGCTGTGTGTTACTCAGCAGCCTGTGTCCTTGCTTTTGTGGCATCAGGGTTGCTTAAAACCCAGGCCTGTCTTCTGTCTGCTGTCTTCTGTCAGAGGTGTCTAAGTGGATTCCTTACGCATCCATCAAAGAGTCACACTTCAAAATGGGAAATAAAAGCAAAGTGACCATAGCAGAAAAGGCTGTTCTTCGTTGATTCACAAACGCAGCCACCGATAGAGTACTGAGCAGAGAAGAGCCCCACAGGATGTCAGTCCATCGGCTGTGTGTATTTTGCAAAAGCCAATGAACCAACTTCACTCCTAACCATTGGAACCACAGGTTGTTGACATCCGCATAACTGAATTGCAAGCAATCTTTTCATCTAGTGCCTTTGCTGATGGCATACCCTTTATCAGAAATGAAGCTAACTGCAGGGCCCTACCACGCTGTATGACAAGAACGAACCTTCACTGTTGTTGTCAAGCTCTAGTGGAAGACAGAATCTAGATACGCCCAGATTCAAAAGGAAGGTTTATGTAAACTACGTCATGGCAATATACCATCAATTCGAATGAATTTGTGCTTCTTAATCTGGGATGCTGAGAACTGCTGCTCACTTCTTTGTAAACCCTGGAAACACCTCAGACCCATAGTACCCTCATTATCCATCCGAAGAGCCCTTCAGGGCTCATCCTAATGGATGTGAGGTGATCTCATACCACACGGTCCACATCTCTTCTCTGATGAGTATACCATCCCTCCTCCCACCAGTTTACATCAACATCTGTCTCGTCAGACTGAAAAACTGTCCCTGGCTATTATTGTATTTTTAGGCAACTTCAGTACATCCTAATTGGCAGTCTAACACTCAAGCAGTGTCAAGCATTGGTACAAGCCTGCTTCACTCTTTTACTTTTTCTTTCATCATTTTAAGTGTTCCATGAATTTTGTGTCTTGTGGGGACTAATAGTGTAGCTCTTAGCAAGCACAGCTCCTATTCTCACCACCTTAGATGTCCTTTATACCTCTGTGAATTGAACCATGCCCTGCTTGCTGATGTAACACATTTGTCTCCTTGATGTTATATTTTAATGTACAATTCCACTTTTAAAGATTTTACAAAGACATCTGCCCAAATATAAGGACCAAAAAGTTTTCCAAGGACCACAGGAAACCCCAACATCATCAGAGAGCTATGTGACACTTTGAAACCCTAACAGATCTCATTTCCAGATGACCTAGGGACTGGGGTCTTAATCAGAACAGATGATCAAGTTGATCCTGGCTTGAGTACGGACTTGCTTGCTTGCTTAAGTATCTTGGCCTGATCCATCTCGGTGAATCATTAAATCCATGGAGTAGAAAGACTTAAAAAGAAAAAAATGCGGAATATACAGATAAATCTAAAATTACAGTGCTACATATGTTCTAAATTAGTGCCCTAAGAATGTTTTCATACCAACACATCCATATCTGTGAAGCCCACCCATCCTGATAGTAATTAAAACTTTGGGTATATTCCCAATAGACAAAATAGTCATGGAGCTTGCTCAGGTTTCAAGCAAAAACTATCAAATGATACTTAATCAATCAAGCATTTATTTATTTGGACAGTTTCTACTCCAAAATTTAAATATAGAAAACTATTATTTTGCTTATGGCATTTTAGTAGAAATTATAAGCTCGATATGGATAGCACATCCATCAGAAAAATAATGTGCAACATTTAATTACAAGGTATTGGGTGTCTTTGGATTGGAGACATGACTCAGCATTGCATGCCTCTTGTTCTTCCAGAGGACCTGAGTTCAGTTCCCAGCACCCATGGTCAGGTGACTCACAGTCTCCTGTAATTATAGCTCCAAATACCCAATATTGTCTTCCTGCCTTCACAGGTAGCAACACACATGTGACATGGACATGTGTGTACACAAAAACAATATATTAAACATCAATAAATTATTTTTTGGCTATTTCTATTCTAATTTTTCCTTTTCAAACAACAAAAACAATCTGTACAACTTCCAGAAATAGCTTTACCAAAACTCTGTTTCACTTTTTCTTTATTTCCAGCTTTTTATATAAAAGAGGTAGTTGGGGCAGGGTAAGGCCCAATTGTGGCTGTTTTCTTCTTCCTTCAGTTTTACAGTTATGCTTAGTTTTGTTGAAATGGATATTTTAGTTATTAATAGCCTGTAAACTATCATTTTCAAAATACTTCATACATGACAATACCTAGATCCTGAAAATGCAGAGAGAGATAGAGAAACACACACACACGGGTTTCTTAAAAATACATTACCTGTGCAATTTAATCTCCTTGGCAAAGGTTAAAAGCAAGATATTTTGAATTCACAGAGTTAAATAGTGACATTGAAAGAATCATGGAAATATACAAGGAAGTAATCATGAAAAATGAAAAACAAAAACAAATTGTTTCATTTTCTTTCCTGTAACCTCATATTTAAGAGAAAAACATGACAGTCCAGATTATATTTTTAAACTATAGAACTGATTGGCCACTATAGAGAGAAAAACAGTTTAAAAAATCATAACTCTATACTACACAAGGTTAATGCTGTTTAAAATGCAAAAGCCAGAGTGATAGCCCCCATATTACCTGGTGTTTTAGCCATTTATGCTCTGTGAACAGAAATGTTTATCTTTCACCTTGACATCTGATTGCTAGGCTAATGCCATTTAAAACTAGATGGAAGAAAATTATATTCTCCTAAGGAGTCAGCTGATTCTTTTCTTGAAAGCCGAGAGAAAAATAGAGATAGCCATTTTGATTCAAACAAAGTGCTACACAGAAACCTGTGGGCACAAATCGCATCAGGCCTCTGTAATTTTTGCTTGCTATTGGTTATTGCTGGGATAATTGCATAGGAACACGATTTGTGTAATTGTCAGCAGTACTACTCCTGGACCTAGGACCAAGGCCTCCTGCAGATTTCTACAAATCATTACTTGCCTAACAGTTTTTGTACATTTTTTCCCTTGCAGATCACTGGAGGTAAGCCAAGTAGAATTATTAGTCTCCGACTTTGGAAGATTCACATTAATTTTTGAATGTATAGACAAATTTTTCAGCTAAGTAAAAGTCTGTACTTTGTTTAAGAAAAAGAAAAATGACACCAGAGTACTGGAGAAGGGGGAAATGTTCAATGAAAATGTATGTCTTCAGAGCCATCTATCTGTGTGAACAAACTAAAAGCTAATATAATAAAGGAGGCCAAAATGCAAAATGCTGCCTACGGACTTGAGTTAGATCCCTGGGGCCCACAAGGTAGAAGAAAAAATCTGAGTCCCATAAATTGTCCTTTGACCCTCATTCTGCTATAACATGCATGTCACACAACACACAAATACACATATACACACATTATATATGTGTAATAAAATATGTATATATTATACATATATGTATATAATATATACATAAGATATTTAAATAACAAATACATGTGCTTCCCAGAGTTGTTAAAACCAAAAACATGATTCTAAAAGTTGTATATTTAGGCTCCCATCTGCAAGCATAGCAGAGTATTGTTAGTAGTGTCAGTGGTTGGCTCTCTCCCATGATGTGGCAAGGCACTGGTTGCACATTCCTTCAATCTCTGTTCTATCTTTATCTCTTCACATTTTGTAAGCAGGGTAAATTTTTGGTTGAAGTCCAACAGAGCCCAGACCAAGCTGGACCCATGGGAGCTTGCGGGGACTGAAGCACCAACCAAGGACTATGTATGGACCGGACCTAGGCCCCCTACGTGTATGTACCCAATGGACATCTTGGTCTTCATGGGGGTCCCCTAGTAAGGGGAGCAGGGGCTGTCTCTGAGACAGAGTCTGTTGCCTGCTTTTCTGTCACTTCACTGAGTATGCACTCAGTTCAGATGGGACTTGTGCTGGGATGGGTAGGTGGGAAGGCGTTCCCCATTTCTGAGGGGGTAGGGGAAGGGAAAATAGGGGAATAAGGGAGGGAGGGTAGGGGTATAAAGTGAGTTAATTAATTAATTAATTTTTAAGACATTATATGTTAGTTTCTGAATAATGCAATTAAGTTTATTTTCCCCTTGAGTCATTTACATATGAAATGTCTATTTTAGAAGACTTTATTTTAAATATAAGTTGACATCACGGAGGAATTCATAACATTACCAGTGCAATTTTATTTTATTTTATTTTGAAGATAGGACTTCAGGGATAAAGATGTGGATGCTTCTACAATGGAGAATCCTTGAAATCAGTGTAAAGTAGTAAAATCCTCATGAAATGCTATTAAAACTCAGCTTAATTTTGTTTTGAGTCGAGGCTATTGGTAAAGTCATTCCCAAGATCCAGAGTTCTGTAACCCAACTTTTAGGCACCGGCACTCTGTGTTCTGTCACTTCCCTCTGGAATCACTAATTGTCTCCTAGATATTTCTCTTCCCTGCAGCCACTGATGGCTGTCATCAGGAAAACACATTCTCTAGCGGTTTTAGCCAAGAACAGAGTCTGTCGGAAGCTTGTACCTGTCTCTGATTTTGCTACAGACTCCAGATCACCGCAGGCAAATCTTATAAACCGTCTATTAGCTGCTTCTCCTATTTTAAAATAGAGTTGCACTTGATATCATATTCTATCTCACTAGGAAACAAAATGAGACATAAATATCACCAGATGAAACTTGCATTCTACAGTTTCTATCCATACTGTTTCGATGCTCAGCTTGTTCCTTCTGCCTAAGGAAACTGAAACAACACAGAGGGAAATTTGAGAAACATTAGTAGTTGAGTCTTTACAACCACAGACACAACATAGACTGTCTAGTTATAAGTGTGGTTCTATCACTCACTGTGATCTTGGATAAATCTCTCTCTGCTTCGCTTTCTTCCCCTACAAAAGCATTAAGTTGCTCAACATACAACATAGATAGTTAACATACACAGCATAGGACAAACATTAGCTATTATTAGCAAACAGTTTTCCTTCATTTTATAGGTTATAGATATGTTTGCAAACTACCTTTCTACTCCAACCCCCCCAAAAAACACTTCTTAAATGGGGGTGGGGTTTGTCTGTGTATAAGCAGTTCCATTTTCAACAGAGGAAGAAAAAACAATGTATTGTCTATTCTTAGCAATAACTTACTCAGAGCAGTATCCTGCACATTCAGAGAAGTATGCTGCACATTGTTTTATATTAACATTTGATTATTGACAGAAGCGTCATTAAGCAGTTTTGGTTTCTGACTCCTACTCAGGGTAAAGCCTAGATAAGGAGGATTCCCAGCAGTCTGGCATGTGCTAATGTCTATTTGTGATGGGCAACAACAGTCCAGTAGGAACTGATTTTAAATAATTACATTTCATTTGGGCTCTTGTCAGCCACAAGTTAGCTCAGCACAATTTAATGGAAAAGTGCATTGCCTCTTGCACTTAATGAGGCCACATTGATAAGAGACTCTGGTGGTATCTCGAATCATAACAGTAATGAAATCCAAGGTTTAGATCCTTGGTTCATTAGGCAACAAGAGTGGCTTTTCTGTGTACTCATTCCCTAAGAGAAAGGAAAACGCCAAGTAGCTGCAACATCTAAAACATGTTTTTAAATCTAGAGAATGAGCGGACTCTTGTCTTTTAAATATTAAGTGAGAGAGGTTCATAGTAGCTATGGCTTCACTTTGTTAATGACGCATTAATTCATCAAAGCTGCTGTTCACATAGCACTGCCTGGCTCTTCACCGTCATTTAAGTGCTCCATTCACTGACGAGGAAACTGAGGACAGCAAAGGTAACATGCTTGCCGATATGAAGAAGCTAATGAGAGGCAAAGACAAATTTAAAGTACTCTGTTAGTACTAACTGGTCACTTCCTAGTTGTGATGTTTATAATAAAAATGTACTGATGACACCATAGGTCTAAGGGATTGGCCTGAGCTGCAAAGGAAGAAGATGCACTGTGAAGAATTTAGAATGTCAAGCCCCAAAACTGTTATCTTGGCTTGATGGCACCAACTCAAGTCTCTGTGGTGCCAAAGGCAGCAACATGGAGTATGCTACACAGTATCTGGGAAGTTAAAAAAAAAAGAGTCTGAAAAACATGTTTCTCTCCATTCCTCAGCATTTGCACAACCACTTTGTGCACACCTGAGGAACTCACAAGGTAACTAGGGCAGAGAATTTGGTATCTAGGATAAATAACCTGACAACAGTCATCAGATTCTTCTCAGTTCCTTAAAGAAATGGTGCAGCTCCACAGATGGCCTTTTGAACCCAAGGCAATGCTGGGCACAGACCCTAAGCAACATGGACTAGACTGGCAGTACTGGCCACAGAGATCCCTACAAAAGTCCTAAGGCTGAGCTTGTTTTCTTTTCTAGTGATTTATTGTTTGATATGTGACTTCAAAAATGGTCAAGACCAAGCTATACCACTCCTGGGCATATACCCAAAAGATGCTCCAACATAAACTAAGGACATTTATTCAACTATGTTCATAGCAGCTCTATTCATAATAGCCAGAATATAGAAACAACCCAGATGTCCCTCAAGCAAAGAATGCATAAAGAAACTGTGGTACATTTACACAATGGAATACTACTCAGCTATTAAAAGGAAGGAAATCTTGAAATTTACAGGCAAATGGATGGAACTAGAAATGATTGTTCTCAGTGAGGTAACCCAGACCCAGAAAGACATGCATAGTATATACTCACTTATAAGTGGATGTTAGCCCAACATAGATGTCCTCTAAGAGACTCCACCCAGCAGGGGATTGGGACAGATACTGGGACTCAAAGCTGAATTCTGGGCAGAGTGCTGAGAGTTGTAGGGAAGAATGAGGGGATGGAAGGACCAGGAGAAGTCAGGAGCTCCACAGGGAGACCATCAAAGCCAGCAGATCTGGACACCGGGGTCTGCACAAACTGATGCACCAACCAAGAACAATGCATGCAGAGAATCTAGACCTCCTTTTCAGGTATAGCCAATGGACAGCGAGGGCGGGGGTGGGGTGGAGGGAGTAGGGTATAAACTGCTGCTGAACCTCTGACATGCACTCTGGTGCCTACAATTTGATCACTGCCTTTCGGCAGGATGGCCTCATGGACACACATAGGAAGGGAATGCAGGCTATCCTGATGAGACCTGATAAGCTGTGGCCAGATGGTGGGGTAAGAGTGCCTCCTCTGTCAGAGATCTAGGGGAGGGGAATAGGGCAGAGGAGGGAGGGAGGGTGAGAACAGGAAGATAAGAGGGAGGGTGTAACAATGGGGATGTAATATGTGAATAAATTATAATAAATAAAATCTGGGAGATTTTCATAAATCATGCCTTTTCTGTAGACGCATTCATTCATTTATAGTCTATATGTTTTTCCTACAGTTTCCAGGCACACATTCCTGAATGAGATATGCAGGCAGACATGAATCTAATAAAGCTTAATCTTCCAGGTCCTGCCTTAGAGGGAACACTAGGGACGAGGCACAATATATTCTCATTTTCGTATTTGTCTGCAGTATGATGAAGAAAATACTTTAAGGACAATTGGTCAAGACTGCTTCGTCTTTCCTCCATTTGAATATCTATCTAGACACACACTGGGTTAACAAAAGTATACTAATTAGACTTTAAAAGGAAACAATAATCACTTCCCTGTAAACACATGTCACCATTAAACATCTCGGTTTAGTAACCAGTTTAGTAACTGCTCTCTGATGTGCCAGCATATCCAGAGTGGCAACAACAACAACAAATCCAAGCACAAAGTTACTTTGGATTATGAAATTCCTTAGACTGTGACAGCAGAGGGTATAAGGAGGAGAAATGCAAGGTTTGAAATGTTTAGAGTCAGATGTCATTCATCATCGTCACTGTTGTAGCTTGTTTGTCATCATTGACATTATTTTTGCCATCATTATTGAACCAGATATGCTAATGGCTTAAATCCTAGTCAACAGACTTTGCTTGACAGCTTACTTAAAAAGAGATAATCATATGGGGAGAAAGGAGGAAATGATGGGTTAATTTGAAATTAGTGAACGGAGAAATGGGCAAGCAGAAGACAAACTATTTGACTTACTTCATCCAGGTTTCTATCTGGCCTCTGGGAATTCGGCATGAATGTCAGAATCACTTGGAATTTTTGTACACGCTGTATATTCTTGAGTTTAAATAAGAACCTCAGATGACTCTACAACTGGCAATAAAGAGAGCACACTTAGATGTTAACATGTGTTGTTGTTTTGTGTTTTTTTATTTGGTGGTGGTGGTGATGGACGTGGAGATTTGCTTTTTGCTGTTGTTTGTTTGTTTGTTTTTTGGACAGGGTCTAGTTTCATTGCCTTGGTTAGTCTGGGATTCTTGTCCATCCTCTTGTTCATTCACTAAAGCAGCTGGGATTACAGGTGTAAACCACCACTTGCTAAACTTCTGGGATTACAGGGGTAAGCCACCACTTGCTAAACTTCTGGGATTACAGGGGTAAGCCAGCACTTGCTAAACTTCTGGGATTACACCACTCACAACTTTTAAAACATTGACTAAGATGTTTGAAACATTCACTAGGAAGGCTAACACAATTAATTCCACTGAGGTGCCCATAAAATATATGTCAAGAGAAGCTGCAGAAATACCAGGGAGAGGTGACTCCAACTGGTTTCAACAATGACTTGACACTTTCCGTTGTGTTTGCAATTTTCTCCATGTTTCCATGTGTTTCCCAAACTCAATTTCCCTTTAGCATGAGTGGGAATAGCATAAGTTAATGTGCTCGGTTTTGTAAAGAGAGAAAACTGAGGAGCAGGAATATTTATCTGAATGTTCTTTAAAAGGCTCACATGTCAACCTTCTTGGCCCTTACACCTCTAATTGGTTACACCACAATGCAGAGTCCTGATAAACATTGAAAGAAATGTCCACTTCATACAGTAAACCAAAAACCACTTTACAAGGTACATAATTGTTGAAGTTCTCATTAGCTAGAATTTTATAAAGCCTCATCTTTGTTACAATCTTTAGGGCAATCAAAAATGTAACAGCTGCTCTCCCTACCTACTATACATATTTATCCATATACAAAGCAATTTTTTTGTGTTCATCAACATAATTAAGCCCTGGTATTGACTTCCTATGCCAGACTGTGGCCAGGAGCTAACTTAGAGGAGACTTTGATGTAATTGTGTTAAGGGTTGACTGTGTTCAGTACCATGGAATGAGTGAGAAAAAAAATGATATCAAAAAAGGACACATGTATGCCCCACTGGATGTTAATACGTTAATTGAAACCCAAGTAGTTGATATTTATAATATATATTAATTATTACAATCATAATGTTATCAATATTTTAATAATCAAATACTTCTTTTAAATATTAAACCACTGGTTGACCTCACAGAACACAGTACTGCTAAGGGGAATACAGTATGTGTTTAAGGCAGAAAGAATAAAGCCCATCTTGAAGCTAACATTTTGCTTTATTTTAAGGATGTGCCAAGTTCTCTCTGTGTGTAAGTCCTTTCAGTAGCATCTCACATTCAAGTTTCTGATGAACTTTACACTATTATTTGAAACTTGCTTCTAATAATATTTTGTCTTCAGTGTAAAGCAACTTTGTTCTTGATACCATAAACAACTAGAGTTTGTACTGTAGATATGAAGTACAGATCCATACGAGATCAGGTATTTGCTCAACAATCTCATTAACTGATGAACAAAAGTGATTCCCAAATGACAAAGTGTCCTTGTGACAAATCACATACCCAGGTACTGGAACTCAAAGCTTCAGCCTTTTCTAGACCATTCTTCTGCCCCACATGCTGCCTCCATTAGAGGAGCTATTCTTTGTGGTAAGGGGAAAGCTCTTCAAATTTAGTTCTCTTTCTTTATTTTAGAACCATAATAGCACTAAAGAGATGTTTTCCATGTTGCTGTTTGATAACGTGTTGCTTGTCTGTTAAACCTCCGTGCGTATTTCCTACTTTATAAAAAAAGAAACCAGAAAGATGCTTTTCCTTCAGCATAAAAGCAAAGAGGTTCAGGTATCCATTAAGCAACGACTCTGTTGTGGTCAAGTTTAACTGAAGTGATCAAATGAACACCCCTCAGCTTCTACATTCAAAGCCAAGAAATAAAAGAGAACAAAGCTCTCCATCAAGAGGACATTGTACATGTTCACATTTCACGAAGGTTTTTCTTGACTTTTGAAAAATTCACAAGATTAATTTTTCATCTTGAGAATACCTATAACCTGCTTTATAAGTCCCGAGAACTGTTCTTTATTCCATGTCATAATGCTCCACTTAGAGAAGTAACAAGCACTGTAGCCCCGAGAAATAACATTTTTAAAGAGTATAATAAAATTCGTGTAAATAAAAAAAAAATTAAAAAAAATCTAAAATCGTGGCATCCTGTGCCTCAGTGCATTCTACATTACAGCATTGCCTTGCGTTGCTAGCTTCAGCACTCCTTTGTTTACAGCTTGTGCGTGTGATAGCTTCAGATAGTGTTTCATAGGCAAAGCCCCGCCCCACAAACAAATCCTTCATGGGTTTTCTCAGGAATCCATGGTCTACGTATTCTTGGGATACAACAGAGATGTTCAACTAGTAGGCATTCAGTAATACCTAAAGGCGGTTTCATTGCCACAGCAAGGGTGGGTGGATGATCCTGGAAATCAGGGATTAGAGGCCAGAGATTCTGCTAAAATGTGTTCAGTGCATAAGAGAGCCTCCACAATAAAGAACATCTGGACTCCAAATTATCCACAGGGAGTGTCTAAAGTAACAGTAAGATGTAGTTTTAAGTCATGTAACACTGACACATGAATGTTTCAATAATCCTACTTGTGTGACTAAGGTGTGTGCTTTTCTTTGACTGTAAGTACGACAATGAAAGTTTTAAGTTGGAGAACCTGGAGGAGGGTTTGGCCTCTGTAGTTCAGCTTTCTCACTAATAAACTAGATGAAGCGGACAAGGCATGTAACTTCTCAAAGCCTCTGTTGCTGGGAGAACCCAGCTAAGCTGATCCTAGAGAACCTTTCCAGTGCTCCAACTCAATTGATCAAATGAGGAGTGAAGTCACAAGTATACAGATTTTTAATTAAATAAATGGCTATGCAACTATTTATATTATTAAAACCTAACTAAAGCATGCAGAGACAAAGAGTTTAAATGTCAATAAGCTGAGCAGTATTTATTATGTACCTACCTATTAATAGACACACAAAGTGTTCAACTGCACTGTGTCAATAGATTGACCAGCGTGTTTCCTATTGATGTAAAGAAAGATGACAGACGGTGTATCTACTAACAAGGTTTGGGGTTTTCCCCCAATATTATTATATGAAAATCATTGCATCACAGTTTTCCTAAGATCTTTAACTAAGCACAAGTTCCCACACCTTATACTTAATAAAGATGAAGTCTCTGAGAATTTGAGGCTACACTTGCAGTTCTACCTCCACCCTCAAATTATTATTATATACTATGGCTTAAAATTGCTGAATATAAAAATTCATAAGTAACAGCCTGTTTATAATATTGTAGTCCTGATTGTATTTGAAATCCTATGCAATGAATACCTCAACATACTGGCAGGTCATAATAGAGGGAGTGGCCATAGTGGGGGGAAATGCAGCTTGAATGGAGAAAGTGCTATGGACACATTTATGAGGGGTTTTAAAATTGGGTTAATTAGGGGGTACAGAGCCACCCTAAAAGTCTCAGGCCCATTACCTGCGTTGGTTCTTTAGCTGTGTAAATACAGAGCGCTGTGCCTTTATTTTCCTTAACTCAGAAGCAATGTGAGCAGCTGTTTCAAATTCCTACTGCTTTGTTGTGTGCAGACTCTCATACTGACGCCTCACTCCGAGATCCACCAGGCTTGACATAAATTCCCTTCTCTGTACAGTGAGTGTCCTGCAGATTCGCTCGATTTAATAAGCTGGGCAGTGCAGGGCTGACCGTGTTCCCCTACTCTCAGGGGTCTTGGGTAGTGCTGTCTACTGTCTATATCGTCAAACTTGTTCTCCATTCTGTCAGCTTGCCGTTGTTTGATTTGGCCACTGTGAGATCACTTTTATCCAAAGAAGTAATTCTAGTTGGCATGGAGTGTTTTATAATCTGAGTTTACTTGGCATGATGCCACTAGGTATGGGGAGAAGCCTCTTGTGGGAATATCAGTTCTCATTACAATGAAGAAAGCAATACACTGGCTTTGCAATCTAGTACCTATTAAAGCCTTAAAATAATCCACCTGAGGAATGTTTCCACATGCCTGTATTACTTACCTTAGATTTTCCAAAGATGCATCACTACCTTCCCTAGCACTGGAAAGATGTTCTGAGTGTACAAACCAGAAGTCAGTTAATTTCCCAAGGTATAGCTCAGACATTTGTATGACCACACTGTGACACCACTTATTTCCTTCCCCAAATTGCTAATGTACTGTGTTTTAAGATTACAGAATCTGCTAATGAATGTGAAATTAATATGTGACAGAATAAGAATGACCTCCTAAAACATATGAAATAGAAAACAAACAAATCTATGAAAATAGCTTTTGTGGTTAAAAATAATGTAAAATGAAGTATAAAGATTTTCTATATTGCATACTCATAAGCAGAAATAATATTAAAGTCATTGATACATATATTAGTGTCATTTTCCAAGAATTAGTAAAGATGAGACAGATTCAGTGTCTGCCTTCCATAAGCTAAAGGTATAGCAGAAGAATATTTTGGGAGGTTATAATTGCATCTACTTATAAGAATTTATAATTTATATTTTTATTGAAGACATGGTTGGTGATTTCACAAATGTAAATTTGTTGATGGTTTATTCAACATGTGCTTTATTTCCCACACTAATAACATTTTAAGATTATATCTAAATACCATAAAACCTCTATTGCCCAATTCTGCATTTTATAGTCATCCCTATATATATGCTATGTTGAAGTTCAGTTCTGTAACCAATATAAAAATCTAACAAGCACTCTGACAAAAAAATCTTCAGACAAATTTTACTGGTACTCATATTAACCTCATTTTTAAAAGGCAGATATGTGTGCATATTTATATTTTATCATCTCTATCATCTGTCGTTCTGTTTTTGTAGTCAGAGCCACTGCTATTTTAAGTCAGTTTGTAAGTTCACATAAGAGAAGGCAGTGGCCTCCATGCAGCTGTTTTTCCTACTCACTTTCATGTTTCTAAATGTAAGCGTTACTCTTGAGCCTCAGGCATAGATAAGATGAACAATTTAGCTATGCACTTTTATCCTGGGGGCCTTCTTTTCTACCCACACATTTTTTTCAGTAGCCTTAAGTTACAATTCTTGGTTACATAGATGATTCTTGTTTATATATTTGGCTGCAATATTGTTCACTGTTGAGACAAAGAACTTATGTTATGATAACATTTCTTTTACTTGTTACATTTTCTTTAAATAGCTCCCCTCATTTTCTTAGATTTACGTGAGTTGTAGTTAATATTTTTAAATATTCCTGACATTTTGCTGTTCAGATCTCCAAACACATTGGGCAATGTTTCAGTTTTAACTCCTTTCCAAAGACCTACCTCCAATAGCCTTTTACTTTTTTTTGTTCTAATCTACAGAGGTTGCTGGCTGGGTCTTCAACAGTGCTGTCATCTCCTGACAAGTGTTTGCCAGGGAAGCATTCGAACCGACGTCTTTGCCTGCCAAGGCTGCTGATATTCAGACCATCTTCCAACAGTATATAAAACTTCCGCAATGGTCCAACACATAAGGAACATTAGTGAGGGTATGGGCAGTAAATCAGCCGGCTTGGACACAAAGGAGAAACTGAGGGCGTGGGAGGGCGAGCATCGCTGAGACAAGCTCGGGACCTACTTCAGGGGAGGATGCAAGGGCGACTCTAGCTAAAACTCCAAGTAGCAGGGTCATGGAGACTCAAGAGGCCACCTTCTAGCCAGACAGGACTCCTAGTGGAGGGAGGGGAAGACCAAACCACCACAAAAACTTCGATCCAAAATTTATCCAGCTTAAAAGATACGCAGGGATAAAGTTGGAACAGAGATTGAAGGAACGTCCAATCAATGCCTGGCCCAACCTGAGACCCATCCCATAAGAAAAGGCCAACCCTCCACGCGATGCCCTGCTATACTTGCAGATGGGAGCCTAGCTAGTTACCCTCAGAGAGGCTCCACCCAGCAGCAGATCAAAACAGACGCTGAGACTCACAGCCAAATATTAGGCGGAGCTCAGGGATACTTGTGCAAAAGTGTGGGAAAGGACTGAAGGAACCAGAGGGCACAAGAACTTCATAAGAAGACCAACAGAGTTAAGTAACCAGGGCCCGGGGGCGTGGGGATACAGGGGCTGACACATCAACTAAAGAGCATGCATGGTCTGTGCCTAGGCCCTCTACACATATGTAACCAATGGGCAGCTTAGTTCTCATGTGGGTCCCCTAGTAAGAGAGCTGTCTATGACAGGCTCTCTGATGCCTGCTTTTTAATCACTTCCCTCTGGTGGGGCTGTCATGCCTGGCCTCAGTGAAAAGGGGGTATGTTCAGTCCTGATGTGGTTTGATGTGCTTGGGCGGGTTGGTGGGTGGGTGGGGTCCCCTTTTCTGAGGAGTAAGGGAGAGGAAATAGGGGAAGAGAGAGGAAGAGTGGGACCAGAAGGAGAGGACGGAAGGGCTTAGGATCAAGCTGTAAAGTGAATAAATAAAAAACAAAAAAATAACATAAAAAATAAAATTATAATAATAAATCCATCGGAGTGTGAGGGAAAAGAATTTGGGTAGATGCTCTTTACTGATTTTAATTCATGCCAAGAGTTGGCATGCATTACATCTGCTGTACTCACTCTACCTCACTGAAGTTGGAGCATATTATTATCCCTATTTACAAATGATGAAGCAGAGAGATACAGAAATAATGAGGAATTTCTCCAGTATTGCAAAGATAGAGATTAAGCAAATCTAGATTCAGTCCTAGGATGACTCCTACCCCTAAGATACATCCATTACTACTTCCTACATTATCTTGACATTGTAAGAAGTATGGTTCAGTACCATGGTCTTGGAAGAAAAACCGAATGCAAGACTGAAAAAAAAAAAAGAATGAAAGAGAAGTTTTTTTGCTATTTGCAAAAATAATTTAGTACCAACCCTGGCACTTCCTAGTCAGACAATCATATTACATGTAATATGATAATTATTATAAGCCAATGGTTACTGAACATTTTATTCCTGACAAGGCATGTGGTATTAGTTAATTTTCTCATTGCTGTTACAAAAAAAATCACTACAAAAGCAGCTTAAGGATGAAAGGATTTGTTCTGGCTCATCATTTGAAAATATAACACCTATTGTGACAGAGAAGACAGGACGGCAGGAGCATGGGGTCACTGGCCACACTGGGTCCAGTCTGAAAGCAGAAAGAAATGAATACTGAAGCTGTCTTACTCTGTAAATTCTGAGACTCCAGACCAAGGTGCAGTGTTCAGGCTTGGTCTCATATAACCCTCTCTAACAACTCTCTCAAGGACATACAACCAGAGCTGTGTCTCCTAGTTGGTTCCCTTACTGCATGTTCACATGATTTATGTAATTTTAATCTACAAGGATCTTTGGAGTTACAGGTAGGTCATTGTTATTTCTGCTCTTGTTGTTATCGCTACTAGTATTATTTTACAATGAGATGCATATCACAGGGTTTTCTTTCCCTCACCTTTCATATAAGTTAGTTGAACTGATTACAACTAAATGGTAAGTGTTTTTTTTTCTAAAATTGCATTACTTTGAAAACACAATGTAAAAATATATAAACACATATTAGATTCAAATATTTCAGACAAAGATAAATATAATTTTCACAAATTTTAACCTAGAAAAAATTCTTACTTCTCATATTAAGAAACATGAGCTAAAAAAAGAAAAAATACAAGTTGGATTAGCATCTCATATCAAGCCAATGTAGTGATTCTTACTTTAATGTTTTTCCTTATATGGATGGATCATATATCATAGAGCTACTGGAAGGAGAAGAGAAAATAGAAAAAGAACAAACACTGTGGAAGTCAGGACCACCATCCATTTAATCATCCACTTCACTAAGAGATGCCAGAAATATAAGAGTAAAAAATTATAATAATAATGCAAGAAAAAGCAAAGTCATTCCATTTTTAGAAGTTCTGAATGTAAAAATAAAACAAATTAATAATTCATTTATTAAGAATTCACAATAAAAGCAACGCTTTGAAGTCACAGCCCAGAACACACACTTTCCCTCCATAATTTGACATCTTATAACTCAAACTCCCACAATGGAACTAGTCACTACCAACCAACTACTTGTGAAGATTATCAGCAAGCATCCTTAACTCTTTCTCAACCTCTGTCTAATCCATTGAACAAATCCTTCGAGTTCTACCTTAGAGATTCACCTCGCATCTGCATCTCCATTTCTACCACATAGTGTAAGCTTCTTTCCTATCCAGGATATTATTGTAACTTGTTGCATGGTTCCTTTTCTTTCACACAGCACCAGACACCCTACAATACATTTTCTACCTCCCATCAATATTGAAAAGGTAGCCTGACAGTGACACATAATTACCAAAGTGAAGACGATTTACAAAGCGAGAGAAAGAGGTATTGGAAGGAACCGATGATGCAATGCCTGTCTCAGGTCACTTAAACTGGGACCTGAAGATTGAAAAGACATTAGCAGATCATCTAGGAAAAGGGAGAGGTGAGAGGGGCACGGGAGCAAAGGAAAGTTTCCAGTAGACATAGCAGCCTGCTGGGTAAAAGATGAGCATGATGTAGGCCTGTCAAACACTGCTTCCTCCCCCATCTTTGGAAATCCTGGCCTTTCCTAAAGTGACAGGTTGACTGAAATTATCACAATTTAGCCATGTGAACAACTTCTCTAACTTACTCTCTGAAAGAGCACCCCTGTTATTTGCTGCCTCCCGTTTCCCTCCAGTACTTATCTCAATATACAGTTCCCAGACTTACTTTGTTGTCATTCTTATTTATTTCTTCTCCCCCTGGACCCTAAGTACTGAGAGACTGGAGAATAATCTTGGGCTGTCAACGTGGTGTCTTATTAATTCTGCAAGGGTTCCTTTTTCTTTCTCTCTCTCTCTTTTGCTCTTTTTCTAGTGTGCACCCTGACCAGTCCCAGTGTCAGCACACAATAAAGACCCAGATTACTTAATGTCAAATTCTGTTCTGCTAATAGACAAGGGTAGTCTGTACTACATCAGCAGCAGCATAAACTAGTCTTTGTACTAATCTTTTGCCAAAAAATCTTACGTGAAGGATGAGATTTTTTAAATTATGAATCTCTTTGTATTGTCTTTATTTTTTTATTCTTTTTTTTAACACAAAACAACCTAACTGAAACACAGTATTTCCACTATTTACATAATTTGGTCAAATAATCATTGATGTTTTAGCTATACATCCATCTATATTTTAATTTCATGTTTATCTAAACTATCTCAAGGTATTTAACTAAAAGGAAAAGTGCTTGTGAATTATATAGTCTTTGTGATGCTGTGTTTCTTTTAGGATCCTCTTTAATATTATGTAAACAACACAAGCCAATGCTGGGCCCCCTTCCACTTCCTTTGGATTGTTTACTTTTCTTCTTGTGTTTCTCATAGACATATCTGCGCCATAATGCCAAATGCCCAAGGTATACAAAAGTATAAATAAACCCAAGTTAGTGGGTAAATGGCCTATGTTGTACTGTTTATTCTGCCAAAAATTATGAGCAAATGCTTAGTTTTGTCATCAAGAAAAGCCTAAAATGCTACTTAACATAAGTCTGCATCTAGAGAAGACTCCTAAAGTAGACTTGAAAACGTCTCAAATATTTGAGAGGATTATACTTCGCAAGATGCCATTATTACAAGACATTTCTGCTTTGGCTTACACAGATAAATAGGATTTTCTTCTCAAATTTCTCAGAAACCGACAATAACATCTCTCTCCATTTTAGACACTCTGCTTTTATATGAAAGATTATGATGAAATGCCTTCGTTCCAGATCCCTCTATCCCATTAGCTACCAAGCAACTCGGTGCAAAATAGCTTAATGCATTCCTGTTCCTAGCAGGGATTACTGGTGAGGCACATTGTTCTACATAGTCTACAATGTTTTACACCCAAGGATTTCAAACCTTGTGGCGAAGCTAGAATCCTTTTTAACTATGTTTTTTTAACAGCATGTTATTTTCATAATAATTGTCTTTGAGGCACCAGTGTTTGTTCAGAATGCAGAATGACCTCTGCATATACCCAGTAACAATGAAACAAATACACAAACAGTAGAGAACTTCCATCTATCAAGTGATGGCTTGATCTATAAAATAACACCCATATTGATTTTATGTGTTTCCAATGACTTGATTGATGTTGTTTTCATGAAACTTAATAAGTTTTGGCATCATGCATCACAATGTGTTGTTAACATTTGGTCAAAATTAGAAATGAATTATCTCTTGTGTTTGTTTATTCCAGAGCTTAGTCCTCTGGATACCCCAGGTTAATTTTCAAGGTCAGTGAACTGAGGCATACTCACAGAGCTCACAGAGAGTTCTAAAATATCCACTCTCACCTCCCTCCTTCTTCCTCTTGGCATCAAGATATAGATAGCTTTTAGCTTTTTTCTGTGTGTCTTTTGGAGGTGAACAGGATGTATGCTTGGAATTAAACAGCAGGCTGAAGAAGCAGGGGACTAACAATGTGTGGGTCTATTTGCAATCAATTTGATTTTTTTAAGTGAAGAATTTTTTCTACTATACAGGGAATAAAAGCTCTTTGTAGTACATTCTTTAAAGGCATAAAGTTTAAGGAACTAAATTAAAACAATTCCACTAGCCACAGGTAGCCAGAAACAAGAGTAAACTTGATTTGGTTTTCAGGTCCTCTCTTCATTGTTCTCTTTATGGATGCTCACAACTTGTAACTGACGTCTATTCTAAATCTGCCCATGCATCATTTAATGTTGATCTGGGGTGATTATCTTCACATCTTAAGTTCCATAAGGTAGGTTCTCACTTTTGAATGCGCATGCTAAGTAATGAAATACAGGATCTACAAAATAACAATTGATCACTCAGGAGGATGACATCAGGGTTAGATCAAAAATTAGATATGGTGGCATATGTCTATAATCCCAGTACTTAGGAGATACATGCAGAAAGACCAGGAAGGAGTTCAAGGCCAGTCTTCAACATAGCACGTCTGAAGCCAGCAAGGGCTATATGAGACCCTATCCCAACAAAAAAGAACAAAAAATTGAGCAGGTGGCAATCAGATATATGCAATAATAAAAATAAAAGGAGGGATGGAAGGATATTATAATCTCAAAAATAAATATATAGATAGATATAAATGTTATAGATATACATGATATAGGTATAGTAGAGGTAGATGATATAGATGGATATGGATATAGATATAGACTTAGATGATATAGATATAGATATAGATAGATGTTAAATCAATAGATAAGCTACACTTGAAAATCAGCAGTAGTGAATGGTTACGTGTGTGGTGTCTGAAATTATGTAAACCTAGAATCTTGACTTTATTTAATCACTTCACAACTATGTTACTAAGAGTGGGTTACTTTATTTTTCTATAACTCCTTGAAAATAAGTGAATGTGAACTAATAAGATCTTGAGAGATGGAAATCCACATAAAGCAGTAATGACACTGTCCTCAGTGAGAATTAGCTGCCGGCCACAGCTATGGCACTGTGTTCAGCAGAACCCAAGATCAATAGTTATGTACATGACCTCAGTTATTCCTACACTTGCCTGGAAAACAGGGTTAAATGAGAGCAGAAGGGGGCGACCTTATCATCTTTAAGAAGGAACTACTAATGAAAAAAAAATCATCTAGCCTAAAGCCATAGGGTTTGCTGAGTGATAGATCTCAATTCTCATCTGGGACTACAAATGACCATTTTTTAAAAGTATGATTTTGAGTACTTCCATCAGCATAATCAAAATCAAAATGGAACAGAGACCAAAAAAAAAAAAAAAAAAACCTGCAAGTCAGTCAAATTCCCAGTAGATCCCTGACCATGATCCTTTGATGCATTGTGATTTACATGAAAAAGTCACTTACTCTCATTTTTCCAGAGATGGTTAACCTCAACTTGAACTCAGACACTTGAATCCAAAACACTGTACAAGGTAGGACCCCAGAAAAATACCAAAAGATAATCCTGTAGCAGGTGAGAAAATTGCTCCAGCAAGAGACCAAAGTGTAAGAGCACAGTATCGGGACAGGGCTGCAGCAAAATGCTTGTCTCCTCTCCTGCCTGGAGGTGTCTGCTCGCGTGTGATTGATTTTTATCTTACGCTTGATGGATTGATACATAGATTTAATTATATTATGTGTTACCCCATCAATGCTGCTTTAGCTATTTTACATTCAGCCTGGGTACCAGATTGAATTAAATGGTTTTTTTAAAGCCTATAAAGCAGGAAAATATCTTTCCCTGGTTGGTATTTTTTAACGTGTTGGTTACTAAGAGTCTGTAAGCTAAAGCGGGTTGTAAAGTTCATTTGCTAGCAAGTAAGCCGATTTGACTTTTATGGCTATTAATTTTTTATGGAACACAAGGCAAAATTACTGGTGTTGTTCCTAATTTAGACACCCTTATAGCTATTGGCAACAAAAGCACCTGCATTTAGGAAGCCATTATACCGACCATATCCAAAAAGACAAAGGCTTATACACAAACTGTCTCTATGACCTGGTAATACTATCCAGCCATATGTATTGATACCTTGGAAAGGCCATGTGGGGGGGAAACTACTGCCATTGTCTTAACACCATATGCTGTAAATCATAAGATTCGTGTACTGTTGACTTAAAGGGACTTGATCATATAAATAAAGTCATTTTCACAGCCAGGGCATTTCCAAAAGGCATCTACTTTTGTGCACCTATTATGTGTTATGGGTATAAAGTTCATAGCACAGGAGAAAGACACCATCAGACAAAGGACCTTCTTGCACAGATTTCAGTGGGTGGAGTAAGACAATAAGCAATTCAAGGGGAAAAGGCCTAAGATGACAATAAGAACAAGATAAAGCATGGTCTTCAGTTTTAGATAGGGAGGTCTTGGAAGTCATCTCTAACATGAGGTGACAAGCCAGCAATTGCACCGTCCTCTTATTTGGCTAGAATGAGATGTTTAAGGTTTGAGAAGTTATATACGATGCTCTTTGTGCCAAAGCTGCTGCCTCACTCAACAAGTGGAGCATAAATGATTTCACACAGCTTATCCTTCAATAGCTCCTTATTTACTGTTCCTGATTTTGCAGGTACCATATCAGGGCTGGGATAATAAAGAGCTCATATTTATGATGCATTTGGTAAGTGAAACCTTGTACATAGCACTTTACATAGCTTAATAGACTGTTGGGCAGAAATCATTTTCTCCACTTCATCAATAAACAGTGACATCAAATGGGCTACGAAATGCCCAGACTCTCATCTCTGTTCAGTGCTAGAGATAAGAAAAAGACTATGTTTTGTGACCCTCTCATTTGAGTTTTCCTGATACCTATAATCTTAAGGGAAATTCTTTATCTTTTTTTTGGAAACAAAACAGATCCTCTAGGTACCAGAATAAACATAGGCTACCTCACTACTAAATGGATCTCAAAAAGCAGTATAACTTAACCTCCTGCATTCAGACAAATAAATTGTATTAGCCTCATGTATAAATGATGCTCTCACCAACAGAGTTCAATCAGCCTAGGAAACAGGCTGGTAACTTTATAGTACAAACCAGATGTCTGAATAGACGCTCCCTGTAATCGGAGACTGTCAGCAGGGCTGGAGAGACTGGCAAGGCCCTGCGTGGCATCATTTATGTTACCTCTCCATGAGACCATCTGCTCTGTCGACTAGCCTCACCCCCCCCCTCCGTGCCCCCTCTGGCCGCATTCAGGCACATTTCCACTGTCACTTACAGAAAGCCAATAGCAGTCCTCTTCTGCTCCCTGCCTTCTCACAGTAAGCCTCCTGGCACACCTGCTGCCTGCCAAAAATGGTTGTCCAGTTTTTACAAACTAGACCAAAATCCCAGCAGCCCGGTTCATGGGTTATTTTTTCTCCAAAGATGAACACTCATAACATAGCAGAAGCTTCTCTTAAACTCACAATCCTCCTGCATCAGCCTCCTAAATACTGGGATTAGAATTCACACCATCATGTAGGGTCCTAGCAGAAGAGAGATGCTCAGGTTAGACTGGCCTTCTTTGTTCACAAATAAAACCAGAAAGCATGCTTAGAGCTAATAAGCCTTAAAGTCAAACTACAGTCCAGACTTCATGTTCTTTGTAAGTTCCCTTTATAATCTATGATGTCACTCTTAGATCTTAAAGCTTGTTTAAATCTCTAGGTAAGGGTGCTTGCCAATAGTCTGATGACCTGAGTTCAGCCTCCCAGACAAACCTGGAAGGAGAAAACTAGATCCCACAAGCTGTCTGCTGAAGGCACATAAACACAAATAAATAAAGGAATACATCTTAACATTGGAAAGGAAAGTATCTCCAATACACAGGATAATAGGAGATAAACTACAGTGGAGGTCTGGGTGTGGCTTTGTGATTCAGAATCACACAATAGCCATCAACTTTCCCTTTCTATAGGATAAGGTAATCCTCAGCATATTCTTCACAGTGCTGAATTTCATCTGCCAGCAACTGACTCTGAATGATGGGCCCAGAGGAGTTTCCTGGGCTTCGGTCATTGTGGGATGTAGAAGGGCGTAGCTAAAGTGTGACTCAGATCAAAAATGAACTAAATGAGATCAGGATTATTTTCCATACATTGTCCGATATATTTCAAAAAGTAACAAGTGATTATTTCAAAGTGCTCTAAGATCAATTTGCCTTTGACATAATTAGCCTAATTAACATCATTTTTATTTTTAAAATGGCAACACTGTGACACAAAGTAATGAAGATCACACAACTACCTAGTGGAGAAATTGGAAAGAAATTAGACTCAAGCTACTCTCAGCCTAATATGCATTAATGCAAGCTCTTTTGTCCAATATAGAGGAGGGAGATTATAGTTTTAAAAATTAACAGATTTTCTGAGCACTGAATATAAGACGAGATACGCCTTACTAACTTAACCCTCACAACACCCCTGTGAGTGAAATGTTATTGTTATTGTCTTCATTTTATGCAGGGGATTGGAACACAGATCATCTCAGCCTTGTAGCCACCATAGTGTACTGTGATGCTGACCTTTCCTGCCAGCAGGAAATTTTGACAGTAAGCACAGATTTTCATCCTAACTCTAACCAGTCTGATTAACACCATTGTCCTTTCAAAAAGACAAAGGTACCCACATCTCCCTTTCTATCCCCACACCTTAGCTCTTGCCATGCTTTCCACATAAAGCCCTTCCTCCCTTCTGCTTCAGGCAGAATTTTAGCCTCCTGGTGTCTCCATCCATCACTATATTACCTCAACTTGGCAGAAAAGATCTTTCATATATAATAAATATTTCTACTTAGTAGCTGTCAATTAGGGAGATCATCCTGACTTATTTTCTTGATTCCAGAGTGACCACATGAGCTTTATAAGCAAAGGGCATAAGAATTCAGAGGTTTTGACAGAGAAGAAACCAGGGCGCTCTATATGAGAAGGAGATTAGACACTGCTGCTAGCTTGATGATGAAGGAAGCCATGTACCAAGGACATAGGACTTATAAGGACCAGGTGAAGGAAGTCAATTCAGAGAGATCCAAGTTTCATTACTTTGTGTCTGGTGATGCCAAGATTCTCTCATTCAGTATTCACAAAATATGTAAAAGTCTGCCACGCATGGATGACTATAGCTGTAACCCCAGCAATCTGAAGGCAGGGGCAGGAGAATGGTAAGTTTGAGGCTAGCTTTGGCTATGAAGAGAGACCTTTGACTAAAAAAGAAGATCATATGTACGTACATGTATGTGTGTGACTGTTTATTTTGAACTATGGCCATCCTCTTATTCTACAGATTACTAGAAATTATTGTTTATTTCACCTATGGTTGGCTGCCCTTTTATGCTAGCTAAATGCTTGTTTGCTTGTTGTGAGTGCACGTCAACTTAACACATGCTACCGTCATCTGCGTAGAGAGAACATTACTAAGAAGATGTCTCCTACGGCTTATATTATAGAAAAGTCTGTGGGTACTTTCTTGATTAGTGATTGATATGGGAAGGCCCAGCCCACTCTAGGATGAGCCACCACTGTGCAAGTGGTCTTGGATTGTATAAGAAAGCAGGTTGACCAAGCTATGGAAGCAAGCCAGCGAGTAGCACTCCCACAAAGCTTTTCAGTTCCTGTATCAAGGTTCCTATCTTGAGTTCTTGTGTTTATTTTCCTCACTGATGAACTCTGCCCAATAAAATGTAATATATTCCTCCCCCAAGGCATTTTTATCACAGCAATGAAAGCAAACTAAGAGGCCTTTCTCCATCTCCCAATATTCTTCAGCTACAGCCCCTAATAATGGCTGTTATTTTATCCCATTGATTTTTTTCCCTTTATAACCACATGTGGAAGACCACTTGTATTTGTCTTTCTGCATCTGACTTCAGTTAATATAATGCACTCAAATCTACCTATTCTTCTGAAATTTATAAGGTATATTCTTTATACAGCTCAATAATGTGTATTGCACACATATAGCCCATTTCCTTGTCAAATAATATGTTAATTGACCTCATATTTCACTGTGTATTCTAGAAAAATAAGCTTGAACATCAGAGATCTCTCTGGTATATACACATTACATATATGTGTTGAAATATATCTCATAAATATACATAAAATTGCAGTTACTTAAAATATTCTGAATGTTTAAAAATATGGAAAATTTTGCCCTCATTTGAAAATTATTTGCTGTATGCATTTTATTATTCCATACTCCTTGAGTGTTCAACACTAAGCGGGAGACTCATATGACACCCTCAGACTCAAAAAAGATTTTTGAACAGCAGGAATAACCATGTAAGAGCCAGATGATGGGGATGTAGGCAGTGAAATATTATCTTATGGTCATGGCAAGGTTGTGGCAACTCATGAACTCATAGTAGCTGCAGTTGCCCACAAAAGGCCTGCCAAGACTGAATGTAGAAATCTTCTGTCATCGATAAGGAAGAACTTGTAGGGCTCTGTCCCATAAAGGGGAGGTAAGAGTAGTCAGAAGAGAAGCCATTTTCTCTAGGACCATAGTCACTGGTGAGTTAGTCAGTCCTGCTCCACTGGCTAGTTCCACACCCAAAACTTCATGAGTGATGCTAGTGGGTCACAGAACAAAAACAAAAACAAGACAGAAAGACAATAAGGAGGGCACTTACTAGAAGAATAGGACGTGTGGAAGGGGTGGAGTATGACAAGAGAATGTTATATACAAGTGTGACTCTGTGAAAGGATAAAAAGGAACAGTGAAATTTTGAAAGCAATTAAAAACCTTCCCGCAACTAGTGAATTCTAGAGAAATCCTTGAACTTCAGGTGGGAGCTGGCACATGGATGTCAGTCTGGTAAGAGCCTGAGTGAAAGATCATACATCCTACACTGAACTTCAGAATCATTGAGGTAATGAATGGCCACTGTGTTTAAACTGCTAAGTTTGTTGTTTGTTGCTTCAGCAACAGAAAACTAACAAGCTCTCTTCCAGTAAGCATGCCTCCCCTTCCAAGGCTACCTGAAATGCAAAGGCAGGTGTCTCAGCTTCAAGACAGAAGTTAAAAATTTAGGCAGACAAGTGCAATTTTCCTAAGGTCTCTACTCTCTAGTTAAATAAAAACCTTATGTAGTAAGTCCTTGATCATAAAGGAAAACTGTTCCTTGAAAGACAAACCAAGGGAGAAAAGCCCATCCCATGAAGAAGCATGTTTTTCATATGCAAATTAAGCACTTTCTGAGATAAAGAGTCTTAAAACAAAGGCGATGCAATATGGTCCAAACCCTGCTCTTCGTCTGTGTGGCTTTCCTGTTAAAACAAACCCTGTGTCTGTACATGTTGTTTGCTTGTGCGATACAAGCTGTTAGAAAAACAAAAGCAATTCTGCAATCCCAAATCCCGTAAATCCCCCCACAGCCTCCTGAAATATCTCTAGCTTGGAGCCCTAGATTGCATGGGCACTTCTGCCCGCCTGGGTACCCCACAGAGCTGTCATTGGTATGCAGCCAGGGACAGTGGAGGACACAGTCTGTGCCACTGGAGCTGGCCACTGCCTGGTAGCCACACTCTCTCTTCAGGGGAAGAAAGGAGTCTTCACAAGAGTAGCCTTTTCCTCCTCCCCTTCTCTCCTGTCTGTTCCCAGCAAAAAGAAACTGTTGCAACACTCCATGTCCCTCTCCTATCTTCACAGCCAATTACTGTGCTCCTCCGAGTTCTGTCAGCTACAAGGCAAAGGCCAAAGCAGAAAACCTAATCTACAGAGAGAAGTTTCTTCCCCATGAGAGTGTTCTCACCAAATCATCACTTAGAAAGAAAGTTCATTAGCATGGATCCAAAGACAATCTGATTAATTCTCACAGGTCACTAGGAAGGAGATCCCGTGGGTATCACTCATTTGCTGTTTTAAGGCAGGGTAGTGGCTAGGTTTCTTCAACAGGGAAAATGTCAGCCAAACCATTTCCGTTGGATCCTGGATGAATGAGCTATTTGAAGATTCTACCTCTGTCAACTCATTCAATAAGACAGTTTTTCTCCTGGTCGGAAATATAAAAATGCCCATTGAGGAGGCTATATAGAATTTTCATTCAAAAACACAAATCCTTGATAGAATTATAAAACATGATGTCCTAGCTTTAACTATTGGTGCAGATTCTTTGCTGAGTGAGTGGACCTGCCATGTCCTCTCTATGACAAAGCCACATTTACTGTCACCTTTTCATGAGAATATACGTTACTCCTAAATAAAAAGGCAGATGATTGCAGCTGACATGTCAGCGATTCTGCTGAAGACAAGAGACTGAACGTTAACTCGGGACTGTTTGAGATTCTCTAAGCTTCTTCCTGTTTGTTGAACCTGTAGTCCAGTCAGTATGCATCCTGCAGGCATGATGGCCCAGAACACATTCGAGAAAAATTCAAGGCTGCTGCACGTGAGGTGGTCCCGACCTTGTGAAAAAGATCCCCAACTGAAATCTTTACAGAATAGGAAGCTGCCACCCAAAATGGCCTTGCCTTCTCCTACCCAACAGCAGTTGTTTCTCCAGTCACTAATGAGAGAGGTGTGGTTCTTAGGCCTGATTTTGCTGGATTTCAATTAGTAGAAAATGTCTGTGTAGTCTCATTTGGGAAATTACTGTGGAGAAATTCCTGATGAGCTATCACCACAGTAGTTCAGAACCATATTAGACAAAGCAGAGGAATTAAAAGCTGTGATTGCTCACATCACCCAGGGAAAATACCACTTTTTCCTGCCTTCCTTCCCTTTGCTGAAACACTGGCTTTGTCTCCAGAACATTAGTACCTTATTTATATAAAAAGTAGAAAGACACACTATGTCCAATCTGTGTGAGGGGAGAGCAAGAGAAGGGGAGATTTAGCTCTTCTGAAGCAGCCCTTTGCAGATGGAACACTGCAAACCCTTCATAAACATGCTTCATTCAAGAGCTTAGCCTCTCCAGAAGACCCAGTGGATACTGGTGGAAATTCAATGGGATTACCACACCCATTTAAAAAAGATTCATGGCATGAAAATAGTTTTACTATATCTTTAACAGCCCCCAAATATTGCTTTCTATCATACTTGCTAGTCTGGTCAAAAGCTCATCAGTCTCTAAAAAGCACAGGGAAAGCTAAAAAGGAAAGGCATTCTGGGCCATGGACAGGAATGTGAGAAAAACTGACAAGACTCTAAAAGTAGATGCAAGAAATCAGTCTGTATTTAAGTCAGTCTGTTTGGTTATTTGTCTAATTGTGGAACATCAGTTACCAGCCTACTCTACCATTTCCTTACACATAGTGTCACTTACTACAAATAAGTATATGAAAGAGCTAAGAAATTTTAAACTGCTAAGAAAGAAAATTAGTTAATTGATAATCCCTCAAGTATCTTTACTCCGTAGAATCCATCTTTGATTTTCTTCTTTAGACTTAAAATATATGAAGTAATTACTAATTTCTGGAACACAGGTTTTTGAAGTGTTTCTACAAACTGCATTTGACTATCATTAAGAGGTAAGTGCATAGTGATACTCATTAGACTCCCTAATGATCTTCATATTATGCTGAGAGAAAAACATTTAAGAATTTTCTAGTAGCGTATCATTAATAGTGTCAGGAGTTGGCTCTCTTCCATTGGGTGGGTCTTGGATCGGACAAGGCATTAATTGGACATTCTCTCAATCTCTGCTCTATCCGTTCTGTCTTTATCCCTGGGTACATTATATGCGGAGAAAGTGTTAGGTTACAGTTTTTGTGGGTGGGTTGGTTCTCCTCCCTCCACTAGGAGTCTTGTCTAGTTTGATGGTGTCCTCTTCAGTCTCCACAGTCCTTGCTAGTAGGAGTCTCAGCTAGAGTCCCCCTCATATCCTCCCAGAGGCCTATTATGACTTAGGCCTCCAGCTTGTCACAGAGACGGCCCTACCCACAGTGTCTCTTCCTCTCTGCAAGCCTTCTGTCTTCCTGCTGCCACTCTCCTCAGGTCTGATCTCCACCTCTATTTCTCTCTGTGTTCTTTATCCTACCTTGTTCCTTGTCTTCAACCACTACCTCTATCTATTTTATTTCCCCTTCTGTGTGATATTTAAGCATCCTTCCTTAGGTCCTCCTTGTTACATATCTTCTTGGCTCCGTGCATTGTAGTATGTTTAGCCTGTATTAAATGGATAAAATCTGTTTCTAAGTGAGTAATACCATATGTGTCTTTCTGGGTCTGGGTTACCTCAGTCAGGATGATCTTTCCTAGTTCCATCCATTTGCTTGAAATTTTCATGATTTTCTTGTTTTTAATAACTGAGTAGTATTCCATTGTGTACATGTACTACAATTTCTTTATCCATTCTTCAGTTGAGGGACATCTAGGTTGTTCCCGGATTTTAGCTATTATGAATAAGGCTGCTATGAGCATAGCTGAGCAAATGTCCTTGTTGTGTGGTGGAGCATCTTTTGGGTGAATGCCCAGGAGGAATGGTATAGCTGGGCCCAGTTTTCTGAAAAAGACACCAGATTGATTTCCAAAATAGACGTCTTTCTGCTCCAACTCTCCATATCCTTGCCCCCTTTCTCCATATCCTTGCCACCGTGTGCTGTATTGCAGACAGAAACCTAGCAGAGTTATCCTCTGAGAGGTACCACTCAGCAGCCATTTGCAACAGATAATGAGCCTCACAGCCAAATATTGTGCAAAATATAGGGAGTCTGAAGGAAAAGTGGGGAGAAGGATAAAAAGACACAGAGGTGACAAGAGCTCCACAAGAAGACCAACAGTATTCCATAGTGTATATGTACCACAGTTTCTTTATCCATTCTTCTATCACCCTCAGGAACAGTCATAGGGGAGGGGAATAAGGGGAAAATGGGAGGGAGGGAAGAATGGGAGGATACAAGGGATGGGATAACCATTGAGATGTAACAAGAATAAATTAATTTTAAAAAAGGGGAAAAAAGAAGACCAACAGAACCACCTATCCAGGGCCCAGAGTCTGAAGCACCAACCATGCATGGAATAGACCTAGGTCCTCTATATCAATGTAGACAACGGACAGCTCAGGCTGTCTCTGATATGAACCCTGTTGCCTGCATTTCAATCACTTCCTCCTGATGGGACTGCCTTGCCAGGCCACAGGGGAAAAGAATAAACTCAGTTCTGGTGCAGCTTGATGAGCTGAGGTGGATGGATTGAGGGGCTCCCCTTTTCTGGGATGAGAGGAAGAGGAGAAGGGAGAGGGCTACAACTGGGATATAAAGTGAATAAAAGATAATAATGAATAAATGACACCTCTTGAAACTGAGAGAAGAAAAGGGGGGAGAAGGCATGGTTGAGAGGATCCTGGCTTCAAGATGCAGGTGATGGCAGATGTCCCACTGGCAATAGGGTACAGTGTTAGAGCATTCTGGCACTGTCTGTGCTAAAACAGTGGGTGTAAGAAGTAGCAGTAGGTTCTTGGCCACTGCTCTGAAAGATTGCAGCTCATTATGGACCTTTAACTCAGGAAGTCCTTGGATAGAAATTAGCAATATTGATACTTATAGCTACTTATGCATTAATCATATAAATTGCCTGTTACTATCAATAATGAATACACAATCATTGTTTGTGATTCCTACAGCATATTTATTTCATATAGGAGGAAACTGAAACACCTGTTGATTTGCATAAATTATGAAATTAATATATGGTAAAATTGGAATTAAGATCCAGGTCCATCTCCTTCCAATGACAATGTCTATGCCCATCGTAATGCTTGCCTAGGGCTCTATGGACATGAAAACCTCTATGATTAGAACCTGGTGTAATCATCACCTTCAAAAGAGGTATGAGATTCATCTGAGTCTGGACTTCAAGGAAGACAGAAACAATGGATCCATCTTTAGCACTGTGGAAGACAGTAGGTTAAGGAAGCCAGGTTTGAGGTAACCATTCAGACTTTAAATAGAAAAATAGCTTTCTATAACATAGGAAGAAATCAATCTAAATGATAATGGATTGAAATTAACAATATCAAGAGAAGGGCTTGAGTCTTGGGACTCTCACTAGCACCCCCATGTCCTTTAAAAAGAATAATGTTACAGCTGACAAAAATTCATAAATATATTTCTCAGAGAATTGTCTACTCTATAAAATCAATAATGCATACTCAATAAAATAATATTAACTACATAAAACAAATTAGATATTTCCCTGTGGGACTTTTAGCAGTGTTAAGAATAATTAATTGTCATAGTGAGTTATATGAACTGATTCATAGCCCCCTATGCCATGCTTTGAAAGTGTTTTCTGTGAATCCCACACAGCCCTGACGAGCTAATCCAGCAGAAGGGAGCAAATAATAGCGCTATGTTCATACAAAATTCACATTGATCACATGTACTCCACTCAACACCCTGCTGTTACCCAAAGATCATTACTGCCTTTTGTCCATTTTTCTCTCTTCCAAACAAATGGCGAAGTTCCCTATCCTGAATGCTGGTAATGGATTCCAGCTAAAGCAAATTATAGGTTGGCAGATTTCAGTACCTTAATGAGAAATTTCTGATCTTTCTCCTCACACCATCCTCTCCTCTCTCAAACTATCAGCATTGTTTCTTCCACCCCCTAAGTGCTGAGCACACAGGCACAGGCTACCATGCTGGCTCCCTGCCTCTTCTGTAAGGCAGCAGCTTCAGTCTGTACTACCATGAAATCCATGGTCCTCAGCACCTTCCCAGCCACTGCACAACATGTCTTTTCTTTCTCTATTCTCTGTCCATCTAGTTCTCCCTTTTCCTTCAAAACACTTCCCATCACTTTTATCTTATGTTCTGTTGTGCTCTGGAAACTTGTTGGCATTATTCTAATGACAATAATTCTGCCATTCTTTCATTGCTGTCCTTTCATAATTTTCTTAACATTCCATTCATATGGAAAATGCTAAATTAGGCTGTGACTTTCAGAAACAAAGCTGGCTTACAGCTCAAATGTATGGCCACTGAGAAATTTGGTGCTCACTCACATGAAAGACATTGAAGATCATTAGGCTTCCAAACTTTGAACTGCTCTGAGAGCCACTCCAACTCCATCTTGAAAAACACTTATTTCCAACTGTGATGCTCAAGTGTGAGCCACAGAGGAAAAAGACAACTAGGTTCATTGGTCTCTCATGTTTTCAGTACCTTCCCCTGGAAGTAGAGAATATCATACCCAGCAGTAAAAAAATAAATAAATAAATAAAAATAAATAAATAAATAAGCTTGCCCACATGATAAGGGGCCTGGGAAGTACAACATGCCCAAATGTTCCAGAAAACAGAAAAACCAAGTACGGGAGGTTCTGTATCCTCTCCCACAATGAGTTCACATTCTGTCCCTATAGATGAGGACATGAAATGTGCTTAAACAAAAGTGAGTGTTATTTTACTGATTCTCCAGGTTATTTTTTTTATTAAGATCTTAGATAAAACTTATTGTGTGGTGCAAAACAGACTGCATGTATTTTTTAAGTCTTTCTTGTAGGCTATCAATTTAGAAAAAAAAAACCTGTTGAAACACAACTATAAATAGCAAAGAGAAAATAATGACCTAATAACATCATTGTTCCTTAGTATTTGTCGAAAATATTTTCTTCAATTTGTTTTACTTTCTTTCTGTGTGCTTTTAATGATTTACTAAGAAATTTGTACAGCCAGGCGGGGTGGTGCATGTCTTTAATCCTAGCACTCTGGAGGCAGAGGCAGGCAGCTCTCTGTGAGTTTGAGGCCAGCCTGGTCTACTCAGCGAATCCAGGACAGCCAAGGCTACACAAAGAAACTTTGTCTCAAGAAAAAACAGAGAGAGAGAGAGAGAGAGAGAGAGAGAGAGAGAGAGAGAGAGAGAGAGAGAATTTCATTCCCCTCCCCTAAGTTCTGCAGATCCTTCCCCCAGTCACCCATCTGACATCGTGTTCTTTCTCTCTATTAAAAACACACAAACACAAAAGGCACAAAGGGGATCTGGAGTGTGGTTCATGTTGGTCACGTTCTCCTGAGCATGGGGCTTGCCCTGGAGTTGACCCCCCAGAGTTTTTAAACACAAAGTGTTCAGCACACCTATCTCCAGGCTTGCAGTAGACTTCCCAGTGCTGTGTCTTGCAACCTGTATACTAGAATCACTCGTGGAATGGCTTTGTTGATAGACTTCATCTAAACACAGACAAGGAAACATTCTATCTGTCCAAGTTGGGCCTCTTCCACACGCTTTGGCTGCACTGTGGAGTGGCAGAAAAGGTGTGCATCCAAGACAAGCAGCTGTGGCAGGAACACCAGAAAGGCTGGCGACTGTCTCACACCACCTGTGAATACCATGACATTAAGCCTTCCCTCTCTGCTCTTTGTTCTCTAGGAGAAAATGGAACTGGCTGTGATAGACAAGGTCCTACTGGGGAGAAAGCAAAGTGATCAAACCTGGCAGAAGGACCAGAAGGCATGTTTCCCCCCTGAGCTGCCTCCCACAGGAAGGCTCCAGGCTAAGGCAGTGGTGCCCATTAACAGATAAGGAAAGTGACTCCTGAAAAGGTCAAGCTTGTGCACAGTCACACAGACTGTGCACGGAATGGCAGGGCAAGCACCTGCGAGGTCGCCAGCTAGGAGCTGATCCTATTATATGAGATGCTGTTCATTCGTCACTGACAGCTTTGGGGGCAAATGGATCAATAAGCACTTCCCTTTGGGTCACTTTCCTACTGCGTTGGATTTATATCTGCAAATGTTTAAAGAGTTCCCATTTACCTGGGGTTTTAGGACTGTTATAATTGCCAGAGCTGAGAGAAGGCTGCCTTCCGTCTGGCTTCTCCTCCTGCAGAGAGCAGCCTAAAAACCATGTCATCTCAACCACAGAACAGAAACTCTTTGAAGGAAAACAAATGCTGCTTTTTTTTTTCCTTAAAAAGAATTTGTTGAATTGCCTGGAAAAGTCAGACAGTGACTTGCAAAAAATCCTTTCTTTCAGGTTGTCCCGCTATCGGCAGAAGAGGACAAATGACCATAATGAAAATGTCTGAGTGGCTCATCAGGGTCGGCATTAAGGATTAGAGGATTATCTCAGTCTCTCCTATCGTCACTGTTAAGGGGCTTTTTCAGCACAGATATCTCATTTGTAGTGGTGAGGTCCCTACACCTATTGTCTGTGACCAGTGAGGAGTATCTCTACGGCATGTCATCGCCACACAGGTCCTGATGAACAGGAGCTTGAAGTAACTGAACAATACTGTCATACTTGTCATGGCAGCTCTCACTAGGCCCCTGATGATTCTCAGACAGTATCACCTTGTACTTAACCCACCAGCAAATACAAGGCCTCCAATATATCCATATAAACAACTATGCACGCATGTGTTTACATACGTGAGTACATGTGTCGATATCTATATGCATGAGATGTTCTTTCATGATAAATAAATGTTTTTCTCTCCACTACACCATCCTTCAGGCTGTGACTGGCTTTCAAATAACACATAGGCATATAGAAATAATAAAGAGAAAGAAGGAGAAAGCCTAAGAGTCATGGCATTCAAGTTATCAAAATAGGAATATTGACAATTCATTTTTAAAGTGGTACATGTTCTTATTCTAAATTATACACACAGGTGTGTATTTATACATGCTTTTGTGTTTGTGCATGTGGGTATATGAGAGAGGAAGTGTGTGTGTGTGTGTGTGTGTGTGTGTGTGTGTGTGTGTGTGTGTGTTTGAACACACATGTGTACTTCTTTTCTTTCTTTGAAATCCCTGAGTTTAGGTGTGTTTATTGCAGAAAGCAGAACAGCATTTGTAATGTTAAGAAAGGTTGTGGGAAATGTTACGAAGTCAGGCGAAACAAAGGTGTTCTGAAATTGAACAGATGAATACAGTCTGTTTCTTAATCAGTTCTTCAGAGCTCTCTATATTGGAAGCAGTTGTTTTAATTAATGGCTGACATTCATCTGCTTTAATATTTTTAAAAGCATGGATCCTGAGTAATTTGAATTTAACAGCTAGCAACTTCCCTTACACTAGTGATTTAAGAAAGTTTTTCTCTATAGAGCAAAGAAACAAAAATTCTATTTCTCTACAAAAGAAAATAAAATTCAGATACATGAAAAAACTAATGAGATTATGCATAAGGAGTGATAAAAAGAGAAGACAAGTAGCAAATAGGGAATACATATTCTATAGCATGTGTTCTAAATGCTTTATGTAAAAATGATGTTCATCACACCTTCCCCAAAAGTGCATGTCAATGATGTTTTCTTTAAGAAAAACAACAACAACAACAAGCTTGGGGAGATCTGGAGAAAGAAGCACAGAGGCTTTGAGAATGTCTTCCAAAGTCCTCCAACAGTTAGGCTGAAGCATGAACATGTGAGTTTCCAATAATGTTCCATGTGTTAACAAGAATCACTAGAAATGGAAAATAAATGCAGGCTCCACACATTTCTCAGTTCCTGCTATCAATATCCTTTCATCTCTGAACTTTCAGTGAGGTATAATAGGTACCTTAGAAATATGAGAGATGTTGTGTTGTTGACAATGAAGACTGATAGCCATGTTTCTTTTAATATGCCATCTAATAGTATATACCCAAATCCATAAGTGGGGATAATAATTTAATATACACAGTAGGAAAAGTGGCCAGGATCTTTTAATTCCATACTGCACTATAGTCCTTATTGGTGTGTTACAAATCATCTTTAGTCCAATAACATTTTACACACCTGTTTTGCACAAACTATTGTGTCATAATCTAGATGAGAGCATACATAAGTTCCTCCAAGTGTCACAGACAAAAGTACTAAGTTCAATTCCTAAGCACTGCACCTGCTCCCTCTGTTTATTGGCATATTTGATAGATACTGCACAGGTGAAAAATAAAAGCAACTTAAGAGTATTGAACATGTGGAAAACATTTTCTAATACCTTTTTCTATCAAAACATAGTGCCAGCTCACTCCCAACATTTCTTCAGAGATGTCAGCCGTCATCTCTGTAGCCCTGTCCTCAGTGTACGTTTTCCAAGAATTACCAAGAACTACCCCCATACAAATTTCCCAGGTACAATATGAGGAAATTAAGTGTTTTTCCTATGCTACCCCACCCTGTGAGCCTCACTCTACCATTCCTACAAAAAGAATCACAAACACAAATATGCAGTGGTTTCCAATATGGATTGGTTTTTGTTTTGTTTACTGATATAGGATCACTCTGAGTGTCAAAGCTGACCTTGGATTTACCATAAAGTCCAACCTGGTTTTAATCTCAGAGTCCTCCTGCCTCAGCTTCCTCTGTGCTGGAATTCCAGATGAACCTCACCATGACTGATGTGGATCTGCTCTTATCTAAAGCTCCTTAAAACACCCAGGTAAGAAAATAATATGGATGTCAGTGGTTGCAGCATTACTATACGCTAAAGGGACACAGAAAACTGTAGTTTGATATATACCTTCCACTTCCTCTTTAGGAGAGAGGAAGATCTGGAGAAGCAAGTAGTGGAGTGGAGTAGTGGGTTGTCACCTACTGGGTAGATGGTCCATACTTTCGGATGATTTCTTTCCATTCCAAAAACTAGGAAACATTTTTACAAACGAGATATGAACGATCCCCTTTAACCAACTGTTCAAGTATCCACCGTTTAGCTGTGAAATGTCGCAACTCTCCAGGATTCTCATGGCAGGGAATAAAATATTGCCGTTTGGAACAGCACAGAGTGCCACGGGCCCCATGATCTATCACTCAATAAACAGTAATTGATGATGATGATGCAGAATCCCACAGACCAGTGGGAGTTCTACAGAGCTGCTCTCTTATTTATCCCACCTCCCACCTGGACACACATCTGGCCAGAAATACAGAATTTTTTTTTGACTCAGTCATAATCAACCCCATGAGGAACATTTTGGCCCAACTCTAATAGAAATTGCTTTCATTTTAGGTAGAATGATTCTATAAACTGCCAAACATCTACTTCCCTGCTTATTTATCTGTCTGTCTGTCTGTTGGGTACATAAATAGTCACACTCACAAGTTCTCTCTCTCTCTCTCTCTCTCTCTCTCTCTCTCTCTCTCTCTCTCTCTCTCACACACACACACACACACACACACACACACACACACACACAAATGGCACTACAGATGCAACTGTTTCTGTAGAGGACAGAAGATGAGTGGGTCATAAGAATTAAACTGACCACCAAATGTTTGTAAAATAAGACAATAACATACTTTTACATTGTGTAATGTTTCCTCCTTTCACTTGAGCCACTGACCAAAAGCAGGGAAGATAAGTGGGAGAGGAGCTGGTGAAGTCAGCTCAATATCCACCTGTGTCAAAAGTTAGCATGCTTTTGGAGACCATCATAGGCCATATTGCCTTTGTTGCCATTTGGATAGGAGACAGAAATAGTAGGACTCACACCATCTCCAAAACTGATCACCTAAACCAATAACTACCTGTCTGAAGTATGCATCTGACAACATTCATTCTACACTTAGGATGAGCAACACATGTAAGAAATTAAGTTTTGTCTACTATCTAAAGATATGTTCTCTTATTTTTCCTGTTTCCCAGCTCACTGGCTATACAAAAGCCCAAGATTTAATTCCAAGTCTGCTATGTACTGTGAGACCTTGAAGTTGTTACTGAACTTCTCTGAGTCATCCTTAGGAATGTGGCAATATTTTTTAATGTGAATATAATAAATAACTTGCAGGTTTCTGAATCCTAAAATCTTAACAAATATGGGGAACAGAGAGATGCTCTATACTTTCAGTCTCTAATATTAAAAAGAGACTACTGAAATTCATCTGCTGACATCCTAACCCTCAGTACAACAAGGTACAAATGTACTTGCAAATGTAACTAAGATGATGTCATTAAAATAAGCACAAATCTACTGGGACACAACATACATCTCTATAGGAAGGCGAAACGTGAAGCCAAATGGATCTCCCTGAAACAAGACAATGTGAAGGAGGAGACAATGGCCACTGGGCTCTTCTCACATCCTCATCCATGTGTGGATCCCAGACTCGCCTGGAGAACAGCAATGCCAAGAAGCATTCCTTTCCACCAATGCGCATGCGCGAGGGAATATGCCTCTCCTTCCATGATGCCGTCTGCCCGCATATCCCTAGTTCAGAAACTCTCATACACACAGTGTTTGCTCCCACCCACTTTCTGGGTTCTTGTGGAGAATTAACGTCAATGTCAAGCATCCTCTTTTTCATATAGCATGGGGGCTACTTGCAAGCAAAGTCTGCCAGAAGTCCCTAATATTTGGTATCCATAAAGGAAAACTAGTTTTCTTAAGATTACAAATTGAAGGCTAAGTTGGTGCTATGATTTGTAACATTACTCTCCCCCCACAGGCCTATACATTAAAATCAAAGTTCCCAGGATGTCCAGATTTACAATAGTGGGAATCTTCAGGAGATGAGTCATTGGGGGGCGGGGTTAGAACATTGAAGATTGCATTTGAACACTGGGGACCATTGTGTGCTTCTTTCCCTTCCTCCATCTCTTCTACCATAATACAATCAGCTCGCCTACCATCATGCACTTCCAAGCCAAAGTCTAAAATACAATGGAGCCTAATTACCATAAGCTGAAACCACACATACAGTAAGCCAAAATAAACTTTTTGATTTGTACATTGGTGATTGATTTGGATGTTTCAGTACAGTAACAGAAGACTGACTCAACTTTCTACTAAGAAATCCTTCACATGCACACAAATAGATAACAGAATTTTTCATTTGGGAGAAAATACTTTATCACCAGCATATTACCAATAGCATAACAGATAGAACTTGCATTTGTTGCAATAACTAATAAATAGTAGTCATTTGTGTTATTACGTGAGGTTATTTAGATAACTCTATAGCATCAAAACTGTATTTCTACTAAAATCATTTTAGCTCATGGTTTTAAACCATCAGAGTAAGCATTATCATTGAAATATAAGCCCATATATTTGGCCAATATTAAAGTAATAATATTATCAGTCTTTCTAATTTGTCCCTGTTAACTGGGGAAGAGGGGGGGGATTGTGAACCATAAGTATCTTTAGCTCCTCCTAATTCTTCTATTTAAAAGCACTTAGGACCCCTCAGCCAGGAAGGTGACTGCAGCTTTATCCATCCCTACGTCCCCACTGCTTGATGTTTGGTGGCATTTAATAAATATCTATCAACTAACTGAATCAACAGTTGCTGTATAAGTCAGAGTTACAGGAGTATGAAAGACAAGCCCACAACCCCTCTCTCCATCACAATGATAGAATAAATTAAAATTACTGTATGAGTCTCTGTGTCTCCTAAACTTAAAGCAAAAAAATTATCCAATATTCTCTTCTCTTCCCTTTAATGCTATATTTGGAAGGATGCCACGACAATCCCTCCGGTTCCTTCCTGTCATCTCCTTCAGAAGAGCCAACTCATTTAGACACTCTGGGGGCTAGTTTGGCAGCTGTCGGGCTCAGGATTATGAACCTTGAGTCCTCGCAAAGGCAGCTGTAGTGAACCTCATCCCCAGTATCTGCCCTGGCTGGACTCCAAGGGCCAGTGCTGCCAGGACAGGCTCTCTCATTCCTGGACTGTCAGAACCTCCTGGTGGCTACTTTCCTTCAGCCAACCTTGATAAAAAGAAATATGCTTTTAATTCAGTCCTCCAGGCCATGTCACACTGAAGCTGCCCGCACTAGGACTGACGCTGTGCTAGAAACTTCAGTAGGCTCTACAAATCTTCTGTGTGAGAGTGCGAAGCTAAGACTAACAGAGGCGGAGCAGAAGCAACAGTTGTTACCTGTCTGGTGTTGTTGCCAATGTACAGTCCACGACAACAAACTCTCGGGCCAAGGGATGAGTGAGGTAAAGAAGGAAAGTCCTTCAGCAAATTATTTAGGGACAGTGTTTGGCTTCCTCTTTTATTCCCTTAGTAGTACATACATTTCTACTGCCTACAAAGTGAAGGAGACATTTCAAGGTCCCTGGGTGAATGAATGATCAATCTGCACTGGGTATAATGGCCTCACACCTGAGAGAAGGGCATAATGCCAGATTACATTGGAGCCAAGGCCACTTGCAGCAGAAACTTGAAATCAAAAGCCAGAACACAATCCATAGGCAGAACAGGTTCCACCCTCAGAAAGAAACTGTATTTAGTAGTTTGTTTCAACAGTTGTGACCTCTGTAGAAAAGGAGAATAACACTCTAGCCATTAACTCCGAAAGTGTCTCAAATACAGCAAAGCCAGAAATGTGGCAAGATTTCACAAGCAAGGTATTAAACATGCCTCCCAAAGGGCTCACTATCATTAATGGTTATTATGATTCTTTATTTTTTACTTAATGCAGTGTTTCTTCAGAATACTTATTTATATGTGTAGTTGATGTCATACCCTTTTGGGGTGCTAGTTTTGAGAGTGTCAGACATCGCTAGAAGGCCCATGACAGAAGACGCGTAAAGGCACTGGTAGGCACCAGCCAATCCCAATTGGAGTCAGGTTCCTCCTGGTCTGAGAAAGGCCACACGTGGGGAAAACATCTGAGCCAATCAGCTGCTAATATGACCAAAAATGGCCTAACGCCTCTGGACTGTAACTCCGATGACCAGCCATTGGGCCCAGCCTATAAGTTTGTGCCCCCTGTGATCACTCTTTAGCCCACTCAATCGAATTAGAAGACAGTACATCCTAGAAGAAGTCCCCTAGTTCCCTATAAAAAGCCCTGCGCGACTTTGACTGGGTCGCCGCCATTTTGTCTGGATGATGTTGACCCCTGCATGTAGGCTGTTTCTGCAGCATAAACGCTCGCTCTTTGCTTTTACATACTATTTGAGTCTTGGCGGGGGTGGGGAGTCTTCCTTCAGCAATTTTCAGACCTTTACAGTTTAAGCCAAACTCCCTTGCTTTACTTAAAATGATGTTTATTTGCAAAGTTACAAACAACTTCTACAGCCTCTCCCGTATTGACAAAAAGTCAGGGAAGCAAAGAACATCAAGCTAGTATCAGTAAATGCCAGATATTTCTATCTCAGGAACCTGTGACAAAATAAATGAATTCTTCCAAAAGAAGAGTTTAGAAGTTAAAACATAAATGAATTGGAACCAAAAGTAGGAGTTGATTAAGACAAACTATATATACCACCAACAAGGAATAACAAACACTTGAGACCTATCCCTTCAACTTGCTCATGTAGAATAAATATTAATGATATTCATAAATACATGTACGGGTGTCTAAAGCTTATAAATCCTTGCATATAAATTTATGTAATTACCCAGAAAGAACAGGTTTTTTTTTTCATGTCTTTGCTTCCACACTTCTTATTTCATTAAAATCAAAATGTATTTAGGTGTGAAACTTCAAAAAGTTTAAAAATATTATAATCTCCCTTATGTCTGTATTTCACTGAGAGTCAGCAAGTGTCTCAAGCCTCAGTTCTATGAAATGAGGAGAGTAATAGTTTCTTTAGATGGTACTTCTTAAATAGTATATGAAATTCTTATATTTCATGTAGCAGTGATAAATATTTGGAATTACTAATATGATTATATTCATCAATGACTTATAAGTAATCACTTCAAGACCATAAACTAGCAAAATGTTGAACTTTTCTCACATGCCTCCCTAGTATATTCCATAACATACCTGGATTTTGGTTCCACTCAGAGCCCTAATCTACAAAGAGCCTTTCCGAGCCTTATTGACAGAGCCCACTCATATGACCAGCATGGCAGAGTAAACAGTACACAGTCTAAAATCTGGCTCAGAGGCACTGATCCTGAAACAAGAAACATCTAGCTGGAACCCTTCACTATAGGATTTATAACTAAGAAACTGTCACTAACTTCCTTCTGATGTGGTTCTTAAAAGCTACCATTAAGAAGATGCTTGATGAAGAAACAATCACTTCTAATTCACAGATGCATGGTGAAAGCCACTACTTTCTTTCCTCATCTTGGAGCACTGATAAGCAGGCTCCACAGGCTGCTGATAAAGTCTTGGCAAAGAATGTAGAAAGAAATTCAGTTCACTGTACATGGCCGTGTTATCCCCACTCTCCCAGCCAGTCCCCTTACCCACTCTCTTCTTTCTCAGGTAAAACAACAAGTTTCTGCACAAAACTTCCCAAGTCCCTTAGAAGCTCACAGAGCACAGTGGGAAAGGGGAGCAGTGGGTAGCTGCAGTTCTCCTAGGGTTGATTACATCATGGTAAACCCTGGCAAACAGGGAGGGATGTGGGACCTCTGAGAAGAGGGAGGCAAGATGTGAGGAGGAAAGAGAAGTGGAAGTAAAAGGCAAGGAGGGAAAGATAGGGACTCCAACTAGGAATGGTGGTACATACCTGTAATCTCAGCACTGAGTCCAAGGAAGCAGCACTATAGGAGTTCAAGCCCAACCTGGGCTGCACAGTAAGACTGTGTCAAAAAATACATCTGATGTTACTCTCTGTGACAGTGCACAAGTAACCACCATCTCTAAAACTGAATGTGCTACTCCAAAGAAAAGAGATTTGTTCCAGAGACTTCCACTTGTTCATTGATGTGGACTTAAGCTATTTGTATTACACACAGTGACTTTCAAAAAATTAATTTCACCTGCACAATGGACAATGCAAAATCGGAATGATAGATTTTTCTCAGTAACTGTGAAATCAACATTTTAATTATTAATAATTTATGTGAGTTTTGCTGCAAAGCTTGAGCCCTAAACACTGAACTTCGAAGGCACAAATTAATTGATAATTTCATTTTAAATAAAGATACTAAAGTTGCTACAAGTTTTGTTTCATGGTGCTCCTGTTCTGCTAGGGCAAATGTAATCCTGAAAGACAAGGAAGGATGCAGAAATGTGGCATTTGTGTTTACAAATATTGCATTTGGAGTTGTGCTGCATTATAATCATTAGATCTTTTTTTTACCGTGTATCTATTTCCATTTTCTCTATTGGCATGCCCCCACCACCACCACACACACGTGCATGCATGTGCGTCTGCAACAATGACCCCAGATATGTTGTCAAAGCTCCAGATTGACACTTCTTTTTAAAGGCTCTGCTTTCTTTCTTTCACAAAGACTTGAGAAAAGTCTTCATGTCACTGAACCTTGTATTATTTACACGGATTGAACCTTGATCCTGTACAGCACAAGGGGCTAGAAGAAGGTTATGAAAGAGACAGTTGGGCCTCTGAGTCTCCCGAAACCCCATTCTAAACACTAAGAGAGAAACATGTTGATAAAATACAAGCTCAAGTGCGTGAACGGTGAGTTCTTTTGACCTGGGTCATCCTCAGCTGGAAGGCTCGCATGTAGGGAATACAATTTCCACTGTCCCAAGTTAGCCAGAAAGTGACTCTTTACCAACAGTTCTCGGTGTGGCAGACAATCCTCAAAGTGTTTTGCTGTTGTTTGTTAATTTGTTTGTTTTTGCTGTTGTTGTCTTTTTTCCCTCCATTTAATTCCAGCAACTGCCTTATGAGAGGGATACTAATAATCATAATAATAATAATAATAATAATAATAATAATAATAATAATAATAATAATAATAAAAAGGCAAGCCTGAGAGATGACTGCCACATAGCCAAACACTGACTCCATGTGCCCTTGGCAGTTTAAGTTTTCATCTAAGAGTTTAGGTGTGTTTTGGCTGTTCTTTTGAATACACCTGTACGTGTGCAAGCATTTATCTAATTGTAATTTTGTTTCACAGGTGAAGTGGCAGTAAAATTGATAGTATAAGGATGTTTAGTCACAATGCAAGAACTGTTCCCCTGACAGGAGCATCAGTCATGACTTAACACTGGTTTCCTGGGACCTGTCTACTGCTGAAATCAGCAACAGTGAAAGGGGCAACAGGTGACTGTCAGTATGAAACCACAGAAAGCAGCTTTTCAGAGGATTATTCTAGATTCCATCATCAATCGTCTTATCTATCCACCCCCCCATGCCTTTTTTTTTTATTGACTCACTGTCCACTCCAATTGAGTACCATGCTGGCTAGTCTCAGAGCTTTTTTCCCACTCACCCTTTTTATTAGCTAACTGCCTAGCCACAAGGCAGGTAGCAATTTATGCCAAGCAAATCACCAGGCAGGGGGCCATGAGGAAAGACTGCTTGCTCCTCTTCTGCTGCCCTGTGAGGAGGGGAGAGGGTGACAAACGTTTGTGGGTTTGTAAACTGTACTAATTTACAAGCCTGCTGTTATCTTTCTAATGTAGCTAGCATTCCCTAGAGGAGTGCTGAGGAAGAATCTAGCGACAGCTCCCAGCTCCAATCAATAGCTGTAAGATTACAAAGCATGGGCATGTGTTTAATACAGTTCCATTCTGCTTTTACACCATTTGAAGAGCTACTTGAAGGATTCGTGATCTAGGTAATTTTAGTGTTAAGATTTGAAAAAAAAAAACTAAACAAGAATTAATATGTTGCCTCACATTTCCTATGTGAAAGTGACACTGAAAACCAGAGCTAGAATTATGTGGTTTGCTTCCACATAAGGGATCCACCAGAATGCGTCTACAGCTTCTAAATCCACAACCTTCATGGCAGCCACCAGTTTTCAAGCAGAAAGTGTTGGTCTATGCTTTGCCCATTTCATTCATGATAAATCCGCTTTCATTTTTAAAGTCTTGGTCCTTGAACCATGTCCCATAGTCTAGTGAGTTAATAACCATCTATGTGAGTATGCAAATTAGAAATCTAAGGTGTCTTCCCCGATATAATCCACAACCAAACACAATTGTTTCTCACCTAAGCTATTGTAGTAACTTCCCAGTTGGCCTCCTGGCATCTTCTGCCTTCATCCCAGAAGGCAGAATGGGTGCTTGAATCTGTTCATTGCACGTGTACACACCCATAGAATACACACTTATTCCATTAAAGGACTGGCCCAAAACTTCATGGGCTGCAAGTAACTGAGGTCTGGCACCTGACGTCCTGCTTCCCTTTCTCCTTTAGCCTTTACCTACCAACTGCGTAGCCAGCATTTGTTTAGATGCCTCAAACAGTCTATGTAACCTGTGGTAAAATGGCCCCCAGTCTTTCCAGATGGTTACAACCGCCACCATTCCCTTTCCTAATAATGCTAATTACTCTGTCAGGTCTTATCTCAAACATTATCTCCTTAAGGGGAAGAAATGCATTATTCCATTGAGCAGCCTTTTTCTTCCCACTCAAGTCGTATGTCTTTGCTGTAGGTCCTCATAGAATGATGTTTACTTCGTTGCCATCCTTGGCTTGGGGAAATCAGTGATACAACAATGTCTACTAATTTATTATGTAAGTACCTTCAACTCTGAGGCCATATAGTAAGTATATAAAGGTAAGTACCTTAACTAAATAGCTGTATAAACACCAATATCCATACCAAACGTCTTTTTCTCCCCATTTAATCTTCATGAGTGCTACTGAAAGGAAATAGTATCTTTTTTATGTAAATAATGTAAGTAAAAAGATCATGTAGCATGCTATTTTAGTCCTGTGCCACCAAGTGGGTGAAAGGGTCAGTGCTCAAACAGGTCTTTGGACTTCCAGGCCTTGGCAAAACATTTTGCTGCCTTACAATGTACAATAAAATTATTGTACATTGCCACCTGATGGTGTGATGGGCTATTTTTCAACCTAGCCAAAGAAGATGAGGTAAAAATCTTTACAACCATATTGTACAACTCAACAAATACACTAAGAAAATTGACTATATGCTGACGTGTGTAATTTTGTGAAAAGAATTATATTTTAGAATATTATGTTTTTAATTATCATAACTTCCTCTGTGATGTTAGACAACATAAGTCATGGAGCACATCTAAAATACAAACTATTATTCATAAGGATTAACAATTATTCTTTTCCCTACCCAGATTTAGCCAATGGACAGGACATTCTTCACAGTTGAGTGGAGAGTGGGGACTGACTTTCACACAAACTCTGGTGCCACATATTTGACCATGTCCTCTGGATGGGGAGGCCTGGTGGCACTCAGCAGAAGGATAGCAAACTACCAAGAAGAGACTTGATACCCTATGAACATATACAGGGGGAAGAGGTCCCCCTCAGTCACAGTCATAGGGGAAGGGAGTAAGGGGAAAACGGAAAGGAGGGAGGAATGGGAGGATACAAGGGATGGGATAACAATTTACATGTAATATGAATAAATTAATAAAATATTTTTTAAAAATTATTCTTTTTTTAAAAAACATTCTGGAGAATGTCATACATGATCACTTTACATATGCTGTTTCTGCCACTCCCCCGTCCCTGTCCTCAGGCCATGTGAATCAGAATCATAATTAATGCTATAAGAACTCAGGTGCCAGAGCTGAGAAGATGGTTCCGAGGACAATAGCACTTATCTGCCAGCAGGAGAATGTGCATTCAAATCCCCGGCTTCCATGTACGAAGCTGAGCATGGCTAATTCTTGCGAGCCTGACAACAGGGAGCAGACAAGGTGGATGAACCTGACAGTTCAATGACCAGTCAGCCTAACTCAAAAATGGCAAGCTTCTGGTTAAGTGAGAGACCCTGTCTTGGGGCAATTAAGAAGAGAGCAACTGGGAGATACACCCTGTATTCTGTTCTGACCTCCATATATGTTCACCAGACACAACACACACACACACACACACACACACACACACACACACACGCATGCACGCACGCACACACACACACACACACAGAGTAAATACCCAAGCCCATTTTTGGACCTATAGAATAAATGACTGAGATGAGTTTCCATAAATTTACATTCTTAGCTTAAAAGGGAATATATGGAGCCTAGGATTCAGAAGATCCCTACATGCTTTTCAAAGTTGATTTTCTAGCAAACAGTAAGTCTTGTGATAATGAACAACAAACCAACATTGAGCATTCCACTAACAGCTACTGAATGCTCATTGTACATAAAACCTTAATGTACACTTATATCTTCAGTCACATGAGACACTTAATGGACATAAGCTTTATAAAACTGTAAAAAAAATCTGATGGATCTCCCTGATCCCCTGATATGAAAAATTGTCATTTTCACATTGTTTTCTTTGGATTCTTTCTTCTGAGAATCTTAGATTAGTAACCCAAGAACCCATAGGCATTCTAGTGGTTTGGGGCTCACAGATGCCTGTTCTGTGCACTTGGGTTACGCAGGGGAAAATTATAGGTAAACACTAAGGGTTAGTGGTTATCTTCTCACTAGAGAAGAGTCAGAAAAGCCTTCAAAGGCCAAGAAGGTTGTTAGTACTGAAAATGAGGTGAAGTCATTAAGAAAGGTTGTTGGTGGTGGTGGTGGTTTCTTGGGAGGTTTTTTGGTTGGTTGGTTGGTTGGTTGGTTTTGTTTTCTTTGATTTGGTTTGGTTTTTTGAGACAGGCTTTCTCTGTGTAGCCTTGGCTGTCCTGGACTCGCTTTTAGACCAGGTTGGCCTCGAACTCACAGCGATCTGCTTGCCTCTGCTTCCTGAGTGCTAGGATTAAAGGTGTGCTCCACCATACCCGGCCCCATTAAGAAAGATTTTAAAGGCCAAGCAATACTGGAGGTGGGAACAAGGGTGGAAATCAGAACCAGGCAGGTAAGGATACATATAGGAAAACAAAACAAAAAAAAGCACCAGCAGTGGGACTAATAGAAGAAAACAATGATCCTTTAGAGCAAAGCAAAGTCAGAAATATAATCTAAAATTACATGAACTGAAATCTAATCTTTCTTAATCTATCATGTTCTCAATACTGTATTCTGAATTCTCCCTTCATCCTTCAAGGTAACTATGCAGCAGAGCGTTAGGCAGTGCTTTATGTGACAAGCTAAGGGAGACTACAGTGGACAGAATGGTTTAAACAGCAGACGTTTATTGCTCACAGGTCGGATAAGCCCAGGGTCCAGTCACCAGCAGGTCTTCTGTTTGTGAGGCCCTTGGCTTCTCAGTCATCAGCTCACAGACGCTCGTGGAGCCAATTCCACTCACAAAGCCTTCACCCTCCTGACTTAACCACCTCCCAAATATTCCAGCTCCTATTACCAACACATTGGGCTATCAGAATGTGCAGTTTAGGGATGGAGAGGGCACACATTCTATGCACAGCACTGAGGGAGCATGAGGTCTGGGGTTTCTGATACTCACTGCTTTCCATTATTAATCGTTAGCCTCAAACAGCCCCAGTAGGCAGCTGGCTGCAGTTTCTGAGATTCTGCCACTGCAAATTTGTGAGATCCAGTTCTTGGGCTTTCTCTTTAAGTGTAGAACTAAAAGAGTCTGAGTCTTGTAAGGTTGCCTAACAATGAAATCTTTTTAGTGGCCTCTGGGTTAAAGAAATACAGTAATAAATATACAAATGAATGAATGAATGACAAGTAAAATATTACCCTGTCTTCAAGGAAACATACTACAAAGATGAAAGCTGAGGTCAATATTACTCTTCTAAAAAGAAAAATATGTCATGAAAACACCATAGCACTCTAGAGCTTCAAAGATAAAAAGATTGTTTGAAATAGAAAAGGCCTGGTGTTGGAAGAGGCACCTAGGATGGACTATAAGTCTTTCAGGAAAAAAATAGCAAAATGTATATTTGAGACAAAGTTGAAAGGGCACCAAATGTCCACATCAAGCAAGAATACAGGAAAACCCGTAGTTGAGTTCAAAATTCCAAGCCCTTTCAGGCTGAGTGGCTGGAATATGCTTTAACAGAGCAGAGCCTGAGCACCCACTGGAAATATTGAGGGCAATGGTGACACTCTTCATGACAGCCGATGTGTGGCCTTCAGGTGTGAGACCCCAGGTGGCAGCAGAAGGGTATGCAGACTGTGATATGTCAAGTAAGAGGTTTATGTCTCTGAATTTGTGTGGTGAGGTGGGAGACAGAAAACAGCACCACAACTGGAGGCAGTCTCCTTTATATTTGCTCCTTCTGTGAAACAGCAAGATTTGGTTTGGAAACATGGTTTGAAAAAAAAACCCACAAGGAATAGCTAAAAAGAAAATGAAACAAAACTCTAGGAAATCTCAGTTGCTTTATGATATTTATAGTTGCAGAGGCCAGCCCACTCATGCTACTGTGGGGCTGAGACAATAGTGGCTATGCATCATAGCTGAGAGGTAGACAGAGATGCTGAGGGATCTTCCTTGTGCATGTTATTCCATCTTTCTGCATCTCTCTGTCATTAACTTTAGGAGTGGGAAAATACATTGCTTATGATGCAGAATTCTTGTATGGGTTCCAGGTAACTTTCCTCCTTGTCATTCACTTTGTACAGAGGGAACTGGGCTTTTTATATCCTTCTGCTTTGCCAGGTGGCAAAGGTTAAGCATCATCACTAAAGGGCACTGAGGACAGTAGAAAAAGAAAGGAGTCCCATGCTAAATTCAACATGTGGTACGCAGTGGGCCTCTCCTGAGTCATCTTTCCAGTATCCAGTTCAGGAGAAATGGTGGCTCTCATACCTAGCTTCCACATACTGACCACACCCCCCAAACCCCAGCATTTTCCAGGAAGTAATGTTGCAAGCTCTGAGGTATGACACATCCTGTGAAAAGTCCCAGGGGGGTGAATTTCACTTGTGAAAATCCCTGACACCTCTTCTACTAAACAGTAGGGCCACAGTTATTTCCTTCCCAATAAATTTTTGGGTCTTAAGCATGAGTTAGAAATGCCTATAGTTTTAGATCTACTATAGTATGAAAAACTTCTTATCCTGGCATTCTTAAGAAAATCTATATTTTAAAAAAGCATTTACGTTTATTCACTAACTGTATTCTCATACAATAAAATCAGTTGCACACCATACTTGGCAAAGCCCAAGCTTTTATAAATATTATTTTAAGTGAATATACAGTGTTAGTTTATGTGATTTTTTTTCAGAGCTGAGGACTGAACCCAGGGCCTTGTGCTTGCTAGGCAAGCGCTCTACCGCTGAGCTAAGTCCCCAACTCCAGTTTGATGACTAATCATAGCACAGGCTAAATGAGAGATGAAACTTGAGATCCTCGATATCTCCTTATTCCAAAATCAGACATTTCTGCATAAATGGTGGCCCCATGATAAGATTAAAATATAAACGTGCTCTTCTCAGTATTCTTTCCTGTATATCTTCTATTTTGTTTAATACTAAGGTTGATTTATTAGGATTTTAGGAAAATTACTTTCACTACTGTCCTTTCTGAGTTCCGGAAACTCTACGTAGAGCCTGAGTGACTAACACATTCCCACAGTGATAACTGATGGGTGGTGACTGAAAGAACAGATCTGAGATCCCCCCAGCTCTTAGCCAAAAGTTCTATCCCTGTATTCACTCCAGAACAGTGATGGACAAAACTGTTCCAAAATCAAGTGAACCCTGAATTAATTATTTTTCTCACACTGTATAATTTCTCAGAAAAACTTTAATGTATCCATGCAGATTGATGCCTGGATATATAGGCCACGAGCCTTCGCTGATTCTATCACATCTTTGGGACAGGACCTTTACCCTGTCACTGTTGTAGCTGTTCCATTTCTACAATGGGGAGCTAGGATGACTCTTCTCTTCTTACTGCACTGAGTATAACTGGGACAGACACATAGCCCTCTGTGTTCTCAATTCATTCATCTGTAAAATGTCAATAACATATCAGAAGTCAAAGGGATACTTCCCTCCTCTAAACATCTGGTCCTAAATGGCTGAACAACCCTCATCATTGAATCATCCCTCCACCAAGTACAGTGTTGTGCTGAGTACTGTACTAAATTCCTACCCGTCTACAAGTCCTAACATTTGGAAGCACTGCAGAATTTTGACATCATCTTAAGGTGTGATTTCAGAAAGCAGCTCATTAAAATCACCACTGAATTATATTCTACTCAGCAGGAACCTGGATTCCCAAGGAGTAGAGTAACCAAAGAATCTTCATTTCTAAAGGGCCTGGGTACCCAGAGCAGTTGGTCAGTTTGGGCAACACCACACCTGGGCACTTGAGCATATTGTTTATAGCCATGTCTTGTATGCATGACACAATTCCTAAAATGCTTTCAGGAACTGATTAATTTGCCTCTTTGTTACTCAGTAACAAACTGCACTTTTCCAGTTTTGCATTTTGCACATGAAAAGCCTAACTTCAGCTCAGCGTTGAGAACTGATAGCCACATTATATTATGAAAGTTAGAAGTGACAGATTCGTAGTGCTTGAAAGAGCCAGATGACAGCAACGGTGCCTATGACAGCTGACAGACTTTTCAAAGCCCGGAAAGCAAATGCCAGAAGCATATGCCGGAGATCCCAATTCATAAACAAGCACCACAGAAAGATTGAACAGGAAACCATCTATTGCGGCAGACCCAACTTTGCAAGATTTGAGCCTCATCTGTGCTACTTACCAGTGAATGTTGTTTTATTAGACACAAGGCTAACGGCATAGTATTCTATTCAAATTCTGGCAAAACAATAAGATATGAGCCTCTGACCTAACAAATTAATCTTTGGTCATACATCTGAACCAATAAGGTCAACTAAAAAAACCTATAATCTGAAATTATATTAGTCTATTTAAAGTTAAAAAAGCAAAAGATGCCTGAATTTGGATTTTGTTATCACAGCTATCTACAGGTAAGGAATCCACCGAGTGTGATGACCATAGTATTATCACCATTCTATTTAAAAAATAAGTTCCTTTCAAAATTTGATGTTCTCGTAACAGACAAAACCCGGAGCAGCCTAGGTAATATAGTGCTGTTTAGAAAATTGGAGGATCGTGTTTAGAAATAATAACAGCAAATAAATGTCACAAAATGTTAAGACATTCAAAAGACTGCACCTCACTTGATGTTCACAGCAGACAAAGTAGGCGGACACAATTTCTGAATGACAGAGATGTTGCCATTCTTGCCAGCCTTGCCCCAAAATGGAGTGAGTCCTGACTGGATGTCACTTTCTTAAACCCAGTTTCTGTTCTGACTCACACTAGAGTTCAGTGTGGATGAAGAAACATGGGAGCAGCTGTGTCTACTCACCTGCTTCTCCCTATGTTGGCACACTGCTGGTGTTAGCAGGTCAACAGTGAATCAAACGGCAACGACTTCCACCAAATCCAACTCCCCTTGCTAATCTCCAAGTCCACACTCTTAGCCACACATCTAGGGAGTTCAATCCTCAGATGCGAAACTCAAGCAGCCTGGCCTTCCAGCCTGTGTCCCTCATTATCACAAGACCCTCCATCTACCCAAATGAACCACGTTCAAAATCTCCGTGCCAGGTAGCGCGTCCCCACAAAGGAGCAGATCATCAGTTTTGAAGAGAAACTACAAAAAAGCTTCTGCCAGAGCAAATCTATCCATCAGTGGATGGGTACAAGTATACAGAACCACACACAAAAAAAACATTATTGACCTTATGCTTTACTGAACTGATACAAAACTATGAAAGATATAGGGAAACTGTTTTCCCTGTGTTTCTTTCCCATGAAAGAAGTCCTCACCTTTAACTAACGTGGATGTGTAGAGAGTCTTTCTGTCCAGATTCTCTCCCCCTTTCAGGTGAAGTCTGGTGCACAGGTTCACACCAAGAGCTAAGACATGAAGCAAATGCTCCCAGAATAGAGCCAAGCCCTATTGGGCTGCCCTGCCCTAACTCCAGCGTCTGTTTTTCTCATTTTACCAGACCTAAATAGTAACTGCAGCACTTGTGCATATCTGTTCACTTACTTTTCTGCTTATCATTACACTGCTGGTTTCAGCAGCTTAGTAGAATTTTATTTTTTAACTTATTCATATTACATCTCAATTGTTATCCCATCCCTTGTATCCTCCCATTCCTCCCTCCCTCCCTTCCATTTTCCCCTTACTCCCATAGGGGAGTAGTGAACTTTTTATAGTGAAATAATAGAAACTTTAGTGAAACAGTCAAAGTCAAGTCTTCTTGCTAATCTTCGAACTCACGCTGGCTTTGTGGATCATCACAACTCAGTTCAGATAATCACACTTTATACCAAGACCCTCATTACCAAAGTCTCAAGAGCTCGGGGTACTTGATGAAAGCAATGTTGGAGAGCTTGATGTTTGTTGGTGAACCCTCCTGTGGCTACTTAAGTCTGTCATGGGCTGATAATTACAGTATTACTCCCTCCACGTTGTCTCAGAAGAAAAACAATTGTTATGCTCAAGAACTTGTGCTGTCTCTGGTAGGAGAGAAGAACTTCAAATCTTCTTTGTTGAGATTGTTTCTTTCTATCTTATGCCACCAAAATAAAACCTCCAGTTTCAGGATTAGGCTATATCCTGTTGAGTCATTGGTCAAAGGATCCCATAGAAACCAGCAGACACCACAGGCAATTGTGACAGCCATTGGTGACACTCACCACAATGTGATACTCTCTACAGTCTAATTACTGAGGACACAACCTACTTATGTCATAGAACACAGAGCAACCAAACTGCTGCCCAACTATAAGCTTCAACCCTACTGACTATCATTCGTGGTTCTGGGAGGTACTTCGCATGCTACTGGAGGAGAAAAATAATTATCATTACCACTCAACTCAAACCTAGTGACCAATGACAGTGACCCACCAGCAATATACACTGGCACAATGCTGGCAAAACTATTATGAAAATAAATAGCCCCTTTCCGATTAGATTTAAAAACATTCTAAGAGATGGGACCAATATCTGATGCTGGTAAAGTGAATAATAATCTGAGACTAAGACCACAGGGTAAACCTACTACTGTGATTCTGATAAAGGAACACAGCAATAAAATGACTCCTAATGACATATTGCTAGACCCATATACCAGAGTACATCTAAACCCTCATCAGAGAAGATTCTTCTTGCAATAAATGGGAATTAACCAGAGAACCATACCTGGGCAATGAGAGGAAAGAGGGAGACTTCGGAGCAGTCAGTCCTCAATGGGATGTCTTTATCAAACCCTTCCCCTCAAGATTCAGGGATTTATGCAGAAGAAGAAGCAGAAAGATTGTAAGAAGCAGATGTCGTGGATAATACCAAAAAAGCAGCATCATATAGATTCAACAGGAATGATGCACATATGAACTTACAAAGACTAAGCACACACAAAACCTGCACAGTTTCAAACTGGGAAAGATCCCAGCATGGAGAAAAAGTTGACACAAGGTTCCCCCACTAACTACTTGCAATTGGTACCTACATGCTGAAAAAGAGAAAAATCAATATTCTCCAATAGAGTATCGCTGGGCATAGCTTTTTGTTTTTGTTTGTTTGTTCTGTGGTACTATTTTGTTTGTTTGTTTTGATTTTTGTTTTTTGGCCTTTTGTCACTTATCTCTTTTCTGAGAGAGAGGGGCAAAAAAAAAGAATTGAAGTTGGGTAGGCAGAAGGATCTGGGAGGAGATGAGGAAGGGAGAAGGATAAGATAAAATATATTGTATGAAAACATTTTTAATAAAAAACAAGTCAATTTGAGCTTAGTGTGTGAATAAAAAAGAAAACTCTGGTACAGCTCAGGGTCAACGCCTGTCTAACAGCAGTAATCATCACCCACACATCTGTGGTGCTTCATCTTAGCTGTTATTACCTCATATGAGGTGTATGCTGTGCATTATCTACCCAGTTCTAATCTAGCCATTGTTTGTTCACATCTTCCTTCAACTAATATGCCTCCCTTTCACATGCCCCAATTTTAACCCTCCACCTAAATTTGGGAAAGAACTTGGAGCAAGGACACATGAAATATATCATAGATCTTTGCTCATAATAGCTCCCCAAAATAGTGTTTTCACTGACAGCTTGCATGCTGGCACATTAACATACAATTATCAGTATCTATACAGGCATAAGTTCACTGTGCTATAATTGCCTGATAGAACAGAAAAGATGTTCCAATAAGAATGAGCAAATGAGATTCTATTTTCATAACGAAAACTTTCAACAGTGGAAATTTCAAAATCAATGCATTTTATCTTGAATTCCTTCTGGTTTGCATTTGTTTCCGTTAACGTCACATAAGACTGATTACGCCTATAGGATAGACAAAAATGTTTTCTAAAGGAAGGGAAAGAAAACAGGGAGATTGACAGGCCAGAAAGTACTAAACTATTCTAAGTATTCTACCTCAACCAACATAAAATCCATCAACTCTAGTTTTTCTTTTCTCACTGAATTAAAGCATTGAGCCATTGTGTGGCCAATTTCCTCCTCTGATTTGAACCTTTTACTTGATACCTAATTGGTTACGATAGGAACTAATTGACACATATGGTAATGAAAGTAAGATGATATCATGGATATCCCATCAAAGTGCAGTTGAGATGACATAAATAAAGTAATTGTATTAATTACACCTTGTGCATGTTAAGAATTTTGTGGCTTAAAATATTTTTGCTTGTATGTGAGCATTCACACACACACACACACACACACACACACACACACACACACACTGATATGATATGAGTTGTAGTAAGGAAACAGGTTAAGTATTTTGTTGTTTAACTGCCCTCTTTACACTTGCTATGTGAAACAGTTATTAAATAGGTAAGTCCAAACTTGAGAGGGGACGATTGCTTTTTTTTTTTTCTTCTGTGCCAAGATAAATGTTGTCAAATTTCAGGGCAATCATACCCACCTGACAGGCTTGGAATTGCTGATTGCCTCCACCTGCAGTTCCTGAGTTTTCAGCTCTGGGGTGAGCCCCAAAGACTGAATTTCTGACTTAGTCCACAATTCTGTGATAGCCAGTGTGACAACCACACTATAATAACACATTGGAAGTACTCATGATAAAATTCTCCTTTGTCTTCACTGATCCCAGGCAAAACTCCAAGTAGACCCCAAGCCTCTTTATGACTATTGCCCTAAATCATAATGACAGTCTTAACTCACAAATGAGAAATGTATTACAGAACACTAAAGAAAGAAATTGAGCAGCAGAATATGGAATAACTACCATATTTGTGGATCACCATAAATAATATGGTGCAGAACGCTTTATTATTGAAGTGATACACAGATTCAACATAGTCACCATGAAAACTCATGATATTTTTGACAGAAACTGAAAGAATTCCAGAAATTCACATGAATATCTAATAGACCCTAAATAGCCAAAGCAACCCAGAACAGAAGAGCAACACCTGATCTCAAGTTATACTCTGACCAGTGTAACAAAAACAGCATGATATTGGCACCAAAACAGACATGTACACTGACAGAATACAATAGAAACGAACCCATGAAACTATTGCTACCCCATTTTAAACAATGGTGCTGGAAACGTCTAATAGATGCTGGGACTCACAGCCAAACTTTGGGGAGAGCACAGGGAGTTTTATGGTAAGACTGGTGGGATAGAAGGACCTGGAGGAGACAGGAGCTCCACAAGAAGACCAACAGACCCAACAGTTCTGAGCCCAGTGGGGCCTGTGGAGGCTGATGCACCAACCAAGGTCCATGCATAGAAAGGACATAGCCCCCTGGCCAGTTGTAGCTGATAGGCATCTCAGTCTCCATGTGTGTCTCCTAGTAAGGAGAGCAGGGGTTGTCTCTGCTGTGGAGTCTGTTGCCTACTCTTTGATCACTTCCTGCTGTAAGGGTAACCTTGCCTGCCACAGAGGAAGAGGATTCAGGCAGTTCTGATGAGACTTGATAGGCTGGGGTCATTTGGTAGGGGAGGAGGGCTCCCCCTTTCTTAGAACTAGGGAAGAGGGGTAGGGGATAACAGGGAGGGAGGGTGCTACAATCAGGATGTAAAATTAATAAAAATTTTTAAATAAATTTAAATTTTAAAAAAAGAAAGAAAACTTGGTTTCCACATGTATAAAACTGAAACTATATCCCTTTCTCATACCTTAAACAATCTATTCAGAATGGCTCAATACTTTGATTCAAGATCTAAAACCTTTGAAATAATAAGGAAAACTTTAAAATATAGGCATCAGTGTTAACTTCCTAAATAAGACTCTGGTAGCTCAGAAAACGATAGGAGTAATTGACACATGGGGCTACATGAATTATAAAGCTTCTGCACAGCAAAGGAAACAATTAGCAAGTGAAGAGAGCCTACTGAGTCATTACCAGCTGTATACATGACAGATGATTAGTGTTCAGATTATGGACAGGGAACGTAGCTCATTTAGTAGAGTACACATCTAGCATGCAACAAGATCTAGGATTGACCCCTATGACTACTGACTAATCCTAGCATAGCTATAGTCACAATACTCTGGAGGTAGAAGCAAGAGGATCAGAAGAAATCCAAGGTTATTTTCAGATATATAGGAAGTAAAGGCCAGGATGAACTACATGAGATCCCTTCTCAAAAACAAGTATTATGGGGTCCGCTTAAATCCAACACAACTCAAACACCAACTCACTAGAGAAAACAAAAATTTGCTGTAATCAAGCTGCTACCTCAAAACAGATTCAGGAGCTAAACTACCATCCCAAGCCAGAATGTTACAGAGCTTTTAAGCCTGAAAACCATAAACATATGTGCCAAGTTATAGTTATATTTTTCCACCAACCAGGATCCAGGACTAGAGGGCTTTCCTAGGAACATTTCCCAATGTGGTACACTTATCCTGTTCTCATTGATTTATGTATTCAACTGTGGTAAGGTGACTTCCTAGCATCCGCCCACCTCTCTCTCTTTCTCTCTCTCTCTCTCTCTCTCTCTCTCTCTCTCTCTCTCTCTCTCTCTCTCTCAAGCAGGATGTCAGTTACTTAGACAGGTCTTAGGAACTTAAACCTTATTTGACCCATATTTAAAATGGAAGCTTTATTTACAATGGCTTCAGTTTGGTTCCTTCATATGGAAGAATGTTCAAAATATATAAACTCAAAAATTTAAACATTAAAAAAATACAAATTATCCAATCAATAACTGGGAAATTAATTGGAAAGTTCTCAAAAAACTAAAAATGAGCAAAAAATAACTGTGGTGGGAGTCCAGCCTTTTCAGACATGTGGAGAATATAAGTCAAAATTTGCATTGAGAGTCTATCTAGCTCCAGTCAAAATGGCTGCAACCAAGAAAGCTGTGACTGACTGTGAAGATGAGGTTGGAAAAAAAAAAAACAACAACTTGTACACTGTTAATGAGAATGTAAATTCATGTGCCACTGTAGAAATGAGAATGAAATTCCCTTGGGAAAGTAAAATTAGAAGCGCCAATGTGATCCATCTATAACACTTTTAGTCATTTATTCAAATAAATTTAAGTCACAATACAGCAGATATCTACATATATACACATATATGTATATATGTTCATATTCTTATTTTGTTTTACATATTTTCACAATAGCTAATGCATAGAATTATAGAATAACTAAATGTCTAATAGATTGATAAAGATAATGTGACTGACTGTGGTGACACACAAGTCGGATTTGCTGAAGGATGCTGAGGCAAGAGAATTATGAGTTCAAGGCCAGCCTGGATTACACATTCCAGTTAGTGATGGCACATGCCTGATCTACAAAGTGAGTTCCAGGATAGCCAAAGCTACACAGAGAAACCCTGTCTCAAATATACACACACACACACACACACACACACACACACACACACACAAACTGAGAGAGAGAAGGAATTGTGTGTGTGTGTGTGTGTGTGTGTGTGTGTGTGTGTGTACAATGAAGTTATATTCAGCAAGAAAGAAAAGAGACATTTATCACTTGTAGGAAAATTGGTGGAACTGAAAACCATCATGTTAAACAAAATAAGCCAGAATCAGCTAAATATCACGTTTTATTTCCCAAAATTTATATTAAAACACAAAAGACATGAAAGTAGAAGGTGTCCATTTGAGATAAGTGGGAAGTTATACAAGAGGGGGCAAACGGGAGTGAATATGGTCAAAGTACAAATATGAAAATGGAATATAATGAAACACCATAAAATTTCACAGTTAATGCACAGGATATTTTTAAATTTAAAATAAATTGATGAATTCTAGTTTATGGTATTAGTCAAAATTGAGCATGGCTTAGTGCCAAAACTTCTATCTTTTTCCCCTCTGGCTAGAAGAATTGGGTATGAAAAAAGGTAAGGTGGTAATGGTCCTTAAATTCTGTAGGTCTGGAAGATTGTGAAACTGACTCACTGGCAATGCTTTTGTATGTTATCTAAAAAAAAAAAAAAACAAAAAAAACCCAGTGCTGTAGTTCATCTACTATACTGTATCAATAACCAATAACCAGCTGCCACCTACTCCTTCGTCAAGCACTACAAAACTAGTGTTACCCATCAAGGATGACTCCAAAGGACCTATCTGCTATTTCGCAGGCCCTATTTGAAAGATCCACAGTCAATCCATAGGAGCTTTCTTTTCTGTGGTTTACCAATAATACAACCACAAACTCTGTACCATCAAATTCCAGAAGTACAGATAAATACCATGGTAGCCACCTCAATGTTGCTGCCGCCATACTCTTCCTCCTGCCCATGCTTGTGTAAGCCCAAGCCCTCTAGGTCTGCTCCCAAGTCCAGGGAATACATTGTATATGAATCTCCTTCATTAAGCTTGAGGAAAATCACCACTTTACAGATAAGAGATAAAAGCATAAACAATCAAGAGAACATTTACTGAGACTTAAACCCCAGTGTCTTTGGCACTAATGACCACATTCTCATCAGCACAGTCTTGCTCTGTGCCCACCAACACCAGGTGACCACATTGGTTGTACCTCATAGGTGCATTTATCCATAATACCATATATGCTTAGAACATGAATAACTAATTCAGGGGTTTAAGTTCAAGACTATTCTGTCAACTTGATAAAGCCAACTGGTTACCCTTCCCGAAGATTAAGACTACTGACTACATTTTGTTTGCTAAATCAAAAGATTCGATGGTGAGATGGAATGTACTCCTATTGAAAGTGATTTTAAAGCCATTTTTTTGAAATTTTTATTATGTCCCTGAGAATCTAGTTCAGCACTCAAGAATTCGCCTAGCATACCTGAAGCTTTAGGTTCAGTTATCAGCACTGAAAAAAAAATGTCTTTAGTAACCAGAGGATCCAATGGTATTGAGCTAGGGAGATGGTTCAGTCAGTAAAGTGCATTCCATGAAAGCATGAAGACCTGAGTTTGGTCCCCAGGATCCATGTATATTAGAGGTGGGGGCATGCACAGAAGCACATGTTGATAACTCCAGCTCTGGGAGGTATAGAGGCAGGAAGAGTCCTAAAACTTTCTGGTCATCTGCTCTAGCTAAATTTGTGATCTCTAAGTTGAACAGCAAACCCTTATCATAAAGAGTAAGGTATTGAGCAACTGAAGAATGTACCAAACACTTGATGTGCACCTGTGGCCTCTATCTACCTATTCATATATGTGTACATGCACACACACATACACATACAGGGTGAGGGTGGGGGCAAATGGTCACAGTATCATCAAATATCTGCAAAGATCTTCTCAGTTTCATTTGACATCTAGGAAGCTGAGGCTTACATAATAAGTTTGAAAAGAATATGTTCAAATCCTAACTCTAACAGACTTTTTAAAAAAAGAATAAGACCTAATCTGTAGGTTGATACAGAGAGAAAAATTAAAGAATATATCTAAAATAATTATCACAGAGTTTATAGATTTGTGTATATCCAACAAAAACTATTCTTGTCTTCTCTTTGCAGAAGTTATGCATAGAGAAATATGGTAATCGCCTAAAAATTAATCTCCTGTGAAAAGTCAAGAAAGGAATTTAGAAAATAAGGATGACAATCATCTCTTTGTAAGCCTGCTGGTGGGTTGACTCTCAGTAAAAGCCTCCAATATTATGAAACTATTAAGCAATATATAAGAAATATAAAACCCTTCCTAACAGAGAGATGGCTTAAAAACTCAACTACAGGCTTGCTAAGCTTCCCCCTACATTACTTCCAGTGTCTCACTTTTACATGAGCAAATGTACTCTGGATAAAATTCATCTGAGTCTTATCAAGAAGGATGCTATACCATTGCTTTCCAGTCACCTCAAACGTTTAGAGATTTCTAGAGGGAGAGAGAAGCCAAAGGTATGGAAAGATCAAGTTTCATGCACATAACTCTCTCATCTTTATAAAAGTAGTTTCTTCCAAACTTTTTCCCTAAGCTAAAAGATGGCCCTTGATTCAACTCAAACATTCCCCTGACCATGTAATCTTTCTGATTTCATATATGTGAGCATTTACTATGTCCCTGACCTCTGTGAGCTGAAAATAGGCAATTAATTTTTTTTCTAATCCCAAAAGTGGAATCTGACTCTAGGTCAAAGCAGGAAAATATATTGTGGTCATATAACAAGGAAGTTCATCCTGCTCTCCAGGTTTCTATTCAAAGTAAATTAGCCTAAGTTGTCCCCTTGTCTATGAGGACAAAATGTTCTCTCTCAACATGGCACAGATAAACACTCTGGGAGAATATGAGGTTCTGGAAACAGCCTGGAGCCATCAAAGCCCAAGGCTTTGATGCACCAGTAACCTACCTGCTGTCAATTCACTATACCAGCAAAGTACTATTTGGCTCCTACCTTTCATCTAGCAATGCTGAAATCACCAAAGTTGACATAAGGTTAAACTCACCATCAGTTTGAAATGCACTTTCTTCCATGGCAAATGCAGAGCCTTGGGAGAGAGCTCTCCCGGGTTGCTAGCAATCATCCTGTATTACCTGGCACAGGGGAGGTGGAAAGTCTCATAACTTGAACTGTGGTGACGACTAAAACAGTGTATATTCTAAGGGCCACAACCCTTTAATCACAAATCCACCCTGCCTGGCCAAAACAGTTGAAAGGATGCTGGATGGTCTATTACATGGCAGCCCAAGATAAGATTCTGAGAGTGCTGAGGGACCCTGGATGGAACAGGAAGGTTTATTCTTCGAAAATGAACTTCCCCAGCTCATTGACTCTGATAGATTACACTTTAGAAGAGTTAAAGAAAAATGCCTTTCCTTCTTTTTCTTTCTGTCTCTTTCAGTTACAGGACTCTGGCTACAAGGGGAAATAATCGATAAATAGAGTTTCCAGCCAAACTTAAGGGGATAAGCTAGTAAATGCTATGCTTTGGAGCATTAAGAAGCCTCATTGTGCAGTTTCAGAACCATTTCCACGTCATTAACTCTAACTGCTCCTTCCACCAATGGGACTGACTCTGAGGAGCATCATCAGCATTATTTCCTTCCAGTCTCAGGCATGACAACAACAGTGTTGCAACAGTGATCAGGATGTCACTGTTCACATGCATAATGCATCAAAATATATGGGCTCATTTGCATGCCATTTCATCCACTCAAGCTCCATGAAGACAAGGATTACTTAATTCTTGTTCACCACCAACTCCCAACAGCCTGTCAAAATACATGGTTGCTAAATATTGGCAAAATAAGTGTTAAAGGTTTTATTTTATCCTAGAAGTCAATGACTTCTAAACTGGATTGTCTGTTCCGTTTTATGGAGATGAAAATTGAGTTGACAAAAGCAGAGAACCCAAACCCAAGGTCACAGAGATATTAAGTATCTGGATCCCATCCAAACTAAGGTCCTCTGACTCAAATGACTCAAATTTAATGTCTGTCTCTTGTAAGTGCTGCTGAATTTGATGCTCACACTGTAGATAAAGCAAGTAACAAGACTGGCATGTCAAAACATAGGAATAACCCTACTGCTGCAAAATAAGAAGAAGAAAAAAAAGAAAAGAAAATTCTAAGATTGTGGGGTCATATCACAATAAAAGTGCAGCAAGAAGTCGAGTTCAAGAGATTGGTCATTATTAATCAAATTACAGATCAGCCCCAATAGCCACATATTTCCTTGCACTTGCACTCAAGAGACCCTTTTGTAAAACATTCACAGAAAAAGATCGATATTTCTCTGGAGGTAAGTGGCATAAATTATGTCTCAACATATACACCACAGGAGTTTTACTGTGTGTTGTATACAGTAATTGCATTTTATAGATGGCCGTGGAACGCTTCAGTCCTCATTGATTTTGATCATAAACTAAACGGCAACAAAAAGAAAGGAAGAGTACTTTAGATGACGAAGTCAGCCAGCTGAAGCTGCAAAAGAAAATGAACGTTTGCCATGCTGAATGTGATCAATTCATGGTTTCTGGGAAAGGATCGTAGACGCTTCAGGCCCTTCATTAGGAGATAGTCACAGCACCCCACAGCTACCACGTTCATCTAACGCTCAGTGGTGGCACCAATCAGCAGGATGGAAGCGACAGGAAGTCAACCCAAACCATTGCCCGTCCTGATGTTCCACGTTGTGCTCGCCATCCGAGTGGCTTGTGAACCATGATAACTGAATGTCTGTGCTCTCACTGTCTGGGGGATTTACCGTCAGAAACAGCGGCAGGTTGTGATGTCACTGAAGTGTCTGAGTTCCAGCAGGGCATTTTTCTAGCCTCACCCACAAATGATTTCCTTCATTTCTCCATGCCCTTCACAGCAAGCAGCTCGGAGGGGATGCTAATGCACCAGAACACCGCTTTACCCTTCTTCAAGGCCAATTGTGCAATATGGGCAAAATGATTGGAAATGGAGTCCTGGAAACACTGAAACCATCTGTCAGGGACTCGGTTAAGAAGATACACACTGTTTCACAGCCAGGGATGGAGATAAATTATGCCTGGCTGGAGATGTCCAAAGCAAGTTGGATTCTCATTCAAGCTTATTAGGACAAATTACGATTTTTTATTATGCATTTTCCCGGTAAAATCACATATTCAGATGATGATAACCTGCAAGTTATAATGACGGGGAGGAACTGAGATGTTAATGTTAGCAAAAATATATTTTTTTTACTAATAGCAAATGATAACCAGAGCAGGTGTCACTATAAACAGCCACAAGCATCTGTCAAAATATCTGTAGACCAATTTACATTAACAGACACAATCTTATGGAAGATTCTTGTGCATTTTGTAAAAAATAACCCTGTTAATATTTAATCAGAAATTCCAGAAGTACTTGGCTAATCTTTATTCATGAAATGTATTGGCAAAGTATTAAAGAACTAGAGGGCGAGGCACTTGTAATTAAGTTATATAGCTTGGGATGTCAAGTTTTAAGATAGATTAAACACTTTGACTCTTTCTCTTAAATATTTATTGTCATTTAAAAACTATTGACATCTGATAGCAAAAAAAAAAGTGACTCTCTTATAATACAGATTTGATAATACTAAGTATGAGTAGTCAAACTATTTCCATTAAGTGTTGGAATGGAGTAACTCTTCACAAGAAGCGAAGACATCCTCTGTAACCGTGAGGTCACCCAAAGTGAAGCACCTGTTCAGGGAGTCTGACTACAAATGACTAAGTAGATGAACTATGTTAGGAAACAGTCTGAGTGTCTGCATCTGTAAGCATCTATAACTGTCCTCATCATCCTCTCACTGTACTACTAAAGCACTGAACTGTATATGACTTGAACAGGAGCCCAGGAATTTCTATATTAATTAGATTACCATTCATGCACTGTTTCCATTCCTCTTGTGGTTTATTATTTAGTCACAATAATTTCCCTTTAAGTAACATTTGTGAAAGCTTTTTTTTAACTAACAGGACACATCTGGAAAGAAAAACATAGAATTTGAATATACAAGTTAATCATATTCCCCAAGAGAGCGTTCCAAAGAATAAGATTAAGTCAGTCGGAAACCCAGCTTTCGGGGCCCTGGTTGACCACTATCTTTGGCTTTTCCAATGAGGATAGAGCAGACTTTGGAGGGAAGCACCAAGATCTAGGTTCCAGAGAATAAGATGGATTGGGGCTTAATTAAATCAAATACTCCAATGCCTATCAATGGGGTGTTAGACTGTGTTTAACTTACATGTTTAACTAAAGCTTGACATCCCAAAGCTACTAAGATGCAGTGAAATCCTCAAGACTGAACCATTAATAATTAGTTTCTGAACTGAGAGCTAGTCTAGCTGTAAAGGAGAATATGAAATGTCCATCTAAAGGATCTGAGTGTGTATTGAAGCACTTCCTTTTGACAAGCCACAATTTATGATAAAAATAAGCTGTAAATCTAAGTGGGTCAGTCAACTGAAATACCAACGCAGAAATCTTTTTGAGTTTCTGAGATTTGACCATTGTTTTCAGGGAGGACAGCATTACCTACAAAGATACTAGCTCCACACAGCTTAGGGAGCCAGGAGTAAACCAAACATCTGAATACAGTAACTGTGCTACTCACTCAAACAGTGGTCATAGTCATAGTGGTCCTAGTCACAGTGGTCCATGGATGTTGGGAGAACTAAATGTGAGAATGGCCTTAATATCCAAGAACAGTACCTAGAATAATACACACTCAAGAACTGTTTACTCCTTCCTCTCCTTTCATTTTGGTAGGTAGTTGTTTGATACCCTGTATTAGGCCACTTGAGTCGTCTGATACTAGAATAGAGAAGCTCAGTGCTGCCATAAAAGCTCAGACCCTCTGGAATAAGGAGGTCCTCCTCTTTGTGGGAAAGCCTCCTACTTTTCAAAGGGTTTCAAGTGGAGTAATGAAGGATGAAGTGGGCATCCAAGAGAGAGCCAAGACTTCCTGAGCACATGGACAGAGAAATATGGTTAGAGCTTTATACTCATCTCAGACAATGAAGCTGTCAATCTAAGAAACGATAAAGATGAAATCCTGAAGCCCCATCCCATATTTCATTTCTCTATGTGTTATTATTCCAAATTAAAAAAACAAGTAAAATGGATCTAAATGATTGGTATCAAAAGTCTCTCCAATTAGAACCTGACTGAAAATTGGGATGACTTAATAAAAAGTTATTGATATCCATTAGGTGTAGAAGACAACTGAAAAAACTTTCATATTAGAATGAATTATAATAGTTATTGTTGAGCTTTTTCTATCTTCCAGGAACTTTAATTTATAGTACATAGGACATATAATTTAATTCTCATAACTTTTTAAAGGCCCTATTCTCTATTGTGACCAATTTGCAGATAAAAAAAATGCACTCAATGTGGATTTATTACATACCTCACTATGAGTAGGTAATTGTCCAACATCATAGATGCATATGTGGAGGAAACTTGAAAAAGCCAAGTCCTCTATGAGCCTTCAAACACCAAACCCAAGTAAATAAATAAAAGGCTAAATAAAAAACAAAAATAATTTGTAATACTAAAAAGGCAGAAATAGAATTCTCATAATGGAACTTACAAAGCCACCAAAAGTGGCTGTAGTTCAAAGAACACAAAACTAAGAACTGAGGCCTGGGTTTCAATCAGTTTTCTCTCAACAAGAATAGATTTATTCTTTTTGGAGAATCGCTTAATCAGTTTATTCTCTAGAGTTGACCAATCATTCCATAGTTTAATGTTTTGAATATTAAAATGGTAAAAAAAAATCATAGTTTTTGAAGACCAATACTATAGTTAATTGATTATTTACAAAATGATAATCACATTGCAGTGGAAGGAAGATGTGTAGTTGTGATATTTAGAGAAGGCAGCACAGCACAAGACAGAGGGAAAAGAAAAGAAGTTTCTAGTAGGCCATGTAGCATCTTTCTGAATCTTGCATTCAATGTTAACACTGATAAGTAAAAACTAAGAACTGAGAGAGACTCAATAATGAGAACAGAGAATGTCCCACACCAATTTATAATCTCAAACAGAGGCTGATGTAACATAGAGCCACAACCTGACAGGTGAAGGTCCCTCAAGGCCCTATATTAACTCATTTGTCTCTACATTACTTTACATGACCCTTCATTCTGGCTAGTTTTATGTCAACTTGATACAACCTATAGTCATGAGAGGAGGGAACCAAAGTTGAAAAAAGGCCTCCATAAGACCCAGTTATAAGGCATTTTAAAAATTACTGACTGATGGAAAATGGCCTAGTTCAGTGTGGATTGTCCGGTCCCTGGGCTGGTGGCCCTGGGTTCTCTAAGGAAGCAGGCTGAGGAAGCAATGATGAGAAAGCCTGCAAGCACCTCACCTCCATGGCCTCTGAATTGCTCCTGACTCCAAGTCTCTGTCCTGTCTGAGTTCCTGTTCTGACCTCCTTTCATGATAAACAGTGATATGGAAGCATAAGTCAAACTCTTTCTTTGCCAACTTGCTGTTTTGTCATGGGGTTTCATCACAGCAACAGAGATCCTAGCTAAGACACACCGTTAAAATTCCAAAATAAGAAAATTAAATATAAATTTTTCAATAATTTTATTGTTTTAAAAGGTAGCAGAAACTCAGGACACATCTGACAGTGAATTCTGAACCCTTGCCACTACCTCACACCAACTATCCTGTATGTATCTTTGTGCCATTACAAATGGGAAAGTTTTCCTTGCCACTGAATTTTAAAATTATAGTCTCTTACCTTTCAGCTCTGAATGGAGTTTCTTTTTCATATATAAGCTAGTGAGGAGTTAAATTAAAACATTTATATTTCAAGAAATCTAAAAATTATTTAATAATGTTATAGTTTGAATCTTAAATGTCTCCAAGTATACGATCATACCTGAAGTGCTTATCCATAGTTAGTTGGCACTATTTGGGCAGGAGCATTATCTGTGGCAGGACCTGGTGGAAGGGAATTGGGCAAGCCTGAGAGGGGACCACACTGCTATTAGTTCTAGCTGGTTCACAGGACGTAAAGAGCTTCTACAGCATGCCTCACCTGAGTCACACTCTGCCTTATGAGCCACACTAAGCAGAAAGTATGAATAAAAATAAACCTTGACTTTATTAGTTTGTGTCTTGTCAATATTTCAGTCCCAATAAGTAGAAAGTAACTAGCACCCATGATAATTAAAGATACTAATTCATAAGGAGTATACTACTCGTTTCATGAGAGAATGGATACCTCAATGGAACTATCCATATAGCTTGTAAGATGATGACTAATTATAGACAGTACGCACACTATGTACTAGTATATTATATATTTACTTAACAAATACTGATCGAGTAATTATTATAACAGGTACTCCATGAGACTTTCAGTGTACAGTAGTAAACAAAATAAACTTGTTTGTTCTTGTGTGTATAATGTCTGATCATAGAGAAACAGGCATTAAATAATATTAACTGAGTATAATATTTTAAATATTATGCTAAGATAAATTATTTTTTATCACTAATTTTTTACATATACATCTATATTATTACACCTACATAAAACAAACTACATACAGCAGAAGTGCCACACAACTTTCAGGAATTACATTCATAGGGTTTTGACTGTATTTGGCAACCTTGAAGAAAATATGTTCCTATCTCGGTGAGTCTAAAATTCTGAATGTAACTCAATATCTGTCGTATCTCATCTCTATTAACTTAAAACATCTATCTAGACCTAAAGGCATCTTAATCCCTAAACAACTAGGCTCAATTATAACACTCAACTATTTGGTCTTCAATCCTATCAGAGACTTGAGAACTTCCTGTTGACTCAGGAAGTATGGGTTAGCAGCTTCCTAATTTAATAATAAGAGGGGGAAAATGACAGCGACAGTTTGCTTCCCAAACAGTCACCCATAGCTCTCTAAAATGTTGGAGCATCATCTTCTGCCTTCTGGCCCAATATATCTGACAGACATATTTGTGAGGCAGGAAGCATTGAGGACTTGCTTACCCTGTCTTGGCAGAATTTAGTCATCAACTCTGCCTGCATCTAAGCTTTCCCTTTTTTAGGCAGCATTCTGTCTATTGTAGAAAGGAGGACATTTTGCCCAGTGGCTTGTTTGCCACATTTGAAGCCATCTACATAAGGAGGCTCTTTGATGCTCATCATCCTCTTTGAGATAGGCTGGATGTTTCCAGGAGTTAATCTGTCTTGTTGTCAAAGAATCATTTAAAAAATATGTAAATGTCTTTAAATGCCATACTCTGTAGGACTGACTCTGAGGTTTTTGAAGATATTAACTATTTTATCTTATCTGTCTATAGAGTCATATCTATCTGTTACATCTAGGATATATATTTTTGTGTTATAAATAGACAAGTACTTGAAATAACCACAATTTGATCAATTGACAATTAACTTGTCTAACTTACTTATCCTAAACAGCTTGTAGTAGCATTAAAACTATGGAATGCTTCACAAATTTGTATGTCATCCTTGCACAGGGGCCATGCTAATCTTCTCTGTATCATTTCGATTTTACTATATGTGCTGCTGAATGAGCACTAAAATAAATTCTTAATGCCATATCTAAAATAGGAAGATAATGAAGTATTTGTAACTCAAATAAATAAGAGGTCCAGGATAGCTTAAGTAAAGACATTATTTCACCTTAGACTGGTAGTAGCCAACAGGATCAGGGAAAATGAGATACTCAGATGAAAATAATTTGATGTCCAAAATCCTGAAAACAGAAAGAAGCCAATATGGGCTTGAAAGTGGAGTGAGAGGTCAAAGAATACTGGGAATCAGGCTGGAACCACAAAGAATGGTTTGGGATAGGTAGGCAAGGACTGACCCAGCATAACATGCATGTACCCAAGTAGGTATGTCTGTGTTACATGATCCTTTAGACGTGAAAACAAAGATTGAGAAAATGGAATGACTCTTCTAAGTCACAGAGCTGGTCAATGGAAGAACACAGTCTTCTTGAAAGAAAGAATTCATCCTTTTAAAGAGAACATTATTCCCTTCAGAGTGATGCCAAGACCTGAGAGAATCTGCCAACAAGGTTATTACAGAAAGAGGAAAGTCATCCAACAAGAGACTGTAAAGGGGATAAGAAAGTCAGACCCTATCCCTTCTTTCTCTACTCCACTCCTTAAGAGCCATACATTTTGCTCTGAATCACCCTTGCCTGTGGTGAGAATGGCACAGGGCCATTTGGATGCATCGGGCAGATGGCTAGTTTGCCTTCAGAATGATGGTATCCACATGCACGGAGAGAAAAGGTCCAGCTCCCAAGATCAATTGTATCATACATAAAGATATTTGGGGATCATGGTCCTGATATCTTTCAGTTATCCAAACACAACCAAGAAAATGCACACTGTTTATAAGGGGCACCTTGGGTCCCATCATGCATGTATATTTCAAAACCTGAGCAGTAATTCATTTTCTAGGCATTTTCCCCTAAAATGTCAGGCTGGACATGGAAAACCAAGTAAGAGGAAACTAAGCTTAATAACTGAAGTCAATGTTAGATTAACACAAATGACACTGAACACCAATGTTTTCGGCAGCTGCCATTCTTGGTTTTGTGACATTGATTTGAGCTTATCAAACCTGTTTTCCTCCTCTTTCTCACAGAGGATCCTGATCAATCACTGAATCTAAAAATCTTCTCATCAGAACAACAGTTTGCAATTATTGTCTGCTGTACTCTAGCTTTGGTAAGGGACTTATAGTAGTTAGAATTTTTCAAATGGGTTTTTTAAACAGTAGATTTTAAATATGCACCAAAATGTTTCCATGCGAGAAGTTATCCTGAGTTCACTTCTTCCCCCATACACAAAACATTATCCAGCATCTGTCTCCACCCACTTTCTGGAAAACAAAAAGAAAAGAAGAAAAGAAACTCCGATAGATCCAGAAGAAGAGAGGAATTCTTCCTTCTGTGTTTCCGCAGAGTGAGGAGATTCCCATGAAGGGCTGGGACGATAGCTTCATTGATAACGTGTTTACAGTGAAATCTCCCCTAACAGGGCATTCTAAAAGAGAAGCTGGTTCCTTTTGGCTCTTCTTTAGGGACTGATCTCTGAAGGAGTACATGTTCCTAGTTATCTCACTTGTATATTTGCCTTAGGTACGAAACTTACATATCTTACAAATTGCATACATGTTAGTCTCTATATCTAAATATAGCATGAAATAGGGAAGGCAAAAGTATCTGGACAGTAAAAAGTGAGAAAGTACATTTCAAATTACACAATATTTTCTCTAGATGAGTAAAGAAAAACCGTCCTTGATAGTTCACCTTGACAGTCAGCTGGGTCAGGCTAAGAAATGACTAAGTCACTCTAGAAACACATCCTTGGGTGTGTCTATGATGCCACTCCCAAGGATAACTTGGTCCAAGGAGTTTGCCCTAATCTGGGGATGAATCCTTCCTAAATAAGAGATCTGATCATGGAGAGAGACTACTGTGTCTTGAGGCTACAGCTCACTCTGGACCTTTCTTGTATTCCCTTTCTCTTTCCTTCCTGACCTCATTGAAGTGAGCAGCCTCCACCACATACATTGTCACCATAATAACATTCTAAGAACAAGGAGGCAAACAGCCATGGGCTAAGCCATCTGGAACCATTAGCTACAATAAATCTTCATTTTCCTAAATAGTGTTTGGCATGTAGTTTGCTCGCAATTGTGTATGAATGACCAATATACTATTATTTTTATGAAAAATAGGAATATTAAATATGTCCACAAATGTCCATTTTCCTGTTACTATACCTAAAACATGATAACTTATTGGAGACTTTTTTTCTATCATCTTAAGATAAGTTCAGTATCATGATATTTATTCAACTGAGTCCAGAATAAAACCCTGAAATAACTTATAGGGTGGTTATATTTTGTAAAGATAAAAAGGAAGAAGGCAAATTCATTGTCATTCATTGATATGACTTCTAAACAATGTCTTTAAAATGTATTGTAAAAGTATTTTTTTATTTTTTAAGAGTTCAGAATATTTGTTAAAAAAACAGAAAGAAAGAAAGAAAGAAAGAAAGAAAGAAAGAAAGAAAGAAATTAAGAAAAGAAGAAAGCCATAGTGTATTGATAGCTGCCATCACTGAGCCCTAAGAGTTTACATTGGCCTGCTATGTGGTACCAACCTAAGAAAACTTTGGTAAACATAGTAGGCAGTTTATTTCAAATCTGAAAATAAAAGTCCCTGGGGTGCAGAGATAGATAGCAGAAGTGCATTTGTGCCCTTCCGGACGACCCAAGTTCAGTTACCAGCATAAATATCAGGTGGCTCACAACCACTTGTAACTCCAGCTAAAGGTAATGCAAGGCTTCTGGCCTCCCAGGGACCTGAATTCATGTGTACATACCACAAGCATGTGTGTGTGCACGTACACACACACACACACACACACACACACACACACACACATACACACACACACACACACACAGACACATTTTTCTTTTTTTATTGATAATATTCGTATAACATTTCAATTGTTATCCCATCCCTTGTATCCTCTCACTCCTCCCTCCCTCCCGCTTTTCCCCTACTCCCTTTCCCTATGTCTGTGACTGAGGGGGTCCTCCTCCCCCTGTATATGATCCTAGAGTATCAAGTCTCTCTTCTTGGTAGTCTGCTATCCTTCCTCTGAGTGCCACCGGGCCTCCCCATCAAGGGACATGGTCAAATATGGGGCACCAGAGTTTGTGTAAAAGTCAGTCCCCACTTTCCACTTATCTGTGGAGAATGTCCTGTCTATTGGCTGGATCTGGGTAGGGATTTGATGCTTACTGCACTTATTATCCTTGGTTGGTGCCATAGCTTGAGCAGAACCCCTGGGCCCAGGTCTACCCTTCATAGTGTTCTTCTTGTAGGTTTCTAGGACCCTCTGGATCCTTCTATTTCCCCAATCTCCCATACTTTTCTCACCTAGAGTCCCAATAGGATAACCTCACCTCAATCCCACTTTCTTGGCAAGTAAAGACTTTCATGGGACATGCCCCTTGGGCTAGTGTCCAGATATAAGTGAGTATATACCATTTGATTCTTTCTGCTTCTGGGTGAACTCACTTATTATGAGCATTTCTAGTTCAATCCATTTGCCCACAAATTTCAGGAATCCTTGTTTTTAATAGCTGAGTAGTATTCCATAGTGTAAATGTACCTCAGTTTCTTTATCCATTCTTCTAGTGAGAGACACTTAGGCTGACAGACACAAATTTAAATAATAAAAATAAATACTTTCTTCAAAAGTTCTTTTGGTTGTTTTGGGGCCCACTGTTGTGACCTAAGATACAAACCTTCACCTGTGATTTGCTAAGCTAGTTTAAAAGCACAATGACTGTATGAAATCCTCCACCCAGGGCCCCATCTCAGTAACTATGGCAACTCCGGTACCAGCATCAAGCCTGGTACGCAGAGTACAGTCAGCAAATTTCTTCAGACCTGAATTGTTACAAAGAGCATATGGAGGATCGAAAGCTTAGTGAAACAGATGGCTCCATAGACAAGGCTGTAAGAGACACTTCAGACAACCTCTCTAGCTTAGTTCTTAAAAGAAAAAATAACAAGAGTGTCATTTATTCTAGCTGCAGGCTATGTTTACATAGCCATGACCACAAATTCCCAGTAGCTTCCTTGAAATAATATGAAAATTGACCAAGACATAAAAGATTAGGAGTCTTTCTTACTTAAAATCAGACTGATATCTATGGTTTACAAATAGTATATATATTAGATCTCCAAGAACATCAGGCTTTATGGTTTTGAGTGAGGTTTAGTGGACCCCAAGATGTCACAGCATTGTTTGGGGGACACTCACAGAAGAAGCCACTCTGGACACTCATTTCATAGAACTTAGCACAGCCCTGTACTTACTGATACATAAATTACATAGGCAAGGTAAGGACTGGGATTTTGTAATACTTCTTTAGAGACTGTGTGTTCTGCTACTAAAAACAATTCTTAATTTCATTTATCTAATTAACTTTCTAACTAGGTAAATACTTATATATACAGAGAATATATATGCAAATATATGTGTGCATATATACATACATACACACATATGTATGCATTTATGTTTGTGCGTATGTATGAACGAATGTAGGGCTGTAACAACCTAAGGTATTTTCGGCAGTTAGTGGCAGTACAAAGCAAAAACCAAACAGACTGTTTCCTCGTGCAGTAACTTCACCATAAGACACCTCCCACCTAGCAATTCCTGTAAATCTAGGAAACAAGAGAGCTGAAAAGTATAATGACACAGTGTGTTATTTCATAACTTGTATACCTGCCACTCAAGGCAGTTGAAAAGAAGCCACACTAGCTTGGTCCCACATATAAACAATGAAATGCAATATATTTAGAACCGATACTTGGATGGATTTAGAGGAAGTGAGTTAAGCTTCCAGGACACTGCATGGCTGCAGTATCTGTAGTTAACTGGTATCAGAACAGGGTCAAAACAGTTTTAACCACCCACTAACTCCATTCACTAAGTACAGAGGCAAGGCCCGCTAACCAGTCTCTTGGGCACCACATTCCACCGCCTCTGAGAAGCAAGAGTAGTAAAAAGGATTCAACTCCTGAGCTCTCTCTGGATTAGCCACGCTAATCAGTACTCTGAATTTGAATGCATCCTGAGTAGAAAGAAGTCAATGGTCATACGCAGCAGCATTAAGCTTTGGACTGCGAGAAATGGAAGCAGGGCTGAGGTCCTTATTGTCCTTTGATTTAAAATATCGCAAAATCCAAAATAAAACGAATGTGAAACGCAAAGACTGAAAGCCTGAGTTGGAGAATACTGACTTTTGCTATAAATCCCAACATCTTCCAGTCTAGGTTGGAATCTAGAGTCCCCAAAGTCAGGTGCCAGTACTTACAGAGAGTTCTCTGGCCTCAAAACTCCCTGCTAAAAACAGAAGAGGAGGTTTGATTGTGCAGGAAATGGACTTAGAGGTAAAAAAAAAAAAAAATGAAAACAAGCTCATTTCACTGAGGCACAATCAGATAGCTGTGTTTGGTCGCTGCTGACAGGGACCAGATTCCACATGCTCATTTGGGGAAGCCAGCGAAGCTCACGGAAACACTCTGCCCTGCAATTTAGCCCCAGCTGTTCAAGCTGAGGCTGCTCTTTAAAGTGAAGCAAACTGGGGAAAACGCTGAAGTTCAGCAGTTTCAGTCTGTTGGGCCAAAGCTTCTGCGGAGTCCCAGCCCACGGATTCCGTTACATCGGCCAGATGCTCTGGGCCTCTCGAGCCAGTCTTACTGAGAGCTCTGTCAAAAGGCAACAAGACGGTAAGTCAGACCCAAGCCAAAACGGAGCTAGCCAGAGAGGCCATCAGGTCTTGGTCAGCCTAGTCTGCCAACACCGAGTCTGGTCTGCTAAGAGCCCTCAGAGGGCTCCCAACGCTGACGTCATCAGAATTTAATTCTAAAGCCAGTAATTAAAGCAAACTGCTTTGATGGTAAAAGTAGTGGGTGAGGGCTTCATTGGTTGGCTGAGGGTTTTTTTGTTTTGTTTTGTTTTGTTTTTGTTTTTGTTTGTTTGTTTTTCCCAGGTGTACAGGTTGCATAGCCCACTCCAACAATCGCTGGCAATGTTGTCTTAGTGATGTTGCTAAGATACAAAGAAATCCAAGCTCTCTAGATCACCTCTGACCTTTATTTTGTTTTCGTTTCATAGTATTGATATCATACTCCAAACAACCCCCAGAGATCATAACATCTTCCCAGCCACAAACAGAAGCTCCTATGGAGGCAGCTTTTCCTTCTGGAAATACTTCAATCCCCATCCCACGCCACAACATCTCGATAAGTGGCATCTTTGCAAAGATATTTCTAAACTACATTCAGTGGCTTTATAATCAACAAATGTATACTTTCACACACTGTTATTTAAAATATATAAAATTAAGTCACTACTTTATATTACATAAATTTATAATTTATAATTTTTTCTACATGAGTTTTGTAAAGTAAAGTCATAAGTTAACCAGTAGTTATCATTAGGTAGCTCCATTATCTTTTAAGATGTTGGGGGACGGAAAAGGAGGTGCTGGATCTAGTTTCATAAATCCTCATCAGTGAAGTCAGATGCAAATCTCAGTCAATAAAAATGCCTGCTGTGCACGCATGAGGACCTGCACTCACACCCCAGATCCCATGGGAAGAAGCTAAACGCCCTCCCCTTGAAGCTCACTGGCTTGTCAGCCCAACCAAACTCATGAGCAGGGCCAGCGAGACCTTGTCTCAAAAACTAAAAATGGAGATTGTCACCTCCGACCTCTACACAAATGTACCCACAGGCAAGAACACAACACTCTCACCCCCACAGTAACAAGTACACACACCATACAGGAAATACCACACACACACAAAAAAAAAAAAACCTTAATAAAACAAAACAGAGAGAAATCTGTGTGAGTGTCCACGAAGCAGGGTCTATGGTTCATCAATCATTTAGCACAAGGGGAAACACAGCTTCTCTCCCTGAGCCTTGGCATCCGAGTGAAACCCTGCTACTCAAGCCTCTGGTGTCCACTTTCTGTCAGTAATTGAAGTGTCTGGAAGATAAAAAGAGCCTCACCGTGAGATGAAGAAATAATTCCTTCAGAAACATCCATCTTGACAACAACTTAAATGTGTAGCCAGTGATTGCAAACACTTAGTGAATCGCCAAGCAATGAAAGATCTAATTTTCAGGACTGTTCGAGGTGGGGGATGAGGGAGCTTGCCTTCCACAACATGCAAGTCGTGGTGACTCATTTTTCTCCTTACAATTCCCAGGTGACAATGTTCTCACAATGAAAGGCTAGATTAAATAAAGATTAACTCTACTGTCTGGAGAGCACTGCTTTTGTGGACATTGGAAGCAGCTATTCTAGGCGTGTGAAAACATAAGTAAGCCACTTAGGGCAACAGTTTAGCCCACTGGCATTACTACCCTGACACCAGGTGTTAGAAATTTTCACTAGGGACAAGGCTTTCTCACTGTTACTTTTCCCTGGAGGCAAATACAATGTAGACACATTCTGTACACCAGAAGGAATGAGGCCTGTTGTGAACTGTGGGTATTCGTTGCTACATTGTGCACACTTTCAGATAAAGGTGTGCTTCCCCTCCTCATTCAAGTGTTTTTTTAGTGTAATAAGATCTCAGATCACAGAAATGAGAAGAAGACTCACAGAACTGGCTTGTGAGAGGAAAAATAACATTCAAACTTTTGTTGCCTGCATTGTTTTAAACTTTTAATTTTAAAGTAACTAACACAAATATAAAAAACACGCAAAGCATTTGCATAGTTTAACATGCTATTCTAAGTTGAACATCTTAAGAGGACTGCCCAAATCAAAATCAGATCCTTGCTATTCTGCTAGAAAATATGTCCACATTCCTCAGGCATATTGCAAATGTCTCCTTTTCCCCAAGATACAGGTTTTCCCACATTTTATATGTGTAATACACATTTCACTGTTTTATCACATAAATGTGCATTCCTAGTCACTATAGTTTAGTACTGTCTATTTTGTTAAGCTTGATTTTGTTTCCATTTTTCTTGTTTTGTTACTTGAGACAGGCCCTTGCTGTGTAGTGTGGGATTGCCTTGAATTTGTGAGTTTCCTGCCTCCAGTTTGCCAAGTATTAAGATTATGTACAGACACCACAATGCCTGACCTTTTAACCCACAGGATTTTCAGTTAGAGACCGAAATAGTGGGATTTGGTCCACTACTCTGGCCTCAGTAGTAATACAACCACTGTATCCAGAGACTTGGTGAGCTCAGACCTACCTCTTTGCACAGATGCTAATTCATGTTGGCCTTTCATTCAAAACCATGTGATAGCTGATTATCTTTCTTTTCATGTTTATTGTTGATGATGTTAATTAAGATACCTAGATCTTGCAATTCATTTGGAGTTTATAAAATTATGAGAGTTTTATTTTATCAATTATTTTCCATTCACTAATTAAGCACCTTTTTTTTTTTGTAAGAAAAAATTTTCTCATTTACTACCTGGTTTTCAACTGTTGAATTTCATAGTAGGAAAATGGGATCAATATTTGATTTATTTTCTCTATCTCCCTCCAAGGTGATGAACAGATTGTCCAAAAATTAAAGAAGGTAACCAGGCTGCTCATAGGGAGGTTGTTCCAGGAACCCTCTTGGGAACCAAAACTGATGAACAGACAAATTCTTTATATAAAATATCATAGGATTTACATATAACCTATACACAGGTTAGTGAATCTCAAGGTTATTTTTGATGTAATATAAATGTTATGTAAATAGTTGTTATAACAATTTTTTAGGAAATTGTGACTTTAAAAACCTATTATATGTACCTTTGAGACACAGTTTTTAAAATATTTTCAATCCAAAATTACTTGAATCTATAGACACAAAAATCACAGAGATACTGAGGGACAGCTGTAGAATTGGGAAATCGTGCATTCAAGCTAAATGTATGAGTTTGATTCGATTGCAGTTACAAAATATTTGAGGTTCAAATTGTCCCACTATACTTCTGATTGAGAAAATTCTTAAATGAATGTGACTAATCATTTAGTTTTAAAAGATGCTTAAGGTTTGTTTCTGAGTTTCTCATGTCAGTAGTTGTTCACAGTTTCCTGGGTAAGTGTTCTGGAATTTATGTGTGTGTATATATATATATATATATATATATATATATATATATATATATATATATATATATATATATATATCTTGTCCTAGGCCTGAAACTAAAGTCTGCACAGAGAAGCCCTAGTTTTTTGGGGTTTTTTTGTTTTGTTTTGTTTTGTTTTGTTTTGTTTTAGTGGAAACATTATTTTAGAACCACTACACCCTGGTCTTGAGGTGTGCCCACTGATGCTAGGTCGTATATCATTTGTAGGCTTCTCTAGCAAGAAGAGATTAGACATGGGCATATATTTTTATATGCAAAATATGTCCATGTAATTCCTCCTCACTTATAAATAGATCAATGGATCTTTTATTCAATTCTTTATACATATTATCTATATCTTCTTTCTTCTACATAAAAGTTCTAATGTTAGATGATATGTGAAAGGCAAGAAACCATACAATCCTTTCTTTCCTGCAAATTACATACTCGACTAAAAGACAATGCTATTACCATCAGCGAAATTGATAGAAATAATTTTGAAGCTTTATTTCAATATGCTTGCCTTGACTGTATCCTCGCCTCCACAGTTATTATTTACCTACTTTTTAAATATATTGTTTCAAAGATGCTTTCTCCCTTTTAGCCCACATTTGAGTTTAGTTCTCCAAATAACTACATACTCAGTGCTCACCAACCATCCTTTCGCCATTCTCTCTCTAATTATTTTCACTGCATGAGCTTCATTCTCTAGGAGCTTTCCCCAGGAAAATCTGGGAATAGCACTCTTTGAGTTAGTGTGTGCTGAGAATAATCTGTTCCCATTATGCTCAAAAGTAATTTTCTCGAGTTCCAAAACTTTTTGTGTCACATTCTCTTTCTTGAATTTCTTAAATATATTGTTTCATTTTCTGGCATAAAGAATTGCCATTAAAAAAGGTACCCTAAAAATCTAATTATTTCCCCTTATAAATCACTTCCTGTTTTATTAAGATATGCAAATGAGGGCCTTTTTCTTTACACCAGGTTTTACTAGAATGTATCTTGGCATCAGTTGTTCTGGATTGTGACTCTGAGCTACATATTGCAATATGTGATTTCAAAACTCTCTGGTTTCCTGTTTCCTCGAGGGGAAAAATTCTTTAATTTTCATTATTACAATTTTTTTCTGCTCTCTTAGTTACTTCTTCAGAAATTCCAATTATACACATCCTGGGTCATGTTTATCAAAATTACTCATTTGTGCATGCACATATAGAACTCAGAGGGCAGCTTGCAGGGCTCAGTTTGACCTTCCACCATGCGGGTTCAGGGATCAAACCCAGGACATCAGGTTTGGTGGCACCTTTAGGAGATGAACTATCTTATCAGCCCTGATGTTGAATCTTTTGCTCAAAACTTTTTCACATTCCATATATTTTGATCTCCAAAATGGCTTCTTTTCCTTCTCTTCTGGATGTATTTTTGTGAGGTATTATCTACTATATTATTTATTCTTGTATCTATTATAGTTTCTCTTTAATTCCTGACCTTTATACCCTCATTTCTAAATATTTTTCATTTCAATACGGTGAATTTGTGCATTGGCCATTTTCCTTTGTATTCTCATTTACATTCATGCAATGGACACTTTTGTATGTAATGCAATGCGCAGTTTCTCCTGATGGTCTTTTGGGGGGGAGGAGGCAATGGGATACTTTTGTAACAGCCATGCAAGGCGATTTCTAACTAATAGACAAGCTGACTTCACCCTCAGAGAAGTATCAGCTGCAGTTTTCTCACTCATCAGGTACCTTTTCATTCAATACATGTCTAGTCAATATCAGCCACACGTGCAGCAATGAGATTCAAGTTATTAAGAAAGCTATTAGTAAATAATGAGATTAATGATTAGTAAGATAGACATGTCATTACAGGTTTATAATCTAACATGGAGTCAGACAATTAAACAAAGGTTCACAATGAAGGCTTGAATGACAATCTACTTCTATGGGCCTCAACATTTTTCTATTATAATATAGATGAGAGATAGAACAACAGTCATGACTAAGTAATGATAACTGCTCATTTCCGACTCATGTTTCCCCAAGGTGGTGCCCCAAGATCTCCTCTACATAACCTTAATACAGCCACACTGCTCCACTATCCCTGGACCAGGAGGTAACTCCTCGTAAGAATCACTCATTTAGCTCAAGCACAAAAGTGCCATTAAACCTAAGTTGTATTAACAAACCCATTAAAGATGTGATCAAAATTAAACACATTTGCATGTTCCTGTTTTAATTATATAGTACCAGCTAGCTACCTTGTAGACAATAATGGATATGTTCTGATAGCAAAAGGCTAAAATGTCAAGAGAATCACTGGCCTCTTTTCAGTTATCCTCATGTCAGAAAGTACAGGTTTATTAGCTGGGTCAGAAGATGGCTCAGCTTGACCACCCAGAAAGAACACCTACAGCACTATTCACCTGCAACAAACTGCAAAGAAATGGAAAAAAAATAAAATAAAAGAAAGTAGAGACTATACCAGTCTCTTTCAGTGTAAGTTTTTTTTCTTTCTTTTTTTTCCTTAAAAAAAATTTTTTTTTTAATTTTCAGTTGCTTGTGGGAACTGTGAAAATTTGCTATCCCAAATCAGAAAGAATAGGAACTTTTCAGAGTTTTACCTCACATTGTCTTCTCTACATTAGAGCCAAGAGAGAAAGAAGGAATTACTCATCTGCCTCCTAACAATGTGTTTCTGGGTGCTGCTTACACACATGTAACTGCACTCAACTTCAGTCAGACAGCTTAGCAATCCCTAGAAAAGTACATATGTTAGTCCTCAGCAGTCATATACGTGATAACAGACCTTCTTGTTTCAATGGAAAAGAAAAAGAATACAAGGGAGGAGATAAAGGGATGGAAAAGGTGACAAAACTAGTCCTTAACACCTACCCGCCCTAGGAGGCAAGGGGTGGGGTGGGGTGGGGGTGGGGAAATAACAGTGAAGGCATTCACTTCCTGCAGTCCATAGAGGACACCTTTGTGGGACAGTTGCTTTCCAGCCTGGCAACTGCCATTTCTTATCAAAGATCTTCAACCCACGGGTTTCTTTAATTGTGATTCACGACCAAATTTGCACTTACACACCAGCATCAACTTTCCCAAAGTGTTCTGTCAGGTTTGTACCAGAGCCCCATGGCACAGCTTTGTGGGTTGGTTGTAGAACAGAAGGATTGCCGATAGAGGGAACAAAGAAGGAAGAACATGGTCCCCAAGACTTCCAGAGAGACCAGGCAGTAAGGTTTAAATGGAGCCCGTAGGAAGGCAACCCCCAGTCTGAGCAGGACTCGGGCTTCACGTCCCAGAGCAAGTACTCTAAACCAGATTTAAACAGCTGGAGTTTAAAGATCATCAAGGCAGGAGTCTTATGAGGCAAAACTTAAAAGGAAGAGAATAGCACACTGCAGTAAAATCTTGCCTCATACCCCTCCAAACCAGCATGCCCTTTAAGGCCCAGAAATGTCTCCATCCCAAGCAGGGAGGATCCAGAGGCAAAGCCTCCCCGCCCTCGTCCTGCCTCCATTCTCACACATTGGCTTGGCCATGTGCATCCTGCCCGGCCTGGAAGAAAGTACACTGAAGAAATGGACAGTGTGGCAAGAGTTTAATAATGCATTTATCCTGAAATCCAGCTGAAATGGAATAGGGGAAAAACAGCCAGAAGGTAGGTAATATGCTACAAGTGGAAAAATGGGCCTGAAAAATGAAGTTGAGAAGAGAGAGAGAGAGAGAGAGAGAGAGAGAGAGAGAGAGAGAGAGAGAGAGAGAGAGAATTGGCAAGCTTGGACTAAGCAGGCCAGATGGAAAATGTAAATGGCCTAAGCTGGTGGTGTGGTAGCTGAAAGGGAGTGGCACCCATAGGCTCATGTACTTGAATGTTTGGTCCTGGGATGGTGGACACGTTTAAGAAGGGTTAGGAGATGTTACTTTGTTGGAGGAGGTATGCCACTAGGGGTGCGCTTTGAGATTTCAAAAGCCCATGCGATTCCCAGTTAGCTAGTGCCCTCTCTCTCTCTCTCTCTCTCTCTCTCTCTCTCTCTCTCTCTCTCTCTCTCTCTCTCTTTCTCTCTCTCTCTCCCTCTCTCACTTGTGAATCATGTTAATTCCCAGCCACTGCTCCAGCCCCAGGCCTGCCTGCTGCTGCCATACACCTATACATGATGGCCATGACCTCAACCACTGAAAGTGTTAGCAAGTCCCTAAATTAAACCCTTTTCTTTTAATGTATCGCCTTGTTCAGAGAGCTTTGTCGCTGTAATAGAAAAATATCTAAAACAGCTGGATTAAGTAGAACCCTGTGAGCCACTATTCAACTATGCAAATTACATTTTCTAACACTTGTAATGATCTAGGGACATCTTCACAGTATAATGGACAAGTATAAAATCTTGTTACAAAACAGTCTACAGTGCACATACTCTTTTGTAGTTGAGTTTAAACCTACAGGAGTTTGTATACTTTTTTATACATGAAGGAAAGAGGTAAATCTGGGACAAAGCCAAGAAGACAAAAATATTTTTGAGATGTTAGCATGAGAACTGTGGGCAGTTATATATCTATATAGATATATAGATATATAGATATATAGATTCCAATTGTGATATGGGGGGGTGAGTATGTGCATGTGTGGAAAGCTCTGATTTTTTGTGTCTTTTTGCACTCCACTCATCAGATGAAAACTTGACATGATAATTGCTCACATCTAAAGTTTAAGAACAGTAACACGTCCAACAACCAGAAGACTGTCTTTTCATACTTGATTCTCATTTCCATCCAACCCTCTCACAGTCCCAGTTACAATGATGAAAAATTGTGAAAAATAATGAAGCGGCACTTCAAGCTCTGACAAGGCAACAGTTAAAATTCAGGAAGGTTGGTGTTACTCCTAATTGGCTGACTGCCACTAGAAACTTGGCTTTTTGATTCAGTGTAGCCCACAAAGGGCCCTTTCGCAGACTGACTCATGATCTGTCTGCTCGTTGATGGTCCAGGTATTCATCAAACAATTTAAAGTGGGCTCCATGTACGTGCAACAGCTCAAGTGGAAATTAAATCAGAGTAGCCTAGAAAGAAGAAATGACATCCTGCCCCCACACAAAAACATGTGTTCTTTGGGGGTTGATTCATATAGACTTGTCATGGTGGACCAAGAAGTTATGTGGAAGGTCTGTAATCACTGGGGTTTGCAGCCCACTTTCTCCCGGCATTCCAGTGTCCACTGAGTCAAAGTGACTTTAGAATATGACGGTTGAGCAATAAGCCTACATATAGAGAAAGCACAGCATAAGAAAGCACACAGGTTAAAACAGAACTGAAGTTAGGCAAAAGAAGTTAAAATGTTTGGCACAGATACAATAATACGTGCAGTCATCATCAATCCCCTACCTGGATCTAGCCAAGGGACAGAATATTCTCCACAGTTAAGTGGAGACTAGGGACTTTCACACGAACTCTGGTGTCGTTTGCACATACTTGGCCGTGTCCCCTTGATGGGGAGGCCCGATGGCACTCAGAGGAAGGATAGCAGACTACCAAGAAGAGACTTGATACCCTAGCATCATATTCAGGTGGAGGAGGTCCCCCTCAGTCACAGTCATAGGGAAGGGGAATGAGGTGAAAGCGGGAGGGCTGGAGGAATGGAAGGATGCATGGGATGGGATAGCAAATGAGATGTAATATGAATTACTTTATTTTTCAATAAAAAATGTGTAATAAAAAATAAGTACAATAATAAGCACCCTGGATAAATCCACTACTTAAGAGGATTTTCAGCTGAGTCTAACCAATCCCATTCCAGTTTTAGGCACCAGGGGCCATCCAAGAGGTAAGTGGGACTCCTGTGGCTAAGGAGTGATGCTTAACACCAGAATTTTAACTTTCTATGGGGCTAGGAAAAATAATGTTCAAGGAGCAGCTTCTCTGCTTTGGCCTGGGGTTGTGTTTGTTTGTTTGTTTGTGAGATTTTTGTTTTTGCTTTTGTCTCTGTTTGCTTTGTTTTTGTTGTTGTTGTTGTTGTTTCCGTGTCTTCTCTCCTGTAACCAGAGGATTCTGAGGCAAAGGTATCCTACAAACATTTCTCTTTGCCAGGCCCTTGGGCCCAGGCAGTAAGCAAGGCTTCCATTGGGGAGTCTCTGACATCACTCGAGGCAACCCAGCAGACGGCCCAGTGACAAAGTTTGGAACCAGAACGGCAACCATAGCCTCCCATCAGCTCTCATTCAGGGTGACTTTGGACAAACTATCCAACTCCACTGCAGTTCAGTCCTTCATTTGTAATACGCCAATGTTCTTCCCTCTCTTACTGGGCAGTTGGGGAATCAAATAAAGTCATGAATATAAAAGAACTTTGAAAAACATTCACTCATAAAAATCACAGAATTTTAGAAGGACCTGAGGGACCACTTAGTACAGTCCCTTATTACACAGAAGAGGAAACAGTCCCCAGACGCTTAAATGACTTGAACAAAGTCAAACAGAAGCAGGCCTGTTGTTTGAGTCAAAGTACAATGATCACAAATTAAGCTCCAATGTGCATGCAAATACCTTACTGATTTTCTTTCAAAGGAATGAGAGAGAGAGAGAGAGAGAGAGAGAGAGAGAGAGAGGGAGGGAGGGAGGGAGGGAGGGAGGGAGGGAGGGAGGGAGGGAGAGATCTCAAGTTCAAGCAAGAGTTGAAGAGCATGTTAATGGTTACTCTGTTGAGAAGGCTGTGGCCAAATTATCCTCCTTATTTCATGCCAAGTTAGCATCTTTCTATACTAGAAAATGTGAAGGGAGTTCCTAAGAGAAACTGTCTTCCACCCTATTCACCATCTATCCACACAGCCATTGACTCAGCACTTGCTGCTCTGAACAACAAAACTGAGAGATTATGAAATTTTAATATTTATCTTGTACTCTCTTTCCTTCCACACACCTTCTGAAGCAAAGGTCAGTTTCATGGGGACATATATTTTATGGTAATGATAGTCCTGTGACCCAGAGTTTTCACTGCTTGTGAGTTCTTCCACCTAAAGCAAGGACCAACCCCACTTTAAATCCCTTTTGTCTATAGCCTTGGTAGAGTGTGCTGGACTGCCTAATCTCTACCATGAAGAGTGAAATTCAAAGGTGGCTATGTCCTTTATTCTGTCCCTTTAATTCTGAAAAGCTAAAGTTGGAAATTCCACACAAATCATTCAGATTCAAGCCTGCTGCAGTAGCTCTAGTTTTCAGATACAAACCCACTTAAAAAAAAAAAAAAAAAAAACAGCGCCAGCGCCATTCCTTTTCATCTTCCCCCTGCCCAGTCACGCAAAGGAAACCCAATCGGTTCTAAGTTATTCTCCCATCCTTATCTGTGCCCTAACCTCCAGAGAATTTTGTAAAAACCTTGAACTGGAGAATTTTGTAAGATCGCAGCCTCGTGTCCAGGCCATCCATCCTGCTATTTGCTCCCGTTTTTATAAGAAAGGTCAATTTTCATCATCCCACGGGCAGAGCCGGTAGAGAGGAGCAGAGTTCACAATTGCCATCTCTGAAAGCATTCCACAAAAATAGCACCTTTTCAGCGAGGTTTTTACAATAATTGGTTGGCAGGACATTTGAAAGAACTTGACAAAGAGCCATTATAAAAATCTTTATGAAGATAAGGCTGCAGAATGCATGAGCAGGGGTCTGAAAGGTGAGCGCTTACTCTATGTCCCCTCCTTCCTCGGCCTCCTGTACAAATCTGAGATGTCCTCACGGGCGCAGCTAGGCACCTCAGCTCTATGCCTGTACCTGCTCTGCATTTCCCCCCTAAAATATGGCAGTTAACAACAAAGTATTTAAAATTCAAAAGTAGTCAGGATTTAAGTCAAATATGAATTCCTAAAAATTATTTTTAAAACAGACTTTGAAGTGAGATATTTTTCTTTGTCGAAAAATTGTTTCCAAATTCACAATTTCTGAATTTGATATATGGCAATCTGTCCAAACATCAAAAAATTTAAACTTTTAAAATTCCTCACATTCTTGGGTTACCAAACCAAGACTTGATGTCATTTATATGCCTCTTCAGCCAACACTGTGGTTAATGTCGGTCTTGGCATGATCCATCTGTCAATGGAAGTACAGCGTAAATGACTAAGAGACTGTACATCACATGCCAGGGATATTGAGCAATCGCCAACCTTACGTACTCTGACTGAACTCAGCCCAAACATGTTCTTCATCAACCAGAGTACATATTAAGCACACCCCTGTAATATGTGCATTTCTGCTGTATAGACAAGACACAACACCACATTGCCTAAGACAGTAAACACTGCAATAGAATAAAAGCCCATGAAGTAGACTGAGGACATGCCCCAACATGAATGCCAGTTCCAATTGTACTTCTATACATTTATCTATGTTTCCATTGTATTAATAGGAGAAAGTCAAGGTAATTTCATCCTCACTTGGCTAACTGCCTGATGTTTGTCTGACTTTTCATGTCCTAGCTAAGTTCTAGATTTGATTTCATGCAACATATTATACATTGTATTCTGGAAAGTTTATACTCAATTATATATTTATAGCCTGACAAGTTTATCTAGGAAATTTTGTGGATTCATATTAAAATGTGCTATGTAACATGTTCTTTATTTGTTCTACTTAATTTAAATGGAGTATAGATAGACCACTATTACTTTTCTCTTTAGTTTTGTGCAATTTATTTCACCACTAAATGCTCAATAAACTTTATTAATTAACTGCATATAAATTACAGGCATCCCAGCAGAAAGTAATAAATAATACTGATAGTGTGAGATGCTCTGAAAAACTTGAAATTAGCCTCTAAAGAAACAGCAAGGTTTAGTAATAAATTTTCAAAGGAAAATAGGACAAACACACAGTAACTCCTGTCTTTAAAGAAAACGCCTATTTATTTTCAACCAAACAGTTCTAAATCGAGAGTGTTTTCTATCTTTTTACTGATCACTCACATTAACCAACTGGTCCTAGTTATAATCTAATTCCTCTAAATCTCCAGGAGGCTTTGTCAAGACCTAAAGATAGTAGGCCAACAATTCAACCTTTTAATAAATAGACTGAAATGCCTAAGCGAAGGTTTATGCCAGCCTCTTACTTAACATATATATAATCTGCTGTCTTGGGCTGCAGTTTTAGAAAATTAACAACATAAAGAGTTCAGATGGAAGAAAGTCTGTAGGAAGATTAGAGTAACTCAGGAAATTAGTGTCCTAAGGGGAGCCATTATAGAAGCCTAAGTTGAGAATATCTCAGAACAGACAGGAAGCGTCTGTAAATTATATGCCAACTATATGCAAATATGCATGATACGGCCGTAGGGAGAGTTCTAGATGAGGCCTCATCACCTGATGCTTCTGTGGTTTCTCATTTCACAGCATTTAGCTACTAATATCCTTTCACAGACGTAAAAATACAGTGACCTTTTAAACCAGATTTTAGTTAAAGCCAGGCATACTTTAAGTACCATTATTAGAAAAATCCAAGGGATTCAATGTAGCCACAGACATTCATAATGGAAAAAAATTGTTCTAATAGTGGTAGAGTTCCACAGGAGTTACACCGAAATAGTGTTAATGTTTTAAAAGAAAATTCACTCAATACTAAATACTAAGCAGTAAGCTAAGTGCTTTACATTTTTCTCTCATTTGTATTAATCATCCTCAAAACAGGGCCCAGGCATTGGGAAAAGCTTCTACCTTGATGTTGCAGACACAGATGCTATACTGTTTTCAGAAAGATTAGGGCAGTGGTCCAGGTCTGATAGTTAGCACTGAAGGCCCTGCTCTCATCAGATCTGAAAAATCCACACACTCTGCCACTCTTCTATGCCACCACCCACACAGGGAGCCAAGGGCAGCAAACTTAATAAATAAGGAGTGAATTCACGACATGTAGTGATTCCTAAGCTGGCTCTAAGACCAAGACTCCTTCATTATCTTTCTTCTTTATGGGTGATGTGGGTAATAGTGGGAGAAATCAGATAAAAGGATTGTCCCTACCTTGACTTCCTTATCAATATATTAAAAAATTAAGAAGATACAAATTCATACTGCCCTTCAAATCTTGATCTTATTGTAAAGCTAAAGAAAAACAGAGCATGAATAGATCCGAATTCCAGCAAATGCTGCTACCTTTATTCCCTCAGTCACAGATGTCTCCATTTTATTTTTCTGTTCATAAAATTCATAATTAAAATTGCAAAGAGCAGCCTAATCTGTCCCTTCATTTTAGTGCCTCCATACATCACTGGTTCTGCTGACCTAATAAAAAGAACTCATCTTCCCCATATCAATTGATGGACCAAACCACTGATTAGTGAGTGTCCGTTTTGTATATGGATTAGGAATGTATTTAATATATCAACCCCATTAGCTGCTTAATGCCATTTTCAAGACTATAAAGCATATTCAAAAGCCCATTCTACCAACTTCCTGACAATGCCACAGTCCAGGTCCTGATTCCTCCAACTCATTAATTCTTTTGTGTTTTTTAAATACTTTCCAAGGCACTCAGGAAAGTCAGAGAGAGTCATGAGAGGCCAAGAGCACATACACACACACACACACACACACACACACACACACACACACACACACACACACACACCTTTCCTCTACTTCACATTTTTCACAGATCATTTCATTACAAATGGCATGAGTGGACTGAAGCAACTCACACACAAATAAAAACCTAAAGTCTCCCCAAACATGTTATGGACAAGCCATTGGAAATGTCCTGTCCAATGGATTCGAGGCTTTAGAATGTGGAGGTGGGGACGGGAAAGCCTCTCCCAGGCTCAGTCTCTAGCTTTGTTAATAGCTTGCCAAGGATGTTTCATCTGCTCAGGGGCTGCTGCAAACCCCATGAGAGTCACGTTTGTATGACATGAAGCCAGCTACTGCTAAGTGAGGTCTAGGGAATAATTAGAAAGAAGGTATTTTGACTTTTAAATATTCTACTGTCTTTAAGTGGTTTAAATAATTTCTCCATGTAAGTGCCACCAGGGAGAGCAGGGTGTCAGCCACAGAATGGATGTTGCTGCTAACAGCCAACAGCTGGGAAGGGACTGAGACAATACCCCCTGCTTTGCACTGCTTTCCTGGTATCTAGTGCTGTACTGTCTCGGGCATCTAGCAGCACGACATGGGAAATGAGAACTCATCCATCTGCTTGTCAGGAGCTCGGCAGGCAACCCTTGTATAAGCATCCCAGCTCGACCCTGGCTGAGTTGGACCATGACCTGATAGGAAGGCTTTCAGGGGGGAGAGGCCTTTTATGGTAATTAATCCTCCAGGAGGCACAGTCCCCAGTGTCACCTGTGCATAAAAGAAACAAGTGAGAAATTCCACCATTCTAAAACCTTCACAAAAATTAGACAAAAAAAAAAAAAAGGCTACAGCAAATTAAATAATTTTTTTTTTAAAAAAGCTGTGTTGCTGTAAGGATGCACAACCGTTTTCTGGACAATTCAGTTGGCTTTCACTGAGTCATTTCCATCAAATGAAGACTTCCTTCTGCAACAGAAATCCTCCGGATCAGGGGCAGACTCTTCACGATGCATCTTTTGCTACTGTCCTTTATGTTATAAATGTCATTGTTCATATTAAAAGTTCCCCCACCCTCACCTTCCTCAGTGCCAGTATCTGCATATTGATAGCCATGTCTTCTTTTCTTCCACCTGGACTGTCCTATGCCACCAGATTAGCTCACCAAAGTACACTCTGATGACTTAACACCCTTATTCTTACTCAAAAAAAAAAAAAAAGTTCAGTGGCTAACTGTAAAACCGACCTTAGCCCATACGAGCTCCTGGCTACATGTGGCCCCAGCCCAAAGCAAAGCACATTTGCTACATAAATTCATGGGAGAGTAAAAGACTTCCAGGTTAGCTGTCAAACCACATGCACCCCACTTCTGCTATGCACTTCCTACTCCCTTAAATTATCTGACAAATAGAAAATTAAAGCTAAAGATCACTCGAAATTAAGCTCACATGACAAAAAAGAATAGTTACTGTTTTTCATCAGGGCAAACGTCAATAATTTAAAAGTTGGAGAGGCTGTAAGAAATAGGCTTCTCGGTATGAGAAGCCACCTATGAGTCATTGGCAGGGAGGCCCCAGAGGTCTCCAAAACAGCAAAGACTGTTGCCATCACTCTTGATTACCAGCTATAACTACATGGTAATAGCCTGTTGCTGAAGACAATGCGTGCTTTGGTTGCAGGAAATAGAACTCTGAGTAGGAAACTTCATCCCTATGTGTAACTCTCATAGTGCCAGAAGGTGATATTCAGGTGCTGAGGGTGAAAAGACACAAGGATCATACTCAATGCTGCCCCTACACCTTATGATACTAACATAGACACCAGGCAAGATGACTGTCATGGGGTGACTACCTTGTTTCTGATTGTATTTGAGGCCTGTTCAACACCAGCTAATTTTATACCAGGCACTGTAACCTTGGTCAAAAGCCCATGGCTGGGAAGGTCATGGGCCTTATGGTAGAACCTGATATTGTCATCTCGCTAAATGGTCATGTTGTCAAGTTCCTTTCTAATTGTTTATGTTTATGACCTGAAATGCTCTCAAGTGTAAGTCATAGATGGTTTGTTTTCCAGTAAGCTGTAGCCAATACCGTGATGCATAGCTGATCAAAGTGCTGAAAAGACATTGTGTGCTTGGCCCTAAATTGGACATATTTATCAATACCTCATCCATGCCAAGGCTCAGGGAACATTGTGCAAAGGAAGCTAAAAATAATAATAATAATAATAACACCTAGAAGATGGGGAAGAGTTCTGTGAAATGCTGTCTTCTGGACATGGCATGGCTATCACAGTCGTGAACTCAAATCAGTGAATACTTGTACAAGTCCTACAAAAGATCAAGACAGTCAAAATTCCTGAGTAGATGATCTCCAGGCCCAGGCTTCAGGGGGAAGAGAAAACAACAAGAATGTTGGAAGCAAGAATGTTGGAAGGAGAAAGTACTAGAAATATACACAGGGGAAGTCGGAAGAGCAAAATAAAGGGTGAATATGATCTTATTTCATTGTACACATATGTGAGATTCTCAAATAATTTAAAAAATAGCATTCTCATAGATTGGTGATAGAAATATAAAGTCAGACAAGCCATTTACAATAGATGATGTATAGTGCATTAATATGTGAGTGCAGTATATATGTCTGTAGATTTTTTAGGAGAGAAAACCAGAAAAATTGAGAAAAACGAGTGGCAATGCCTTCTCTCACACATCAGTGGTTACATTCCCACAGCCTCTGCGATGTCGCCTCTTGTCTTCCACATGCCTCCACTCTTTTCATCTACGTCTTTTTTTTCCTTTGTGCCACCCATGTTGTTAAATCCTTATAGCAGTTGAAGTTACTCTTTCTCAAGTAGTTAAAAAAACAAAAAACAAAAAGATGGCAAGTAAGAATTGGATTTCCCCCCCCCCTGAATTCTCCTTCTGACCATGTCATGTGGCAGACAGAAAGATGGACCATTGAAACCTGAATAGTTTAAGTGCAAGTGGGCAACCTTCCCTCTTCCAACATCCTCTCCAGCCGCCATGTTCTTCGTGTGCGTTTCTAGTGCTCTGAGCAAACTCGCCCTACCACATTTTGAGTAAATCTGGTATTCTACTTTCAGTGTAAGCCAGCTATTGTTAGTTCCTAATCCATGACCATTCTAGACACAAAAGATAAGTGGAAAGAAAACCAAAGATATAAAAATGTAGCGAGTCCTTACATGTGTCATGTGATAGTTTATTCCCTCCAAAGCCTTGGGAGATGGTTACTTAGATCTCCCTATGCACAGAAAAATTGAAGAGCCTTGCCTGTTCCTAAGTGATTCTACAAACAATAGGCAGCTAATAATTGCAAGGGCCGGGATGTAAATTACAATTATGTCTGATATAAGGCTAGTTTTATTTTACTTTTTGCTGCCTATCTTGCCAGAAGTCAAAATCCTGGAGCATAAAACCCATTCGAAATACTTATTTATCCTAGACTAGCATTCATTTACAGAGACCGGCATGACATGTCTCATGGTTGGTGTAAGATCTGGACGTGAACCTTCTTGCTGGCTCCAAACCTTCCCATTCATCATATCCTAGAATAGAGAGATAGACTTGATTCAGGGAAATCCTAAACAGAATGTTAGGTAAGGGGAATCAATCTTTATACCTAATTTTATATAGAGTTGGTGGATTTTTCTTTCATTATCTGCTGTGAAATCTAGCACAAAACAATGGAAGGCAGGCATGGAAAGGCGTAACAAGAGTGGCTCTTTCCTCACATTTCTTTGGAAGTTTTAGGTCCTGAGGAAGAATGAGTAAAAACATGAGGGGTATGAAGAGGGTAGATCAAGGAAAAGTATGCCATAGTCTCAAAGTGTAAAATAACCAAAAAGGAAATTTCCATTATAAAAGTTAAGCCTGAGATTAAAACGATCTGATGGCATTCTTAATATTAATACATTAAAATTTTACTACGATATTTTTGTATACAAAGACACTTTTGATTTACTCACCTGAACAAAACTTACAGAAGGGCCTGATATGATTTTTAAAAAAAATCACACTGAACTGTCATCCTAAGGAAAGTTACACACGTACTCGTGAGTCACCTCTGCATTGCTCAGTCTGGTTAAGGATCTATGTTTCATGCACCTCACGGCTACTCTCCCTTACAAAGGACAGTCAGTAGATTTCATTTGTGAATCTAATTATGCAACATGTATTTGTGGCAAATCTGACCATTTATTGTTTCCTGCCATGTTTTGCACAGACACACAGACTTCTTAAGCGGAGCTGTAACTTGCTCCCCATCTTTTTTCTTTCACCCCTACACTTCCACCCCATTTCTATGTTTCTGCCTCCACAAACTTAATTTCTTTCACTATCCAGGAGCCCCAGTGGCCAAGTTTAGTAGACTAAAAGCAGAACTGAAGTTATTAGCAGGAAAAAAAATCAGCGCATGCATTTGCATTGATGTTTCTAGAAGAAGATGGCACGACAGAGCACAATTACACATCTTTCCAAATTAAACTGAAAACGCAGTTCAACGTTTCAAAACTCTGGCACTCAAAGTTGTTTCCTCTGTTGGTGAAACTGTAATTATACTATTGGGCAATTTAATTAATTTTGTGTTTTATTACAGAAGTTCATGATTCTGCCTAAACAGAGTTAAATTAATGGAATATAAATCAGTTTGTCACATATCCAAGAAATTTTGTGAACAGTGTTTGCCTTTAGTTTATAAAAATCTAGAAAATCCTTCACATGATAAAATTAATCCTCCTCCTTTTGTGTCTCTTCATGTAGAAGTGAGGTAAAAATGCATAAAGGTTTTTTGTCCTCATTAACCACTTTGCCTGAAGAATGCTAAAATTTTTAGGTAAGCATTAATTTAATAGACCACAGGGACATCACAAAATGTTCATTCTTCTTAAAAAAAAAAAAAACCTCAAGAAAGTCATGAATCAAGGAGTATATGAAATCTACTATGTGATAGAGGAATTATTTTATATCATTTTAGATTCATAAATAAAATCCCAAGATAACAATCAACACAGATTCAATTCTGAAAATGGAAGATGCACTTTGTTCCTGCTTAATCTTACCTACAAATTCCATTTCCAGTCTTATCTGTCACGCAATGTTATTTGTTCTAATGAATATGATTTAATCTGCTAAATGTGCAATGTTTTATTTATGTCCTACCCAAACTATTGTAACACAATCCCCCATCTCTGTCTCTGTCTCTCTCTCTCTGTCTCTCCCTCTGCGCCCCGCTCCCTTCACTAACTATGGGCTATTCTTGTCAACAAGAATATTAAGAACATTATACCAACTTATAGACTTGAAAAAGTTAGCTAACTTTGGAGCACCCATGTATAGATAGCTATATAATCCTGAATTGATCATTATTTCATGATTCCTTGCACAACTTTCCTAAGTAAAACTATGAGGGACTAGTCAGTCTCCTTATAGTATCATTGTTCATATTTCACATCAGCTGAGTCTCACATATTAAATAGCATTAGCTATATAATTGCATTAGCACAACTATTTTATTTTTTTTGTAACTCAGCAGGTTTTCATAATTTTTAAAATACTCTAATTTTAAGCTACAAAGATTGCTCAGCAGTCAATAGCACACATTCCTATCTTAAATTAATTTTTATTTTTATTTCATGTACATTGGTACCCTGGTGTTTTGCCTATATGTCTCTCTGTCTGTGTGAGGGTGTCAGATTCCCTGGAAGTAGAGTTACAGACAGTTTCGAGCTGCCATGTGGGTGCTGGGAATTGAACCTGGGTCCTTTGGAAGCACAGCCAGTGCTCTTAACCACTGGGCCATCTTGCATACATTCCTCTTGCAGATGACCTGACTTTGCATCTCAGCACCAACATCAAGTGGGTCACAGTCACCTTTAACTCCAGCTCCAGAGGATCTAACGCCCTCTTCTGGCCTCTATAGGCACTGCATTCATGGGCACAAAACCACACAGAGAAATACACACACACACACACACACACACACACACACACACACACACAGAGCACTGGGAGACAGAGGCAAGCAGGTATCTGAGTTCAAATCTAGCCTGGCCTACTGGACAACCAGAGAAACCCTGTCTGGTGGCAGAGGGAGAAGGAGGAGGAGGAGGAAAGAAAAGGGGTTAAATGAGACCATCTTTAGTGTGACATTAACAACTGCTCTGACAATCCAACTTAGCTGTTTAACATTTAACAAGAAATGGATCACTCTAGCCTAAGCCATCTTTTGCTCTTAAAGGAATTGATTAGAATAACTTCTTAATCTTATAGATCTGGAAAAATGCTTTAAGTTAATTAATTGACAACAAAATGGCCGAAATGTCTGCCTTTTTCTGACAGGAACCTATACACAGAAGAAACGGATAAAATAACACGCATCTAGCTTTTGCCATCAGCCTAAGAAGCAAGAAAGGGGTAAGCAAATAGTTTTTTGTGGCATTCACCAGGAGCTCCCTCTAAGGAGAATGCTTCAGAAATGCACTTATGTGCAATGGAGAGAATGCCGAGAGCTATAAGACCAAATGGACCAATGAAATGGGTTTACCTGCCCTCTGAGCCTCCCTTCAACTGTTCTTGAAAAAGCTGGGCAAGAATTAGGGCATTGAAAAACATCTTTCCAGTGAGAGAGAAAAAAAAATGATGTGTGACTAGCTCTCATTTTTTCAGCTGTGTTTAGCATATGGGCCTCCAGGCCAAACTGTTCCCTGTGCCATGATTTCTGGCTGCCTTACCTCAGCACTGGCTTGATTAGCACACCAACTCTGACCCATCTGACCTACACCAGGCACACACTGACTCTATGTGGGACCAAGGGCTGCTCGTTTCCCTTGTTTTGTAAGAGGCTGTGAAGTTGGCTAAGAAACGTAAACCACGTACATAGATCAGAGAAGAGGAGACCCTTCTGCTTTGTTTTATGCACTGGGAATAAAGCTCCAGCCCTGAAGCAAGTGTGGTACCTCAGAGATGACCTCCCAGCCCTATTTTTTCCCATTTGCATCAGTAACATAGTGTGGCACATCCCCCAAGACCACCAGGCATGAAATCCTCTTTTATAGATAAAGAGTCTGAAACACCTCTTAAAAGACATTTTGGGGAACAAAACAAAACTAAAAAGCCAAAACATTGTTCCTTCACAGTATAAAAGTCCACCTTGAACAAAAAAAAAATTCATTGGAGCTTTGTAGATGTAAAAGAGTCCCTGATATGCGTACCGGGCTTGGAAGTGTACTTAGACTAAAATCTAATGTGTTTGGATAACTAAGAGCTTATTTAGAAAGCAGTGGGGGTGGGCTACAAATGGAAAATCAGAAACTATCAGTAAGGAATATGCTGAACTTTCCCATGTAAGTGGTACCCTTCTCTTAGCACCACTTACATGGGAAACTTCAGAGTCTATGTTCTGATGCTCAGGGCTTCTGCCCACCAAGAGTCTGCAGTGATAGGAGCCAAGTGTTGTTTGATTAGCTTTCAAGTACTGATGGATGAAAAGTAAATATGAAGTAGCATATCATTAACTCACTCTAAACAGCATGCCTTGTGTTTAGTGTGTCGTTTACAAATTCACAGGTCTCAAAGATAGGTTACTAGGCCTTTACTTCCAACGTCTAGAACATAAACTTGTCTTTGTTTATAAATAATCAGGAAAAAAAGAAATACGCTGAAATCAAACCAAAAACAAAATGTTTCTACCAACCTCCATCATATCAAGTAAGTAAGTAGAAAAGGGCAGCATAGCTCAAATTAAATGTCTCATACAATCAGAAATTTGTTTCTTCCTGAATTTAATTTAATATGGTTTTATAGATTTGCACGTACAATTTTATGGTTAATAGAAAAATCAACTACTTTTGTTTTGGCCCAGTTTTTTAGCCTAAAATCAAATAGACCAGAAAAAAGTTATGCTTTCAAGCCTGTCACGTTCCTCCTCCACCATGATTCACTGGTCCCTGGCATGTCATGTCTGGCCTGGACGAGAAGCAGATGTCATTCCAATAAGACCTCTGTTTCCTTGAACCTGCAGCTCCATTCATCATTTTTTGTCAGATGCTGAGCACACACAGCCACTTGGACCAGAATCAAGGACCCACAGCCTTTGTGGATTCTAAAGGGAAAGGGAGATTACTTCATAAGATTCCTCAAACTGTGGGAACTTTAAAATCAAGAAATACTGATGCACAATTACAACATTCATTCATTATTACTACCAGTCCAAAGATCAACAAGTTGGTCAGCTGCTGCAAGGATGATCTAGAATTCTTGCATCCCTTACAAACAGCTTGACTTGGAGTAAGGTGACTCTCACACTGTGTAACGGGCAAGCAGTAAAGCAATATGAAACCCTGCTGCCCTTACCTTCTCCCTCTAGCAGATAAAAGTCAATAGTCTTGAGTTCTAAGTCCAGTATGTGTAAACCAGGTTAAGTCATTTAACTATGATGTGCCTCCACTTCTCCACATATAAAATCACCTGTCCATACCCACATCATCTCCTTTCCACTGCAGAGCTAAGATTAGATCTAGAAAGGCACCCAATGTGCACCATTCCAGAAAATAGCCCCTTTGTATAGGGTTTGGCAAATAAATGATTGGCAAAGAAATAGACCCGCCCCCAAGACGTACGGAAAGAAAGCCTCGCCATTTCATTTTTGTTTGAATAAATGAAAATCACACCACTGAACATTGTAACAACCACTTACTACTTTATAGGTTAGTAGCTTCCAACAGCACCTGATATTAAACATTGGTCCAAACCTTTTTGGAAGAAGTAGCGAAATGCAGACACTGATAAGCAGCAGGCAGTTTCTTTCCAACTTGTGCTCACAGATTGCTTGGAAATGTTAACACTACAATCTAGAACATTGTTGCTCGTATTCTCGCCCTTTCTGGGAAGTGCCACTTTCTCTAGATGCCAATGGCAAGCCAGGCTGTAGCGCTGTGCAGATGGTGTGCAGACAGTGGAAGATGTGCATTCATTGTGAGCTGGACTGCCCTGGCTTAGAGACAAAGCAATACCTTTTCCCTTTTGCTGAAGCCCTAACAGCCTTAATCTCCATGAAAAGATCTGCTCATTCCATATTTCAATGACACCACAAAGGAGAAGAGGGACAGAGAATACTCATCAGACACGATACGCAGGACATCAATTTCCTTCATGCCTAGAATACTATGCCAACTGATGAATGTTGTAGGATTGCTATTTTAAAATGGGTACAAATTGATCTTTGATTTAAGCCAATTTGTTTCCTATAGTACAGTTCTGCAAGCACTGCACTAGTTCCCTTTTTATTGCATTTAGTTCTAGGAGAATTAATTACATACTTCATGGAATAATTTGTTGATCCATTTCAAGGTTACCTCTCACAATATAACACAAATATGCAGCTTTTCATGCCCAGGGTGCATGCTATAATGTATAACTACTCAAATGATGAAGTCTGTAACATAGATTAGAGTTCTAGACTCATATACAGTTATTTTCATGTGTCTAATCCCTGTTTCTAAAGCACAGCTTACCATGAGAGCAATATAAACACAGCAACTTCAAGTAAAGATGGCTGCTAGCTATAGAAACCACCAAAAAGATGGAATGCCAAAAAGCTCAAATTTTGCCCCTCTGAATGTCAAGTCCAAATGTTGGGGACACCAGTAAGCACAGACACTAATAAACACTTTGATCATCTTTCCTACCTTTCCTAACAGCCAGACACTTCACTCTACAGTCACCTTTTCCATTCATAATTTTTAATACATCACATGCAAAGGAAGGAAAGATATATATATATATCAGGGTCAGAGAGAAGGACTAACTGCCAAACATATACCTCTTAGGTGCAGAGATCTTCATCTTTGTGATGGATAGTTGTGTGTCAACTTGACACAATCTAGAGGTACCTAGAAGGAAGGACCCTCAGCTGGGAAAATGCTCCCCTAAGATCTAGATATATAGAGAGCCAAGCATGGTGACACACCCCTTTAATCCCAAAACTCGGGAGGCAAAGGCAGGTGGGTCTCTGTGAGTTCAAGGCCAGCCTGGTCTACAAAGCAAGGTCCAGGACAGCCAGCACTACACATCAAGAAACCCTGTCTCAAAAAATCTAGCTATAGAGCATTTTCTTAATTAGCAATTGCTGAGGGAGACGCCTCGCCTGTTGTGGGTATGCCATCCTTCAGCTTGTAGTCTTGGGTTCTATAAGAAAGCAGGTTGAATAAGCCATGGCGAGCAAGCCAGGAAGCAATACTCCTTCGTGACTTCTTCTTCAGCTCCTGGTTTCATGTTTTAGACCTGCTTGAGTTCCTGTCCTGACTTCCTCCAGTGATGGACTGTGATCGGGATGTGTAAGAAAAATTAACCCTTTCTTCCACGAATTGCTTTTGGTCATGGTGTTTCATAACAGCAATAGTAACTCTAACTAAGAAAATCTTTATCTGTGAGGACCCCAAATTCTATGATTGCACTAGTCATTACAAGATAAAGCACAAAATGAAGTAAGAACTTGGAAAAGCTGAAGAGTTATATAGAAGAAACATGTTACACAGTGCATAGGAGTATTTTCCACTTTATGTTATAGCAGTTATAATCCTCCTAAAACTCTATAAACACCAAAACAGAAAATTGTCTATTAGTTTACCCATATAAAGGGAACTAGAAGTCTTTTTAAATGGACACACTATTCTAATTTTTTTATTTTAGAATCAAATGTTTTAAAAGCATAATCTTCATGCTATAGCAGAATAGCTGGTCACTTTTGGAATTTGGTGACACATATACTTTAATTGTCCTCACAGCAACTGAAAATCACACAGTTCAGATATTCTTCAGCTAAGGGAACTTAGTAAATAGAGGAATTTAAATTTCCTTAAAGCAGATAGTTCTTTATGAACCCTAATAAAACCCTGCTTGCCCATATTTTACTGCAGAAAACAATCCTACTGCCCTATGCAAGGGTTTGGATACATAGCCACACTGGAAACCAAGACATTGATATGTTTTCCCAAAATATTTGCTAGTTATGAAATTTGTTTGAGGCTTCCTTTGGCTGTTGATGTCTAGTTTTGTTTGTTTGCCTTTTTTCTGCTAATTAAAATTTCAGAATGCTTTTCAGATGTTGACTCACTAAAAAGGTAGGAGTTCAAGTCAACTGTTTAGCTCATTGGAATGAGTAATGACTAATGACGTTCTAATAACAGTTTCTAAATATAGAAAATGCAGTTGAAACACTGGGTCTGCCTCTCTCTCTCTCTCTCTCTCTCTCTCTCTCTCTCTCTCTCTCTCTCTTTCTCTCTCTCTGTCTCATTTTTTCCTCCTCAGCTAATTCAACAATAAAGCATCTTTAAGAAAAATGGTGTGCTTTCTATCTTTAGGTTCATTTCTGGTGAGTTACATTAGCTGTGTGAAAGGCAGAAGTCTGCATAAATCAGATGTCTAGGGTGTAATATCTGACAAGATTTCCCCCAAAAAAAGCCAAATATGGAATACACTCATTTTTTGAACTTCAGGAACAGCAATCTGCCCTGACACTTCCTACCAAGAAATAAGGATCCAGTTAATTTCTTGAAATTGCATTTGAAAAACCAAAAGAACTTGTGAAGTGATTCTATGCTCAGTCCCCAGAACCACAATATCCTGTCCCCAAGTCTTTGAAATGTTTTATCATGCATCAATTGTCAGAAGAAATTTTGGAGAAATTAAGAGGAGGCTACATGATGCATATTAGAAAAACAGGTCAAGCCACTGAATACAAACATGGAACAATGTGTTCTTCGCCCCACTTGTCATCACTGGGATGATTGCCTCTGCTTTAGAGACTAATTGTTTGAATTCCTTACCATGAGAAAACTCTGAATTAAAGTGTGAACAAATTACTCATCCAGGTAAGATAACCCACTCACAATCTTAGTATTAAGGTCTTCTGGATCCCTAAAATGGGATATGTTAATATGGTGGCTATACTAAAGATGGCACACGCCTATATAATCCCAGTTTTCCATGCTCTGAGGCAGAAGCATGCAGGCTGGAGGCTACCCTGGTCTACACAGTGAGTTTCCAGAGCAGTGCCACATACCAAGGAAAGAATAAACTATGATGCTAAAGAAAAAATATGTCTTTGAAGTATATAATTAAAAAATGACATGATGCAGACTATTAAATAGGACTATAGGTGTAGCTATATATATATGATGTTTCATTAGTAATATTGACAAAAAAGGCTGTAACAGAGAGTTGTATAGGCTTGTCAGCCTAGAAAGCTGGAATTCATAGAAGCAATGCATGACAATGCAGACTCCATGTTCGATGGGTAGGAGGGCAAAATCTGGGAAAATAAGCCTTTGACTCCATTTTAAGTTATTCCATAGCTAACTTGAAGATTGTTTTTACTTTTACACACACACACACACACACACACACACATGCACTCATGCGTGCATGCGCGGATATATCTCTTTACTTGAGAAGCACTGAAAAAGGCCATTTTTCTGAGTCCTACATTTACTTCCCTAAATTGTCCCATCCTCCAATATCAGTGAGTGGCTCCCACCTCGTCTTCTCATATTGTCTTTTCCCATGACTAGTCATAATACTCAGATTTTAATTTAAACTGTCACAAGATTAAAAAAAAAAAAAGAAAAGAAACGCAGACTGCTTTTCATGAGTAATTTCACAGTGGTAGACTCTACATGAGTTCCTTAGGACCCTGAAGCCCAGTGGGAAGGAACGCATGTGACAGTGAACACTCTTCTTAACCTACAGAACATTCTTCTATTGTCACAACTAAACACTCATAATCAACCTGTCTCAGTTACCCATTTGAACATTGCATTATATGTAAGTTCCTCCACTTTATCATCCAAACCAGCACACTTTACAATACAACAGGAGGTATCCAACTTATGCAAGAGGCAGAAAGTAGAACCACTCTAAGTCAACGGGATGAGTGCTCACCTTATCACATGAACTGGGTCACTGATGAATTATCACACATTTGCTCAAAGAGAATCAGTTCTTCTGACACTAAGAGAATAATAGCCTAGCAGCTTTTGAAAGAGAGTGATCTAGAAATCATTGCTCAATAAGCAGAATAATCTCTCAAAGACAAGCAGAAAACTTGCTCATCTTCCCCAAATTAGTTGTCTAGCTCAAGGTCAGTAAGGAAAAGAAATTCCTCCCCGATGCTGACAAAGCCATCTGTGCTTCAGAAATGGCTGACAGGTGCCTCCAGAAGAGGCAATCAAATGTCATTAACAATCAAAATCATGACAATTAAATACAAGGATGTACCAGGGTCTTATTATCCAAATTGCAATGAAAAGAATTCAAACCCCTTCTCTTCTCAAAGAAAGCAGCAGTTGCTTTAATTTCCAAGACCATTGGCTGCTGCTAAGGATCCCAAATCTTATTTTCTGGAGAATAATACACAGAAAAGAAAAAACCACAGATAATAATTGGAAAGGAAAGAGCTCCCCCCAGTTCTTTCAGGAGCATAGTCTTCTCTCATTGCAGATTTCCATCCAGGCCATTTTAATGGCTAAGGAAATGTATTCTGGGAATACATCCTGGCATTTTTAAAAGTTCAGAGTTGAAAGCACACATTCTATAAATAAGTCTACAATGAAGTGCTAAAGGTTTATTTCTGATTTCTTATTTCACAAACTAGGAACTAGGCATAAAAATATGGGGCCATAAAATGCTTTAAAAGTAGATTACTAGAAACTAATAGAACATATTAGTATCCATTGAGCCAATGATGGCTCAAATGGCATTTTGAAGTCTTGCACAGCATATGAACATGACCTTCATGTGTACCATTTACAGAAAGCAATTTTATTTACATTTTTAAATCCACATAAAGGTGAAAGATGATACTGCTACAAAATGGAACATTTAATTTTTTGCCCCAAGGCACAACTAAGCTCTCCCAAGGTCAAATGTAACACAAGACTGAAATGAAACAGACTTTCCCATCATCTCCTGCCAGAGATTTCCACATTGGCCAGGAAAATCTTGAATCTACTTTTATTCTTAGTAAATAGAAATAGTTCTGGGCTCTATATAAACCTCATAATTCTATGAAATGTTTTGTGGGAGTTTCACTACTTTCATTTTACACCACACAATCAGAATATAACAAAAATACGTAACTGAGCTAAGCCATCTGGGACACTTTTTTACTATCACATATTTTAAGAGCTAAGCAGATGTGTTTATTTTAAATGTCTAGGTTTGTATCTGTGTGTGAAGATTCCACTGGAGAAGGCTGAGGCTTTCCACCCCTCTGTGTGTGATAAGAACAGACAAAACCCTTGAAAATGAACATGCCAGCGAAACTAGAGGTTCTGCCTCAGACACGTGATGACCCCTCACAAAACAAAATCAAAACCAAAAAAACCCTCTTCTCTTTCCCCCTTACTTCTACCTGCCCAGGCACAGCACATAATTCAAAGAAGTACGTGTATAATTTGTTAGGAGAGATACAGATATTATGGATCATTTTAAACTTCACCACAAATGAATGTGACCCAGTGCCTTATACCCTGACCTAACTTATGTTATTCTGAGATGCAGTGATCATTTTTCATATTAGTCAGGCAAATAGATGCAGACCTCCTAAAAGCCTTATGCCTTTATGTGTAGTCATCATAAGCTGAAAACAATTATCAGTACCAAACTTATGTTGATAGACTCTCCCCAATTAATAAGAAGCCTCACATCTAATATTACTTCTGGACTGCAGGAGTAACACCAGAAATTTTATACATACTCCATTTACTCAGGTAAGGTCTTCCCAGAGGAAGGCCAAAGAAAATGTTTTGTTTTAATTTGAATGAGACTCATATCCCAGACCCACAATTGTATGTGTGTAGGTAAATATATATGTGTATATAAAGATCAATACACAAACAAACAGACATAATATAATATGTTCGCCTCAAAGATAAACCAGCTAAGGTGAAATCTTGTTTTTCACATTATACATTCAATGTCTCATTTATCCCCTCATCTATAAAATGAAGAACTGCGAAGATCACAAAGTTGGGCATAAAAACATAGTGATATTAATGATAGCTATATCATCTCATAGTATTGTTAAGAGAAATAAATTGTAGGTCAGGTCAGCATTAGGGCACTTGCCTAGCATGTACAAGGACTTGGTTCTGATGACACAGGAAAATGGAATGTTTTTATCTTTTGGTATTTTTTCTATATCTTTCTCACTCTCCGGTAAATCTAAAACACAAAATAAGTGTTTACATTAAAATTTTAAAAACAAAAAATCTTTTCTTGGGCACTCACTGCAATACCTTTGGAGGGTATATATGGTGGCTAATACAAGTTCTGAACAGAAAAGGATATGGTCAGTGAGGTTCTCACTCTATCACCTCACTTTTGCACAATTTTCTGGGAATTCATGAGATGTCACATCCAGATGGTCACCTAAAATGAGCTTCAAAGGCGAAACCCCTGGCCACAGACTCTTGGATCTTTCCATTTTTATTGAAATTTTAAAAGAACTTTAAATGTTAAAGCTAAATTAAAAGAAAGCACTGCTCACAAGTTAACTGCCCCCAAATTATATCTTAGTACCAACTCTTAGTATTTGCCACCTAAATTAAAACATTACAAGATTCCTTCTCTGGATTAAGCAGCCCATTCATTGACCCAACCTGTGATCTGCTCCATCTCCACAAACATCTGACTAATAGACATAAAATGAACTTTCTCCCCCTGGCTTTAGTCATGATACATACGATCTACATTAGATAAATATGAATTTCTGGAAAGCAATGTGTGGCTGTACAGCAATCAACTACTAGAGAAGCTAAACAAAGAATAAGGTAGCCATCAGTTCATTTCTGTGGGTCATCCCTCTGAGGACTCTGCAGGGAATACCTGGAAAGTTGGCCCAGAACCCTTTCTCTGTCAATTCTAGAAACATTTGTCTTTATTAACTCATCATCAGGGTTATAGTCTACCCATCTTTCTAAGTTCTTAATCCCATTAATTCAGTGGCTCCTCTATTGAGCAAGGGGAGTTATTAGTCACCTATTACAAATAAAGAAATTGAGGGAGGTCTGAAAAGTGAAATTTTCTCAAGGTTATAAGAAAAAAATACTTGCCATTATCTTCATTTTACAAAAATATATATATATTTCTGAATGTTGCATCTTTTAAAAATTGCAATGAAGCTGAAGAAAAGATCCTGGAAAGATTAAATATGAGCCTACTTTCTCCCTCTTGTGGGCGTCTTCATTCATTGGAATGGCAAAAGTTACTCACTTTCTCCTCATTGTGATTCCATTTTCACCATGGCCTCCCTGTGGACAACTTCTTAGAGGCTGGTATTACCCACCAAACGGAAACTGGGTGGTGCCTGGGGGGGAGTGTCAGTCATGTTTGAAGATGCGGGTTCATCTTTAACCTACCCATGCTCAACTCCTGTCAACATTTTATCATGGAAAATAGCAACTGAGCCATCTCTCAAGCTCCATGAATCTATCCGGCCTCAGTGTGGTTCTAATTGTGAAGGATTTCAGTCAGGAACACAAAGCAAGATTCAACATTTAAGGCCAAATCATTTCCTTTTTGTGATTCACCCTTATGTCTGTTGTTGTTGTTGTTGTTGTTGTTGTTGTTGTTGTTGTTGTTGTCGTCGTCATGTTCCTCTCCATGAACAATTTTTTAAGAGATGCAGATACAAAAATGAGAGCTTGGCTCATTGGACACTAACGTCTCTCTGCATTGGTTTGATAATGACTGGAATCTGTGCTGGCCTGGTTAGCACAGCTGCTCTTAATTCTGCCTTGTTAAACTAAAAGAAATAAGGATGAGAATCTAACACGAGGTGCTCATCACTCAACTAAGTACTTCTTGTGAACAAGGCAAAAACTGCACCACGTTCTTCACATCAATAGCAATTACATCTCACATCAAGACCAAAGAAATAGTAGCCAGTACAACACATGAATAACTTATTTCCATACCCAGCAGTTTGCAATTTTCTCTGCATCTAATTCTAAAAACAATAAATAATGGCACTGTAGTACAAGAAATTATCCACAAATTGATGGCATGACTACGAGTAATTCTCATTTTCAGTGGCGTAGGTCATGATGAACCCTCTTATAAGCCTGGCTGCCCAACAACAAATTACAAAATTATGCCAATAATTTTGAAAATTAAATTTGGATTAATAGTGACATCTTCACCGAAATTTTTAAGCAAGAAGTGTAATGGGCCTGAGAAAGCCCAGTTCATACATTTTAGAGCTCCCCTTAAAATCCAGGCAATGCCAGCAATCAATCAACCCACCTGTTGCTTACGTCAGGGCATTTTGTTATTAATTTAGAGGACCTGATGCAGTGAACAGTTCTGCCGAAGAGACAGAAATGATTCTAGCTAAGCTGAGACTGAAATAGAGAAGAAAAGAGGACTTGAGAATGTTCCCATGGTTTTGGACATGCATAATTCTCAGTGATCCATTCCTCACAATGAAAATGCAGAGTAAAGAACAAAGGACGTTCACAGTGGGGACTTCTGACCCTTCATAAGTGTCTACAAATCAAATCATACTTGAGAAAATGTAGTTTTTTGTATTTGTTTTAAGGAAGAAAACGAGTATCTGAAATTTTTCCAAATATTGCCTGAATAACAAGAGATTTCTTTTATTAAAAAATAAGATATCTACAATTAGAAGGTCGTTTTTATAAAGTTTGGTGCTGAAACAAAAATTTCTGTCCATTTGCTTATTCAAAAATACACATAAAAATCAACAGGACACAACTTCCATAAGTATGCTATTGATGGTTTTAAACATAATAATAAAAATGCTATTTGAGAGTTTTTCCTCATCTGTGACCTCCCAGTGACCCTTCTAATCTTGTAAGATAATAGATATATCTCTCCTAAAATTTTGTATTATGTCCTTAGATGTTACCTTGAAATCTTAACAATCAGTTTCAAAATGAGCTGAGTACATAAAAGAAGGGACAGCCTTATGATTAGCATATCAGTGCACAAAAACGGACAATAAAATTTCCATCACATTGTTGAGCTCAGTCAAAACAATCAAATATTTCACTGAACCATTTACAACTATCGATTGCACAGCAAACTTGATTTTATAATCTTCCTCTTTTAAACAGGTGCAATATTTTACAAGGGCTGCACGAGTAGGAGATTGTGAGTGTAAAGCAGTCCATTAATTTTATATAAGCTGCTTTATATACCTGTGGGTCTCTAATAACACCCAGCTACAAGGTTACAGAGAGAGGAAACATCGTCCAAAGTCCATATGTGACTGTCTATCCAGTTATCATACAGGTGATTTCTCTCAGCCAACATTATTTTCATGCTATAGATGAAAATAAGGAAAATATGCTGGAAAACTCAAGCTGAAAATTTAAAGACAACTTATGAGAGAAAAAAAAATCCCCATGATAGTTTTTTATGGACTCCTTCAAAGAAAAAGACATTTAAAAAAAAAAAGCACCCACCCATCTCTGATGTGTTCCACGCTCGTCTGTGTGTTTAGTTTGTAAAAGAAAAAGAATCTTCAAGGCCAAGAAAATTCCTCTAAGCTTTTCTACCACAACTTTTCGGGGAAATCAGCACCTCTGTTTTTCATCCTGTGGTGGCCAATTTTATCAAAGAGTAGCCAGTTTGCATTGTGGACCATGCTGCAGCCTCTTCAAGGCCCTCTCATAGTATGCGTGAGTTTGTGCCTTGTGACAGACTTCAGATGTAGAGAGGCAGGAGCATGTAGGGCCCTGCAGCAGCTTCCTCTTTCTGCTTAGCTCCCTGCATCAGAGAGCACTTCACCACAGTGAGTAGAAGCCTGGTCTTTTGTTCATGTTTAAGTTAGTACAAGCTAGGAAATGTGTTTTTTACACCAGTTGGACCTCTCTGCAAAGAGGCATGACTATGGGGTCTGGTCTCACAGAGGTAGTTCTCTAGCCTTATATAAAAGTAAATTAAAAGGACGTTTCTTCTAATATCAAAGCAGGCTCATTACTTCAGTATAAGCACTTCTTTAATTTTTCTTCTCAGCGTGCTATATAAATATAAATAAAAAGGCTCTCTACTGGATGTATGGCCCATATATCTCACAGAGTTTAATTATAAAGCCTCTAAAAAGGAAGATGTTGAGAGGAAATGATGCCGGTAGATCATATAGTCCTAGTATTGTGTTGGCTGGCTGTCCCTAAGAACAGTGAAATAAAGACAAGTAGCCATATACACCCTGAATGGTTGTGCTTCAAAGAAAAGAAAATTGAATGGGGGGGGGGGTCAGATATTTTTAGTCTAATGCCCGAGATTCCACAGTGTTATTGTTTTATAACAACTTTACTTTAATAAGGAAGAGTTAGGTTTTCTTAGGTCCGAATCTGTTTTCTGTATAATCAATAGGCTGTATGTGATAAGAGAGACCTGTCATATGAAGAAGACCAGGACTCACAAACCAACATGTACACATCAGGTAACCACATTAACTAAAACGTTTCAGGGAACAGTAGTGTGCCAATAAGTTTCACCCACAAAGCAGCTTACTGGAGGGCAGCAGGAAACCTGTGAGAGTGAGGATTGTGCCAGGGAGGTAAGGCTGGAAAAGGAGGGAGAAACTGAGGAACGTTTGCAATCCAGTGGGCAGGACCATAGATAGTTTAGTGACGTCGGCGGGTGGGAAGGATTATGGAAGACTGGCCTATGGGCAGAAAGATAGAATTTCACGAAGAGGAAGCTAGCCGCGAATTGCCTGCTCCAGAACCTTGGAGGATACTAGAGATACTGCACCAATCTCTCCTTTCTTTTCTGCCTCTGGAACTTACGTTTCTGCAAGCTAACTACTCCTGCGGCTTCATGGAGCACTACTTGCTTGATGCCTTCTCCTTTAACACTGCCGGGGATTTGAAGAATCGAATGACTTGAAAGGATTGACTCAGCTAAGGCTAGAGAATCAGACAACTTCCAAGCCAACTTTAGCCTTTGACACAGACAACCCCTAGCGCCAGCGCCTGGTACTATTCAGTTTATTTCTGGTTCACATCAACTGTGTGGCCGCTGCTGAGCAGGGACTGCGCAGCGAACACTTTAAGTGACTGCAGTGTCAGCTGTAGGCTGCACAGAGAAGCCCCAGAGAAGTGTGGCAGTGTATGGGGAGCGGGGCTTCTTGTGTGATGATGCGAAGAAGTTTCTTTCTTTCTTTCTTTCTTTCTTTCTTTCTTTCTTTTTTTTTTTTGAGGGGGAGTTAAGTCGGATTATTGTTGTTGTTTGTTAAGTAAAAAGGAACTCCCCCGTCGCGCCCCGGGTCTAATGATGATAGATTCCACGCTGCATCAACCCCACACCGGAGAACCTAACCACGGAAAATAATGAGTCTGTATCCCCATTCGTCTGCATTAAAGGCGAGCCAGGCACTTTCGATAGCAAATATATCGATTCTCTTGCCCAGGCAGTGGTTTGTCCTACTCCCCGTGAATAATTACTATCCTTTAGAAATTCATAATAATTAGGACTCTTCTGCACCCCCTCCCCCCACTCTCTCCTACCTCAGAGCTCAACGTTTTAAAGGCGCCTGAACCAACATGGTGCTTGAGTAGTTCCAGTCACTTCTCAGTGGAGGTGATGGGGTCTATATACCATGATTTTGTTTCTGAGAAAAGAAAGTTTCCCTTTCGATGCCTCAATTTCCTCATTTGTGACTTACACATTGCTAAAGAGTCTGTTTTAATAAACAGAAAAAGTTTGAGAAACGAAGAATGTCGTGCCCCGCCCCCAACCCTAATAAATCACGTGACTCCCGAACCCTAGATGGAGTCTGAGGAGGGGGTTGTAAACCAGAGGTTCTGACCACAGAACATATTAGAGGCCTAGCGAGAGGAGCTTGGTGTCCCTAAATGATTGGCAGGGGAGAGTGGGTTGTTAAAATCGCTCCGGGATGATTAAGGAAGTCTGCAGGACAGGGAACTTCATAACTCGACTTTAACTGGGGCTGCGGGGCTGGCCCCGAGCCCCAGGCGGGGCGGAGCTTGTGGTGCTGACCGTGGTGCTGAAGATCGCTCTCCAGGCCTCAGATAGGCACACAGCAGATTCGCTCCCCAATCCACTTGAAGAGCATCTCATTGGAGAATCGCCGCTGGCCAGCCTGCATCTCCTGGAGCACTGAAGGTCGGTGAAGGAGGCCAAAAGTTTCCCATAAGCAATGTTTTGATGTGAAGGTATACGGTCCAAAGGCAGGAGCGCTGTGACCGTATTTTCACAAAGCCTGCTGAGAGTTCTCCTGATCACAGAAGGCAAAAGGCAGACAATGAAGTGCGTGAATGTGGCGGACTTGGGCTGGAAACCTTCCTAGCCTGGACATTGCGTCTTTGGGTAGAGGAGTAAGTTGTGGAGTGAAAGAAGTGAAGACTACTACTTCGGAGAAAGTTTCTCGATGCTTACAGAGATGACTGAAATGGTCTTCCAAATCAACCTGGGAGGAGGAGGAGGATGCTAGGACTTAGCTCTTGGTGTGCGAGGGCAGAGCCTTCCTCCCTCTTGTGGGACCAGCGTACTAGGACTTGAGCCTTTGGCAGCTGCTCGATTTCTATTAGGGCTCCGGGGTTATAGGGTGAGGCCGGACTTGAGTCAGGTTGGTGGGGACAAGCATAGCACTTTCTGCTCCACCCCCCCCCCGCCCCGCCCCCGCCTGCTGCCAGTTTCTAAGGAAACACTTGGCTCTTCCCAGCACAATTTGTCACATTGTGGGAGAAAGAAATAGTACAAGAAAAGCATCCCGGTCCTCCATTCTCATGCAGATTAGGCGATGTGCTCGGCCTGGGCCTGTGAATCCCCACCCCCACTTCGCTCTCGTCCCATTTCCGGCTGGAGCCAGTAAAATACCCTCATTCATTTAAAGGAAGTGTGAGCTTGAGAGGCCGGTGCTGCCCTCTGGCCGCTCCTGGGACCCCTCTCCACGATTTCCACCCTCCTGAGCTCCAGATGAGATGGGGGAGAGAGCGGGGAAGGCTTTCCACGGTAAAAGGCAGGCCAACAAGGGAATTCTCTCTGTACACACACACACACACACACACACACACACACACACACACACACACACGCCCAGCCCTCATCTCCATAGTAAACAAAGTACACTAAGAAAAGCTGTTATAGAGTAGGTGGTTAGGTTTGCAGCCTGCAGCAGAGAGTCAGCGCGCCGCTCAGAAGTTTAAACAACAGCCAGTACCGGGGAGGGCAGATGACAAAGTTGAAAAATAAACAAACACATTCTTGGGCGCGCTAGAGGGGCACGGAGTAGCAGCCAACACATATCATCTCAATAAAAAGCCGCTCTTGGAAAGCTTGCATAGTAATTGAGACAGGCGCTCTTTTCTGATTTGGGTTGGCATTTCCTCATCTCAAGCTGACAGAGCCAACTCAGGAAATTGCTGGTAATATTCATCTGGGGAGCACTTTCATTAAACGTAATTCATTCGACTTTCACAATAAATTGAGTGACATCCTTACAGCGGAACCTTTTTATCCTTGATTAAGTGCTTGCCAAGCTTTGGTTCCCCACTTTATTGTCACATTCCTTCAAGCAGAGTCGTCAACATGCCAATCTGCAGCAGAAAAATGAGCGCGGTGTGTTTACCAAGCTCCGGGAGGGGTTAGTGCTGACATGGTGAAAAGGAGCTGATTTCGAACTTGACTAGCGGATAAATCAAGACCCTAACTTTCAGCAAACTCGAAGCGGGCCCCGGAAAAACTGTGACCCGGAGAAGGCAGCTGAAGGCTAGAGCGGATCCCGCCCAGCGACTCCGCGGCTTCCCAGAAGCCGCTGACCCGACGGCGCCGGCTAGCAGCCTTCCCCCGCCTCCCTTTAATTAAAATGGTGACAACTGTTAGGTCTTAAAATGAGATCTGAAGCTCCAGGACGACAGAATAGTCCCAAAGGGACTTTCTTGAACTGATTCAAAGCTAGACATTTTCTGTTTTAAAAAAATGAAAGAAAGAAAGAGACCGCGCACTTTCTAGCCTGCTGTTTGAAAGCCTACAAACTTGCTGAGCTTGTGCTGGCCTGCTATACAGGCAGAGGAGTGCAAGGCATGTTATTCCTTCCTCAGATTGCCCTTTAACTCTTAACACCAACACCGTGATGGAGCACTTCACTGGAGGTCTGTTAGCATCCCGGAAACTCCATCCTAAAGGGGACAAACACTTCAGTATTCCAGGACTGGGCGAACAGGAAGAAGGCGTCTCTTTGCCAATACGTGGCCCTTTCTCCCTTGATGCTCCCAGCTCTGTTCCCCTACCCCTTATAAAATCAAAGAAGCCCAGAATAGAGAATTGCTTATTTGAAAAAGCAATATCCATATGCTTTCATCACTCAAATGCCCTTTTGAAAATATTGTCGACGGTGGTTATTATCTGGACAATGCTGTCAATTTCTCTAGTCTGCAGAAAATCTTCCCTCGGATAGAAAAGTAGGACATTGGGCACCTATCTCAAAAAAATCAACCAATTTCCCTTCCACCGGATATATTTTTCAACCAGACAAGACTTTCATTAAGGGGGAAAATAGCCGTCAACAATTTAAAGCCAAATAGAAATCAGCCTCACACAAAAGGAGCCACAAATTTAATAGCTTTCTGGGAACACACCACAGACAGAGTTGGTGAAATTCTGGTTTTCTCTTCCTCTTGCTCCCAGTGTGTAAGGCAGTGTAGTGGAAGCTCTCACTAGAAGGCCCAAGGCCCTAATACTCCTGTCAATGGGACAAAAGGGTCAAATACCCAAGTGTTTCTCACATCTCTGAGACCTGCTTTCCTGGCCAAGGTAGGGTTGAGCCTTTTGAGAAAGGACCTGAGAAAGCAGCAAGGCCCTCTCTCTGTCCTGCAAATAGCTTAATCTCCAAAGGACAGGAAGTATATAGCCCTAGTTCAAAGACTAGACCAGATCTGGGCACCTGCTTTCCTGCTTTCCTTTGGCCACCTTCATGGTGAGCTAAATTCACCTAATGGTCTAACAACATGGCAGTAGAGGCACTGTGGGTATATTCACCACTTTTTAAACTCAGTTAAACAACTGATGTAGAAGTCACATCATTTAAAAAAAAAGAGAGAGAGAAAACTCCCAAATTTGTGCAAATAGGTAGCCCAAACATTGTGTCCAAAGGTTTGGAAATGAGTTTCAATTCTTACCTATTTTGGCTAAGAAAGTAAAGTTATTAGCTATTATAATTCCTAGTAAAACTCATGGGGCCTCTTCACTCGGACAGTGCTATGAATGTACAAATGATTGCAATAACAGCATGCACCCTTTGTCAGAGTCTCTGAGCTCAGTTTCTGAGTACCTTTTCTTTGCATGCTCAACAGTGCTATCAGACTCACTTCACTCTTTGAGGTGTCACATTCTCTCCTGGGAGAGCCTCTCCCTGTTCCCTGGTGTGGTCTTCAGCTCAATCCACTGGGTATAAATTACATTATAACCCCTAATGCCCATTTCTTTTAAAAAAAAAAAAAACCAAGAAACAATATACGTCCACTTTACCCAGTGTGCAATTTAATTCAGCTTAAATGTTATAATCTGGTTATCTCATTATCTCATATTCAAAATAACCTGGAATCAGTCCAGAATTGATAGAGATTAAAGACTGCAGGACTTTAATAAAAATAACACATTACACCATAGGTTTCCTCCTGCTGTTCCGATGTTTAAATCCAAAGTACACACATTTAGAATACAGCAGTTTTCCTTACATTTATTTATAAAGGATGGTTTTCTACCTTTATTCATTTATTTATTATATAATTAAAGTTTGCCCAGTGGTGAAATTGAGAATTCAAGATAATAAGTTTCAGAAGGTAGACCTGCAGACATGCCTGTTTTCAGTGTTCCATTGCAATACAAAATCATCATCATCATCATCATCATCATCATCATCATCCTCATCCTCTGGTATGAAACAAGATAGACTTATCTTTCAATAAACACATAGTGAAATAAATAAAATCCCTCAACTTAAGGCAGGTGTTCAGAGACCTCTGGGCCAAGAAACACACTTTGCCAACAATCACCCACATGCTGGCTGTAGTGTATGAAACACTGATCTACCAAACAGGGGCTTCTTCTTCATAAGAATGGCTCCCAAAATTCAAAGACATTTAAATGCATGTTCTGTAAGCAGTGATCTGGAATATTTCTGTACAGGAGCTATCTAAACAAGACTTGCTCAAAATGTGGGAATTAATCCTTTGAAAATGTGGCTGGGATCCCACACCCATAAAGAAAAGGCATACTGGAAACATTAGGTAGGAGGCAAGCCACAGAGTGCGCCAGTCATCTAACTGATGGTGTCATTCACAGAAGCCAAAAAAAAAAAAATTGCCTTTTAACTCCTCTCTGGCTCATGACAGCTCAAGGGAAAAATAAAATAGTGGTTGGTTGGTTACTTGGTTGGTTGCTTTGGTTTTTTGTCACCTAGCCTTCTTGGAGTTTAACTTGATGTTGATGCTGCTATCCTGTGTGCATCTGTTGCATGATTTTGCAAAGGGCTGAAATGTTGTGGGGTGTAGTGTCACAAATGGATGCTTAGTTTTTGTGTGTGTGTTTTCATCTGTTCTTTGATTCAGAGTTTTAATCAAGACTCCCTATTTCCTCATTTACCTAAAGCCACCCTAGCATTAAGTGCCGAATCCATCCTTTGGAACCCATTTTTAGAGTAAAAGTCAGCTTCCTCCTCCAAGAAAACAGCCTGGAATTTTCCTGGCAACTAGCTATGGGATTGCAATCCCTCGAAATGCCGTCTTGGGTCACAGCCACCCGTCTTTTGTTTTTGTGGTGTGTGTGGTTTCTAATCCCCGGCACACAAAACAACTTTAGATTGGAGAGAAAAGGATGAACTTCTAAATCGCCCTCTCTTTTTTATTGTTCACATTTCGTATTGTTTTGAGTGAAATTGGAAAAATTGTCTCCTTTCTCTGTATTGCCAAAAGGCATTCAGGTAATGAAGTCTGTAACTAAACGGTAATTGAATCAGCATAATTTGCACACTGAATGGTTTTCAAATGCTCCCAGTTTACAATTAAAGGAGAATTAATGCGCTTGTTGTTGAGAACGCGGCACATTAGAATAAATCCAGCACTGTTGTTGTAATGAGTGGAAAACGGTTTAACTGCCAACAAACACATTTAAAATTTAACACAACGTATTGATTTCACTTCTGCTTTTGATAGATTATTTTCCAGACTATCGAAACACTGGCTTCAAGCAATAAACTGCAGCATAGCAGAAAGCCCTGGCCATGTGTGTGTGAGCACAGCCCAAGGACATAAGAACAGTCCTGAGGTTCGAATCATTCCTAAAGGTGTACCGAGAAGAGGGGCACAGTTGTTATGACAATCAAGGGAACCTTTGATGTTCCTCCCCTGCGGCTTTCACTATTCATTTTTCATTCCCTCCCACCTTACCCAATTTTTTTTTAAAAATGCTGTTTTCTTTGGTGGTACTTTCAACCCTCCAACATCGGATCCTAAATGTCAGTGGACTTACGGGACACAGGTAGGAGCGACAATGACAGAAGGTGGGCAATAGGAAGGACATCTTATGCATTTGATCTGCATTCTACCGGAGAAAGCACGGACCTGAGACAGTCAGAAAAGCTGTTCCTTTGGATTGGTTGCCCTGGCTTTCACCTGTTTACCCCCAAGGTGTCCTGTAGGCGAGGACATTGATACGCAGCGCCCTCTGGCGTCCGCTTCTGCTACAGTCAGGCGATAAAGGTGCAAAGACTGGCAACATTGAGGGTTCTTGAGATGCAGCCGGAAACATTTACTCACACACGCGCGCGCGCGTATGTACCGGATTCACAGACCTCTCAGTCCCGCGACAGCAAGCACCAGAGAAAAGGCCGAAAAACACGGCCACTTGCATGGTTAACACACTATTGCTTCTAGGCTTGTGGATTCTATAGCTCTTAGGAATGAAAGACACTAACACAACCCCTAGTCACAATTATCTAGGCTGGTTAGAAAACTCCTGCTGCTACTGCAGCGCCTGCGCTCGCCCCCATCCCCTCCCCAGAACACCTTAGTGCACTCCCACGGTCCGGGAGCCGGTTCAGAGCACTAGGCTCAACTTCACCGGCAGAAGGCAAGTGTCCCTGGCTCTCTGAGAAAACCGCCCTCTCCTAAGGCTCGCTGTGATGTCCATAACTCCCAAGTCACACAAAGCTCCCTGCTTCTGTTTCTAAGACTGTGTCAAGTCCAAAGCTCAGAAAACTGTTTCTGGAGGAACACGGACGGGGGCTCTGGGTAAGAGTCTCTCCCAAGTGACAAAGCCTGCCATTTCCTAAAGAGAAACCTCTCACTAGGGTTTAGTTCTTTAATGGAAACTAGAGCTCGGGAGAAAAGGGAGGGTTATGTTTGCGGGTGTGTCTCTGACACTACTGCCTGGTCATTTACTGTATGTCTGGTGGATAAACTCACACCAGGGGCACCTCAGTAAGTCTCAGAAAGTTACCTGCACTTCTTCCTGTACCACAAATCCAAAGTGGGGGCAGTGAGGTGGTGGGCGATGGGTAGAATCGTCTTCAGCTTTCCAACCCCATCCCCACCCACTTTCACTTAAACCAGGCGGGTTAAGAACTGCTACTCAGAGTTTCATGATTGCCACTACTTTTCTCTTCTCCTTCCTCCCAAGGCATCTTCCCCCACTAACTCTGTGGTTTCTGGACGTTTAGGGTACTGGCGCGCTAGTTGCTGTTAAGAAGAATCTCGTCCCGGATATTGGGGCATAGAGCAAGAAGTGAGGGTGAGAGCCTGGAAAACTCCCGCAGGAATAGAAAGAACAGCCTCCCAAAGTTCTTCCACTGCCTGTGGGAGTACACAGGTTTCACTGAACTGCGCCCCTCCACCAGCCCCCAGCCCCCAGCCCCCAGCCTCCCGCAGTTGCTTGACCTCCGGGTTAGGGTGGAATCTCAAAGACGCAGAACCATCACGACTTACCAAGTAGACGGTGGGCTGCAGGAGGAGAAGCACGTACCAGCACGCAGCCTGCATCCTCCTTCCTCTCAAACTTCCTTGGCGGTGCCTTGGCTGAGTCTTTGTTCCTTCAAAAACATAGATCCACCTGACATCCACTTTACAGAGCAGGGAGCGCTCTCAGCAGCCTAGATACAAATGAAATTAGACATCCCATGACCACGCGGACAAGGCTGGTGATAAAGCGGGTAAAGGGAATCTTAGTGTGGAGTTGTTGGAGCCAAAAAAAAAAAAAAAACTGGGAATGGGGTACACGAGGAATTGAAAAGCGAGTCGACCCAGCTCTAGAAACAAGAGAGTGCGGTCCTCAGGCGGGCGGGCTTGAGCGGTGGCGAGGTGCTCCCAGCGACCGGCGCGTCTCCGGTGCCAGAGCCCGAAAGACCACGGAGGCCCGAGGCGGTTAGGCACAGCTCACAGGCTGTTTAGGAGCCTGACTGTCTCTGGCAGCCAGATCTGCCCTAGTGTTTGACAGGCGGGCGGCTGGGACTAAAGGCGGCGGCTGGTTCTTCGCCAGCCCTGGCAGGGTTCACACACGTACACAGCAGCATAGAGAGATAGCAAAAGCAAGCGAGAGAGCGAGACTGAGCGAGGGGGGAGCGGGCAAAGAAACGAGTAGGTAGAACTGACCCGGATTAGGTGCCAGTGATATGGGGGTGGTTAAGGGGGTGCAATTTGCATACAGGAAAGTGAGGCTCAGTTTACCCATTCGAGCCCCCTGAAACAGAGATAGGCATACACAATCACATCTCTAGGACTACTTTTTTTTGAGCCAAGAAGCACAGCCAGTTGCTAACTTCTACAGTGGAAACCTGTCTGGGACTCTGAGGGTCACCTATCAGTCCTGCTCTATGCCCAACTAGAGTTCCACCCTGCTGCCCCTTCCTAGTGATTGCCACCCTGCCCCAAGGTGTCCCTGCCAGGAACAGTGGAGGCGACCGGTACATACCGCACAGGACTGAAGGCAAATGCAGCGAGCAAGGACCGCTCTGAACAGGCTCCATGGAGGAGCTACTACGGCCTGGTGTCTCCAGCGCCTGGGACGTGCCCTCCCTGGTGCTCCGTCTCCATACTCGGGCGAGGATGGGTCCAGCTGCCTCGTCCAGCCTTGTCAGAGTCGTTGTCCCAGTGCCCGGGGTCGCGATCCGGATTGGTCCGCGGGAGCCTAGCCTTGGCACTGTTGGATTCCCGGGTGCAGGAAACTTAAGAGGCAACAGAAGGAGGGGCAGGTAGGGAAGACGACAGAGGAAGAAAGAATGGGAGGGAGAAGACGAATGCGCCGGGCTGCTGCACCCGACCGACCCGGACTGCCCGTGCTGGCACCAACACCAGCAGCCCAGTACTCCCGGCTTTCTGCGGTTGCGAGAGGAAGGAGAGCGGCTTAAGGGGAGGAGACTGGGCAAGTCCTCCGGACTTGAACTTGAGCGATAAGACGCGGGCCTTTCGGAAGGGGAAAAAAAAAACCCACACAACAGGCACGATGAGTCCCAGTTTCAGAAGAAGGGGTGTGGTGGCGAGAATTTGGAAGCTGCTAGCACTAGAAGCAGCTGCAGCTTTACCAGCAAAGCTGGAAAGCCCCAGAGCGGCTAAGGACTAGCATCGTGGGCGCTGTCCGTGGTGCTGCCCGGCCACCGGGGGACGCTCCGCAGAGCGCGATTTCAGCGCCCCGCCGTGAGTGAGCGGGTTTTTCTCCACCGGGCGGCAGCTGGTCTTGCTTACAGTCCGGACACCGACAATCACATTGGCACGTGGGGTGAAGGATTCCTCAAAGACTAATTAATGCCCCATGTAAATAGACCCCGCTCTCAGGCTCTCTCTGCGGGCCTCCCGGCCCTCAGGGAGAAATGACTCCTGCTGCGTCTCTGGAAGCCAAAGCGCCCCCTGGGGAGAGGGGGGGTCCTTGGGAGGAAAGCGACCACCAGGGGAGTGGCGAGAAGTGAGGCAGGAAGGTGCACTGGGCAGCGGTATGAGCAGAAGAGAGTAGGGAGCCCCAGTTGGCTTCGGGAGGGGCGCTGCTGCTGGGAACTGTAAACCTGTGGCTGCGGTGGCCAGAGGCGGCGATGCTGCGGACTGCCAGCCATTCAGCGAGCGAGGCAGCAGAGAGGACTGTGCGACCTTGGACTCTCTGGACTCTGCTCCGCGGGCTGGGCAAAGAAAGAAGGAGGAAAAGTCCTCTTTATTCTATCTCTCCCTCTCTCTTCTTTCTCTCTTCCTCTCTCTCTCTCCCTTCAGCTCTCTCTTCCCTATATCTTTTCTGTCCCATGTCATCATCTTTTTACTTATGTTTACATTTTTTCCACAGCAGTCCTCTCTTTCTCCATGCTTTTTCCACCCCACTCCACTCCCAATCTTCAAGCCCTGTTCTTTTCATGTGGCCTCTACCACTTTGGGCACTCAAGCTTGGTATCAGCTCCAAGAGCACCGAGACTCTTCTACATGTCCAGAGGGTGAACATCAGTAAAGGCCTTTCTGCCCTGCGTTCCTCTGGTTCTGTCTCTCTTCCTCGGTCAGAACCTGGTCTTGAGTGATTGATACTCACTGCAGGACATTGTGTTGATATTAACCTGCAGGAATCGAGTCAATATTTAACCCCAGGAACCTGAGTTCATAGTATCAAAATAGAATTGGGGCTTTTATTGAGCTTTAGAGTTTATTTCCCCCAGGTGTGGCTCTTGGACATCCGAGGCTCTGTGGATTCCATCCCAGTCTATGTAATCCAGACTCAGTGTGCCCTTTAGACATGTAAGCCATGGCCTGAATTCTCCTAGTATGCACAGGCTACCCTACAGACATAGCAGTGACAATCAGCAGAAATCCCATTCTCAAGAGCAGAGACAAAAGGGTGCCCACTGAGAATCAACTCTCTCCAAAAGGCTGCAAATAAGATCCCACTGCAGGACTGTGTTTTCCTGTGTTACCTTTCCACTAGAAATGGCCCTTTAAAGGGAAAACTTTCCTAACTCCATAAGCTCTACCCACTTTAATCACTTGGAATTCATTGGGGCCAAGTAAGAGTGAAGTAGGCATCTTCTTTAACAACAACATATATATATATATATATATATATATATATATATATATATATATATATATATATATATATCGATGGATACACAGCATGGTTCCAGTATTGACTTGGATCTTTTCATTTATTGGACCTGTTTTTGTTCTATAACATTTAAAAAAGAAAATTTGAAGGGTTAACATATGTAGCTGGTGAAGGGTGAGAATATGGACAAGGTTTTAACCAGTTCCACCCTTTAGGATCATAAGGCTATCCTAAATACAATGGCCACTTGTACCCAAGTTCCCAGGTCCTCCCAGGCTGGAGTATGGAACAGAAGTGGATGTTCACTTGGGTGCCCAAGTACAGTGCTCTCATAGGTGGACTCTTCTCTGGCCTTTGGCAAACACAGATGAAAACAGCTTTGAGGTATATCACGCTCTTTTCTAAACTTTCTTCAAAAACATTCCATCTTATGCAACCATTCAGGTGTGTGTGTATGTATGTATATATGTATATATATATATATATATATACTATGTATGTATGTATGTATATATATACTATGTATGTATGTATGTATGTATGTATGTATATATACATATCTCTGTGTGTGTGTGTGTGTGTGTGTGTGTGTGTGTGTGTGTGTGTGTAGTATATCAGGGACCTTAAACTCTCTGCATGAATGGGACTGATTATATAAGAAAAGCACCATAGAAAGCCAATCATAAGAAATGTTCAGACACTTTGTTCTCTGACAGGTAGGGTGCCAGGGGGCTTTTTAATGTTATTGACCTGAGAATTTCTATCTCCATGTTTACCCTTACAGGATCCTACAAGCAACTTGACCTGGGATATAAAATGAGAACATGCCACATTTTGTGTCATCACAGAAGTAATTTCCTTAGTCCGGGAAACATCTGGAGCTCCTGAGTTACACACAGGAGTCCATGATCATTTCTGTTACATCATTTCAATTTTAATGACTTAATATTAATGAGGAAGGGCACAAAGATGCCATCTTCACCTGCCTTTGTGTAGCTTGCTTTAAAAAACAAAACAAACAAACAAAAAAAAAACAAAAGCAAGAGTGTGATTCTCAAACCTTCTTCTATTTCAACTACTCCAGTACCCTACAGTGTACAATGGCAACGAGTTCCCCAGGCAAAGAACAAAGGCTGGCAGTTTCTTTATGCCAGACCTTTTGAAAGCACTCTATTCCTCTCTCTATAACGACCACTTAAAACACGCTCACCACCTTTTGCCCTCTAAGACTACCTGGCCAAATGTATAAAGACTGGTGTGAAACTTATTTGTACTTTAATAATGCATCTTTCAAAAGAGCTCAAAGAGCTGCCCCCAAAAGGAAATGAAGAGATCAAACAATTTTCTGATAATTAAACAAAAGATTACATTTATAATTTATTTGAAAGATAATGTTAATTCTGTTTGGCACAATTTCCTCTTTTTTTGGCATTAATAGGAAACATAAGAGTTAAAATTTGATTTATCTTGGGGCTATAGACCAGAGAGAAATAAAATTTAACTTCTAATTTGACAAAAATAAGTTCTGAAATGAATCTTACAATATAGTGAATATCATATTTTATCCAAAATCCAAGTAAAACAGAAAATAGCTGTTATGAAGTACCCAGCCGTGATCTTGCTGAAGCTTCAGGCCAAATTATATATATTTTATGTACATAGCACAGAGCTATGCCTATTTTTTCTTGATAATACCAAAAATGCATCATTTTCTACCTTGAATTCATTGTAAGCTTATATTTTCATGTTTTATAGTCTTGGGCAAGTGCCTAAAGAGTCCTCTGGTCTCAGTACCCATCTCTACCTAATAAGGAAGTAAAGTTAGATAGTAAATAAAATGCATTTATTCTATTTTATGAACTTAAAGAGTCATAGCTGTTTTTAAAAACTTAGCTATGTCCAAAAAAAAAAGTGATTGCATATCACATGATTTTCAAGGATGTTAGCAATTTAAAAGAACATTATTTTGTTCAACACTCCAATGAGTCTCAGTGTGTTTAAGGGCCTAAATCAGTTTTCTGCGCATTTCTTTCCAGCCTCGTCTTATAACCTTTTCTCTAGGTCAAGGGTTGACTCTACTGTATTAATCATACCCCTATCTCATATAAATTGTTCTGCACAGATTTTTAATGTCATTGATTTATGAGAATCTGCGCTCAGAGTGGCATCCTTATTATATTTATGAATATTTGTTGCAAAAAAGGCAAAGCTATTTCTATCCCTTTTTCAGAATCCCTAAATGTCACCCAAGACAACTAAGGAAATGTCTGACCCCTCCACACCCAAAGATGTTTTGCCAATGTAAAGAAGGATCATTTGAAAAGTGGGGTTTTTGGTTTGTGTTTGTTTGTTTTCTTTTGTTTTGTTTTCTTTTGTTTTTTACCAGTTTAGGGTATTTGTTATTTCAATGTAGTTGCATTTGGTTGATAACTGTGGGGGCATGTTACTATACTGCCATTACACAAATGCTTTAATAACTAGACTAGATCGCTAAACTAGAAAGAAAAAGTGGTCATCAAGTTCTGAAAAGAAAAAAAAATTAAAGGAAATCAAAAGCTTGATGTAAAAGGCATTTTTCTTTTTCGAAGTAATTTATATGCTCCGTCTTTGTATCCATATTTCATTTATTCCGCTAGGTGAGGACTGAGGGCTCTCAAAGGTGGGTTAGTTTTAATTATGCACACAAACTTTAAAAAGAAAATGAATATAATAAGAAAAATTAAAGACAGCCAACCTTGAAAGGGAAGTAGAATGTACTCGATGGAAAGATTGAGGTCATACTCAAAAAAATCATTATTATAACTTTTTAAATATTGTAACTAAATAAACCTTTGCATCACAATCTAATTACAGAAATTTGTCATATTGGTCCCTCCAGAGATTAACAGACAGTTCCCTAAAGCAGAATCATTAAGACAAAGAACTTGACAGCCAATGTTCTGTGAACAAAGCAAAATACAGTATTTGCTTTCAGTTAGAAAGGACACTGGAACTCTCAACCATGTGCAGATAAGAGAAATTATGAGGACAATGGCTGCCCAGACTTGTGGCAATCAGAAGCCAAAATATAACCTGAAAGTGTATGCGTGGGTGTGGATGGGTGTGGTCTTCATCATAACCATCTAACATTCCTAGACTTTTTGTTTGTTTGTTTTTCAAGACAGGGTTTCTCTGTGTAGCCTTGGCTGTCCTGGACTTCCTTTGTAGACCAGGCTGACATTGAACCCACAAAGATACACCTGCCCCTGCCTCCTGAGTGCTGGGATTAAAGGTGTGAGCCAGCACTCCTGGCCTTTCCTAGATTTTTTGAAACACCAATGTTGCTTCAACTTTTGTCCTGATTAGACAAAATGAAGCCAGAGTCTTAAACAAAATGGCTTAGACAGGAAATAATGGTTGTCTAAAATATAGAGGTAAGACTATTTTTGCAATACTATATCTGTTTTAAATGGGGGTTTCACAAGGATGCAACAAGCTTTTTAATTTCCCATTTCAACATCAAATAAATAAAAGCAACTATACTGGGATTTCATTGTGATTAACTTCAGGAACCATGTCATGAAAAGCCACATATTGTGTTTTTCTACTTTCAACTTCAGTAACAATGTACTTTTGTTAAAGCTCAAAGTAAAGTGGTTTCACATAAAATTTTTGTGTTAAACGGATGATATAATGTCTCCAAAACTGCATTTCTCGGGATAATGGCTACTACAGAACAGTACACATATATGCCAAGTTACATACCCTTGGGATTGTTGGTTTTATTCCATAGCATCCCTGGTAAACCCTGGAACTTGAACCAAGAGTTTAGTTTTGTAAGGAAGCCTCTAAGATTAGACAAATGTATTTTCTTCATTCTTTCTTTCAAATGAGGTTGACTCAGAGCAAACCTGAGGGTCACATGAGCATTACTATACATGCTTTCATCCTGTAACTGTCCTACCTATTTTAATTTCAGTGCCTCAGTTTTGCAAGTTTTTTTTTCTTTTTTTTTTCTTTTTTCTTTTTTCTTTTTCTTTTTCTTTTTTTTTTTTTTTTTTTTTTTTTTTTTTTTTTTTTGAGACAGGGTTTCTCTGTGTAGCCTTGGCTGTCCTGGACTCCCTTTGTAGACCAGGCTGGCTTTGAACTCACAGCGATCCGTCTGCCTCTGCCTCCCGAATGCTGGGATTAAAGGCGTGCGCGCGCCACCACGCCCGGCTGTTTTGCAAGTTTTTAAACTAAGCCCCAGCCACTCCTTTTCACGCCGTCTACTCACTGATCTTCATATATTAGACACTTGCTGTATCCAGCACTCCATCAATAATTCTGCTTCTCCTTTTCCCCTGAGAGAACAACCTTGTCTTTTAACAGATTCACAGTCTTGTGACTATCAATAACCAGTTACAACCAGGTTCTTAAGTCAGATTCTGATGTTTTTCTCCAACCAAAAATTGAATTGTCTACATATTCACACAGATGTCCCAGAAAGAATTAAAATTAACATTACTAAAACACATTATTTTGCTACATTGACAACATGACTCTACTTATGTCATTCTTTCTATTGATGAGACTAAGGGACTCCACCAAGAGGCCTCTTATGAAATGAGGCATTCTGTGTAAGTCTAATGTCTGTCTCTGTCTCTCTCCTTCTCCCTCCCCCTCCTCTTTCTCTGGGATTAAGAGGAATAATATGTTTCCACTTGCTCCTCTAGCCATCAGGAGGCCAGAGCATACATAAATAGAGTCATATTCCTCAACATGGGACATGAAACGCAAAAATACTTGAAACAGACCAGAAGTGATACATTATCTAGGGCAGATGTACCAAGCTGATCTGCTGTCACGTAGTCATAAAAATAAAAATTTTACTTACTTTTTAACTGTCAAGAATTGAGGTTGTGTTCAGCCCTATCACAGCCAACACTTACTAGTTAGAAATAACAGTGCTACCTAGAAAGCTTAAATGTCATATTTTCCTATTCACTTTTTATTCTTTCTGCTCTCCTCATTAATCATTAAGGTACCAACACTTCTCAAGCTTAGCCCTAATTATGTCTCTTGTTATCTTCTCTCTTTTCTATTCCTGATGCTGTTCCTGACTTGGGTGGGCACTCTGAATCATCTGAGTTGGCAGTGGCCTCCTACTAACTGATCTCTCTCATTTTAGCCTTCTGTCTTCATACATATACTATGTCATGGACAACCTTCAGACCAAGATGTGCTCACAGCATATATATGCTTACATTTCTTTCTAAACTCCCCATTGCTTACCAAACCATGCCACACTCCCTAGAAAAGACCAGAAGACTACTTATGACCTTAGCCCTCTCCACTTTTTCTTTTTTTCATCTCCTGTCAAACTTGGCCTCTTCTAACCTACATTCTTTACATTCCCTATATGCAAAATCTTTAGAATTGGCATATTCTTTCCTTTATTTAGATTCTTTTCAGCTAACCTCTAGGTCAGCATTTCTCAACCTGTGGGTCATGACCCCTTTGGGGTCACATAGCAGATATTTACATTACAATTCATAAAAGTAGAAAAATCACAGTTATGAAGTGGCAATGAAATAATATTACGGGTAGAGTCACCACAGCATAAGGAGCTGTATTAAAGGGTCACAGCATTAGGAAGGTTGAGAACCTCTCATCTATGTGAACTCATAAACTTCTGCTCAAAGATTACCTGTTACCCTCTTCATTTCCCTCAGGGATTGCTGCCTCAAGCATCTTATCAAGTCATGTGCACTGTGTTGTTTAGGCAGTTGTCTGCTCTACTAGACAGCCAGTGACAGTGTGGTAAATGTTCAGCCACACTCAGCTCAGTGTCCATAAAGAACCCTTATTCACCACATGGAAAAGAGCACTTGTGATCTCAGCACTCAGGAGCTAAAGCAGGAGGAGGAGTTCAAGGCCACCTTGAAGCTTGGCCTGCAAATGGAGTGAGAGGAGTAGAACAGAGACATGAACCTCTCTGTCTTGAGAACAGTATGTTAGGTAACCTCAACTAAGAGAAATGAATAAAAGAAATTTAAATCTTAGGAGATTTGGGACTCGGTCCTCAGCCACCCCTATCTCCCAAATCCTTAGAAATTCTTCTCAGAATCAGCAGCTGCATGGGTATTTGGCTGGATGTGTTATTCAATGACCTGACCCAATTAATTCTTGATCAAACACATTATAATCATGTATAAAATACTCAATGAAAAAGAAAAAGAGACTAATAGCATAATTAACTTGATTTAATCACTGTACAATGAACAAATGTAACATAATATTGTATTTTATAAATATGATTTTGTAATTGAAAATAAGATGTTTCAAAAAGATGTAGCAACACTCAAGAACACTTGCTTCAGCCTATTGTACTGTAGGTCCTTCAATCATTTTGTCTTGATTCCAACCTTCAATCCTCCTTTATGTTGCTCCCCTTAATTGGAATTCAATACCAATTAACCAAATAAACCATGGTTCTTGGTACTATAGACACAGCAGTGAAGAAGTAAGAACAAATCCTTGTCGCAAGGGAGTTAGCATTCTAACAGAGACTGACAATAAATGGGGTATTAGTTAAAATATATAGCAAGTTATATAGGGACAAGTTTTGTAAAGAAAATGAAGAAGGGGTTATAGAAGTGAAGACACAGAAGCAGTTTTAAGTGCAGTGTTTGATGATAGCTGCCTGACGAAGCTGAAATCGGAGTGTAAATGGACGGAGGTGAAGTAGTAAGCCACAAAGAAACTTTGAGTAAAAACTTTCAAGTAGAAGTAAGAGCAAATGAGGAAAGTTTAAGAATGGCATACCTCATGGATTAGAGCGACAAGGAGAATGGCATTTTATCTAGGGAAGAGTAAGCCACGAAGAGGTGACAAAGAGAAGAAAACAGAGGTGACAGACTGAGTAGCAACTGGGAGCACTAAAACAACTTGTCTCGATAAGATGTTACAGTGTGCCTTAAGCTTGGCGAAGAAGTGACACATCCAAACTCACATTTTAACACAGTTATTGTAGATACCGGGCAGAAAGGAACCCACTGGGCTGGTAAAGTTAATTCCAGCTTTGGGGAGTAAGGGGGTGGTAAAGCAAAGGTATCTCAAATTCAAGGTCTACGTAGCAAGGCTGTCTCAAAAAAAAAAAAGTGGGAAAACAATAACAACCTGAAGGACAAGAGCAAAAGCTCAAAAGACAGTAAGCAACCCAAACATTAGGCCATCACACCTTGGTGGCCTGAAAGATGAAGAGAGGACAAGAAGTAACTGACTCTGGACTATGGGTGTGTGTTAAAAGGAGGCAGGTGACATGGTGTGCGGAAAGGTTGAAGGTGGAACGTAGAAGACACTACAGTGACTCCAGGGGTTTTGCTCTGGATGACCTTCTCTGAGGTAAAGAAGACTGTGGAAAAGAAAGGCATGCAAAGAAAAGCAGGCAGTCACCAGCTCCGCCTAGAGTCAGTTAAATTTGAGATTCATATGAGATACTCACCTGAAGGTGAATAATGAGCCAAGACTTCAGGGGAAACGTTTAAGAAAAAAAATATGAATTTGGATATTGCAAGCATGTTCATGGTGTTTAAAAAGTTGAAATTGGGGCTGGAGAGATGGCTCAGCGGTTAAGAGCACTGTTTGCTCTCCCAGAGGTCCTGAGTTCAATTCCCGACAACCACATGGTGGCTCACAATGCAGATAGAGCTCTCATATACAATAAATAAATCTTTTTTTAAAAGTTGAATTTGTTAAACAGTTGTAGATAAACAAGAAACAATTCCCGGAGCTCTTCAATGTAAGAAGCAGTGGGGAGTGGGGTGGACCAAGCAGATGGAGAATGGGCATTTAGTGCTATAGCCTTAACATGGCTGAAACCAAACTCTTTGGTAAATCAAGAATGACTGGGAATGACCAGTCAAACATGGAACTACTTGGTAACCTTGATAAGAGCAGCTTTGTGAATATAGATCATCTTCTCATTGATGCTTTACAAGACCCCTCCAGCTTCCTTCCCCCCAAGTCTCTATACCATATAGGACCTGCTCATTTTCTCATCCTGCTTTTCCTTCAGTGATGCTAAAGGCTTCCTTCTGATCACGTCATCTTTTGGAAAGCTCTTGGTAGATCAAAATCAGCATCTCCTTCCCTAGGTGCTGCAACCCCCTTAGGATTTTTTTTTCGTGTGCATTCACATCTACAAGGAGCATTCACAGTACGTGGTGAACTGGGTGTTTCTTTCTCATCTTTCTCAGCCCCTTTTCCCAGGGCTCCTTCCTAGATTTTAAAGCACTTGTAATTCAGTTTCCATCCCCCAAATTGACCTGTAAAGATGTTTGAAAGCTAGCTGGCTCAAGCTTTGTCTTTTAGTGTCTCTGATGGTTTGTTGGTCATTTTCTGCCCTTTGAGTTATAATATCTCTATCTGGAATGCCTTCTACAATTCAAGTACTTTTTCCTCATAGGAAGTGACAAATAAAAAACTTAAATCCCATTTTTATGCTATTTTCTTTAAAAAGCCACTCAGATTTTGGGTCTTACCACTTGCATGTCACTGGTATGAGGTTTTGCTTAGCCTATCACACTAAATAATTCTATTTATATATACTTATTCTATGGCTTAAAATATTGGACAAGTGTAACAATTTAGGTTTTTCTGTTTAATCTGCCATCTAGAATTTATAAAATCAATAAATGTAAGGTAAAAAACAAAATTTTCCATACTTAAAGACACATGATAATAAATAACATGAGGAATAAATAGAAAGATGGATGGATAAAAGTTTTAGCTCATATCTCACACATTATCCTATATAATCCACAAAAATACCATGAGGGTAATACAAATTTTACAGGTTATGAAATATTCTTAAGGCATCTAAAAATCTCACATTTGTCCTGGGCAATAGAACCCTAATATCTGAGTCTCCTCTTTGCCCCTCCTATCATTGAAACTTCCTGTATAAAAATATAACACCCCTAATTCAAAATTATTTTCCAAGCCTTTTTTATTTAGAATTGACGAATATTGCTTGTTGATTTTTAACATAAAAATTGTAGTTCTACAATTTTATTCCTTGTTTTCTTTGATAGAAAATGAAACTTCTAGTCTCATTATTGGTTTGATTATTTTACTTTTACTGTTTACAGGATATCAGCAAAACAGAGTTTACCTTAGTTTTAAAGAACTCTCTTTCCTAGCCAGGTGCGGTGGCACACACCAGTAATCCCAGCACTCTGGGAAGCAGAGGTAGGTGGTTCTCTATGAGACAGAGGCTAGCCTGCTCTACAAAACGAGTCCAAGACAATCAAGACTATACAGAGAAACCTTGTCTCAAAAAACAAACACACACGCACACACACAAACCCTCTCTTTTCTATGATTCCTTAAATTTAGAAAGTTTACCCATATGACCACTGACTAAAACAGCAATGGCTTACAGACTAGAAGTGTTCTCTGTGGAAACATTCCCTCTTTGGAGTGTATCACATGCTACTGATTACAGATTTCCAATCTTAAGAGCACAAAACAGAGAATAATTTATCAAGCAAGTACTTTCTTGAGACCATTTAAGCTCTGTTGTGGATGTATTTTTAAACAATCTATTTAATTTCTCAATTTTAGAACCAACAGCAATCAAAATGAGTAATTTATTCACATGTATCTCAAGATGATTGAATTCCTCCAGCTTAACTCACATTCTTTGTTTTGATTTGGAATTTTGTTTCTTTGTTTGAAACAGAGTCTCACTATGTATCCTTGGCTGGCCTGGAACTTGATAGCCGGCACCACTGGCCTCAAATTCACACTGATCTTCCTGCCTCTGCCTTCCTATTTTAAAGTATGCGTCATCAACCTTAGGGCTGTAGTTTTTGCTTTGTTATTTACCATTAACTCTGAAAAGGAAGGAAGGAGTAAAGGAAGGAAGGAAGGAAGGAAGGAAGGAAGGAAGGAAAGAAGGAAAAAAGGAAGGAAGGAAGGAAGTTATAAAGGAAATATATATTCCATTAAGAAGTGGCACACATCTTTAATCCCAGCTCTCTGGAGGCAAAGGCAGGCTGATGGATCTCTATGAGTTTGAGGCCAGCCTGGTTTACAGGGTGAGTCCAGAACAGCTACACAGAGAAACCTGGTCTCAAAAAACCAAAAGAAAGAAAGAAAGAAAGAAAGAAAGAAAGAAAGAAAGAAAGAAAGAAAGAGAAAAGACGCAACAACTAGTAAAAGTTTCCCTTCACAAACCCAAGTGCGCATTGCATCTCACAGCTTCTGCCCTAAAATAACCTGTACTGAGGTTTAAAGTTACATAAACTCTTCAGAGAAACTGCACAGAAAAACAAAGCAACACTTTAAAACTGACTTTGACAAAGGAATGTCAAGGTGAGGTCATCTAATTTAAAGAAAATTGTATGTTAATAACTACACTTTGTATTTTATCTAGCACTAAATATTTTTGTAGTTATTATCACAGTGAGTTATGGGCCTGCAGTGTGAGTGGTTTGGAATTTAGATTCTATAATTTAAAATAAAATGAATTAGATCAGCTTGGCTTAATTTGAGAGTATAATCTTGCTATATTTGACTAAGGAACTATTGTCTCTTTAGAGTATGTATTTCAAACCTCGGATTTCATATTTCTACCTCACATTTTAGGTTTCAGAATTAATGATGGGACGAAAGCTCCCAGACATTAACAGAGAAGTTTGGCAAATAAGGCTGATTGAAAAACTAAGAATATGCTTTTTAAAGCCATTTTTTAAAGTATAGAAATGCAATGACAATTAACCATGCACACTGCCACCTCTTCTGCCAAACGTTAATTAGATTCCAGGAGGTGGATCCCTTTCAATGAAAATGGACAAAAATAGCTTCAATGAAATGATTATGAAATGGATTTTCACACTGAGGAGCAGGGATGAGGCATGAAAAAGACTGGCCCGTGCAGCGGATGTTTTTCATTCTCTTTGACAACGTGAGCAAATGGAGGATGAAGGCGCTGACTTCACCTTTCATCATGTGCTCTGCTCTGCTACAAGATTTACAGTGATCCAAAAAAGAAAAGAAGAAAAGGAAGAAGAAGGAAACTTGAAGATAAGAAATAGTCGCTGGAAAGGTGACTCTTAAGCACACATTCCTCAGGATTGTTTACAGAACGATGATCACTGTTTAGCTACACTAAGACCATGACCTTGAAGATTAAGATAAACTGGAAATGAGAACACACAAACAAAGGGACATTGTTCAGCCAGCATCATTTGTTTTGAAAGTTTTTGCTCAGTGAACACTGTATAGCTCTTTCACTCATGGAAAAACTGTGCCTGGATTTCTAGTGAGAAAAGCAATAGTCAGAAGAAAAGAGAATCTGATCATATGCATCATGTTTAATGGAAAATTTCATAGTCCTCTTGATTCTGACAATGAGGTAATTTGTAAAGGGCTCTAATTGTGGTCAATTATTACGGTCCTCCGGCGCCACCTAGTGTTTCCAGTCTATGCTCTAACCCAGCTCACCTATTAAACCAAATTAACAATTTCTTACGATAGTCCTATCTTCTGAATAAAAAGAAATAGAAATATGTAAAGGCTTGACTTTAATATCTTGAAATACTTTCCATTCTTTGGCTTAAGTTTTTTTTAACCCTCTGAAGGGCTGCTGTTGTTTTTGCCCAACAAAAAGCTTTTGTGTATTTGGTTCATTTTCATTGTTAAATACCTAATTGTTAATGTTTCTCTGAAAACCATAGCAATTATCAAGGTTAGCTAGTTTTTGACAAGTGATAATCACTTCTTAGTTAATTGATTTGGGCATGTCAGAGTAGAGCATCTACACATATAAATGCTTTAAAAATTATAAACTTTATTGCTTTTTTAAAAAATGTCCCTGCTGATTATAAAGAGCAAGGAATCTACTTTGGCTGTGATATTGATGATTGCAGATGCACGGTTGAGAAAGAGGGCCAGGAAGGCTCTGTAACAACCCCTGCCCCCAACCCCCAGACCCCCGAAAAAGAAGCCACCAAAGAGAGCTCCTAAAAATTGTGCTAAGGATGAAGTATTGCTCTCCACACTAATGGCTTCTGGTAGAGATATAGGAGGAGGGCTCAGTTCTATTTAAGGAGCAGACCACTGAGAGTTTGCCCATGTTCCAGTGAGTATATAGATGCCATAAATTGGACTTGTGTTGTTGTTGTTGTTGTTGTTGTTGTTGTTGTTGTTGTTGTTGTTGGAAGGGAGGTCACAAAGGCAGAGCGGGGGCGGGGGGAGGAATATGAAAAGACATGGAAGTGAGTGTAATCGGGTGTATGATGTGAAATTCCTAAATAATCGTTTGGTTGGAAAAATGCAAACGAAAACACCACACTGAATTTACAGAAACAGGAAAGAAAACACGGAAACAAAAGTGACCGTTAAGCACCCAATTTTCTTGAACTGACAAAGAAAGTGAGTTTAGTAACCAATCACAGTCTTGTTCTTTACAGTGGTAGTCATGAGAAAAAGGTAAGTGGTGGAAAAGCTACTCTCTTACAATCACACTACTGATTTGTAATGAAGTGTGTCTCAAACCAGACTATGCCTAGCACAAAGACATGTACCAAACAATTACTCCATAGCTAATAAATGCCAAATTGTACATGCTATCGAATACAATTCTAGACCTATTCTCGCTGGTTCTCAAAGAGGACAGCTGCTACAATGTGATCAGGACATCAGGGCAGTCACCTTAACCCAGTGACTGAGCACAGCAGCACTTAAGGATGAGACTCTAAGCATGTGCTCAGGGTTTAACACTACAGATGTTTCATTTGATCTTATAATGATTACTAAAAGCAGTAACATCACACGGAGAGACAGTAATGTTAAGAAATGGCCCTCTCCACTTGTCTATGGGTGGATGTGTCAGGACACCACACTACCTTAAGTATGCCCCCTGCCATATCAGGACATCACACTGTCTCAGGTAAGAACACACAAGACAATGATGCCAGCCTCTTAGAAATGAGAGCAGGTATTTCGGTTTATTGATTTTAAAATCTTCTTGAAGTTATCCAACAACCTGAAAGGCAGCATTGCTTCTGAAAAAAGAAGGGCTGGGGCTGGGTCCGACAAAAACAAAAGCAGTGGAATTGAAGTTGAACTCTTGTAAATGCAGATACATGCCAGGGTTAGGGAAACACGCCATGTTTTGTCTGTTTCAGCAAGGTACAGCCTGGCTCTGAAACGCCTTAGGGAGCAACGGAGAAAGGAGAAGCTCACCATTTAGGACCAAATACCCCACCCCCACCCCCAACCACTCCATTCAGGCCAACTCAATGAATGACTAAGAATCTATGCTCTCCACAAAATTGATTCAAGTTCTTCATTTATAAAATGTCAATAGGAACAGACACTGAGCAAGTATGCCAGTATTACTTTATGCTTGATTTTTAAAGAAATATTTCCAAAGTGACATTTGTTTTTTTTACTTTGGTGATAAACATTACGACATGTTATAATGTTAATAAATTGATTTTTAAGTGTGATACCAAATATGACAACTTATTTCAATTTGGTAAGAGACACATCCAGATGAACTAGTCCTTTCTATCATCAGTAAATTCATCCACAGTCCTTGCACACTACAGAATGCTCTAACACATTAAGGGTTTAGACGATATAAATGTACAAGCGCTGTGAATGATCAATCTTTTCGGTGATGTAAACATGAAGGGTCAGTCTGTATATAACACAATAGGTGGCTTGTTTTGTGTGGCTTGTAAGGTAATAGGAAGTTCTCATGTGCCTAAAAATCTTCCCTCTCCTTTGGGGAGGTATTCTCCTTCTTCCTTCCAGAGACCCGGGTTCTCCACTTGAAAGTCTCTGCTGTCACTTAAAGACTCTCAGAAGAACAGAAATCAGTGGGGTGGGGGGCGTCCCTGTGACAAGGGAAGCTCCCTGAAGTTTATAGGGATGACTCTGCTGAGACTTCTTGCAGTGGGGGTTAAGGAGCTACTTCTCGTAGCCAGGAAGTACTTCCAGTGGAGCAAGGGGGACAACAACACACCATAAAACCTTCAATCCAAAAACTGTCTTGTCTACAGTAAGTGTAGGGATAAAAATGGAACATAGATTGTGGGAATTGTAAACCAGTGACTGGCCCAACTTGAGACCAACCCCATGCGAAAGAGCCAAACCCTGACACTATTACTGATACTCTGTGCTATGCCTGCAGATAGGAGCCTAGCCTAACTGTCTTCTGAGAGGCTTCATCCAGCAGCTGATGGAAACAGAGGCAGAGACCCACAGCCAAACAACAGGCTGAGCTTGGGGAGTTTTGTGGAAGAGTGGGAAGAAGGATAGAGGGAGCAGAAGGGGTCAAGGACACCACAAGAAGACCTACAGAGTCAACTATCCTAGGTCCATGGAGGCTCACAGAGACTGAACCACCAACCCAAGAGTATGCATAGGCTGGACCTAGACCCCCTACACACATGTAGCAGATGTGCAGGGTTGTTAACATGTGGGTCTCCTAACAATGGAAGTAGGGGCTGTCTCTGACCTATTAACCTGTCAGTGGATCCCTTTTCCCTAGTTGGGCTGCCTTATCAGGCCTCAATGGGAGAGGATGCTCTTAGTCCTACTGCAACTTGGGGTGCCAGGGTGGGTTAGGTACCCCTTGGGGGTACTCTCCTTCTCTGAGAAAGAGAGGGAGGCTAGAGAAGGGAAGAATTAGAGTGGGACTGAGAGGAGAGGAGGTAGGTCGCTGGGACCAGGCTGTTAAGAAGTTACGTTAGTTAATTAATTAAAAAAGAATCTCAGAAGGGGTTCTTAATGTGGCGTTCTAGAGCCAAAGACTATTAACATCCTCCAAATGTATACATAATTATGTATGTCTTCTCCCTGTTCGGGAAAGCAGGTACTGTATTCTAATCAGATGCACAGGAAGATCCTGCTCTCACCACTAAAGAGTTAAGTAGCACTTCAAAAGGAAGATAAGTAACCCCTTCCAACAGCTGTTTGTTATGTTCCTATTACTGAGATCATCATCATCAATCATATACAAATCCTCCAGACCGGACTCAGGCAGACTTTACAGGGAAGTACCACCTTGTGAAGACCCGAGCATCAAATTTTGTGATCCGAATCTAGGTGTGATTGAGCCTGTCTATCAACGGGCCCCATCTAGAGTTACAGCCCTATTTTGTTCTGCACACTATTTATGGTGGTGGTCTGAGCCACTGTCATCTTCTGCCTCAACCCTTGCAGTGGTCCACTGCAAAAAGGACTGAGCTCCTTGCTCCTGATTTAGCTCTCCTGCGGTCTATTTTCAAAGCACACAGCCAGAGCAATCCTTACAGGAACCCTGCCTTGTCCTTCCACAGTTCTACCCTACTTCCAGCTACAGTGAAGGCTACTAAAAAGGAAAGGGGTCACAAGACATGCTGGTGCACTTCCCTTTTCTCTCACCTTCTGGTCCCATCTCCTATGCTTTCCCCATCCTTCAGATTCCCTTCATCTCCTACTCTGTCGTTTTGATGATGCTTGAAACCAGAGATGCCTTCAATTGGAACCTTAGGAGCCTCTCTGTCTCTCTATGTCTGTCTCTGTGTCTCTTAATCTGTCTGTCACTGTGTCTCTGTATCTCTCTGTCTCTGTCTCTCTGTCTGTCTGTCTCTGTCTGTCTGTCTCTGTCTCTTTGTCTGTCTATCTCTGTCTCTGTGTCTCTGTGTCTGTCTCTGTCTCTGTCTCTCTCTCCCTGTATCTCTCTCTCTCTCTCTCTCTCTCTCTCTGTCCCTCTCCTCTCTGAATGTGCTCCTCGTTCCTACATAGAGAATCTCTCCCTCAATTTGTTTTTGTTTTCTATTCTAATCCCTAGTTTGCAACAGTGCTCCCTTATAATAACGTCCATGACAGATTCTATTGTTGAACACTGTCCCTTTCTTTAACTCTCTTTGTCAGGCATCTGAGTCCTAAAAATGGACATGGAACGAAGTTCAGTGTGTTTAGATCTACACATAACTTTCCAGTAATATAAAAAGAGGCAATTACTTCATAACGTAGAGGTAGAAAACTTATGTTTTTGGTTGTACTCACAAAACACGATACTTATTATTTTAAAAATCTAAAAGAATATATTTATAACCTGAAAAGCGTTTTTCTTAAATAACAAATACGTATTTATATACCCTAAAACACTGTTTGTAAGTATATTTTGTATGTGTGTGTATGTATGTGTGTATGCAGGTGGTACGTATATACTTGTAAATGTGGGTGTGTGTAGGGAATGTGCAAATGTGTGTGCATACCAATGTATGTATGTGTGTAAGCGTGAAGTAATTATCATGTGTCTTTTTTTGACCACTTTTCACCTTTAGTTTTTAGGCATGATGCCTCACTGAGTCTGAAGCTCACTGATTCAGGTAGGAAAAAGAGTCAGTGGGGTCAGGACTCTGCCTGTCTCTGCTCCTGCCCTTCCACCTCATGAATCTGAGGACCTAAAACTCAGGTCCTCACTCATGTGTAGCAGGCATCTCCCCAAGTCTGTGAATATAATTTTTAATTATTATTTAATGTTCCATTTAGTTAACAGACCATAATTTGTTTAACCATGCTTTTCTTGTTTAAATTGTAGATCGAATAACATTCTTTTTGAATAATAAAATATGCTGAAATTCATCTTGTGTCTCCATAAAATGCCTAGACCAAACTATTAAAGATTTACTGTGCAGTTTCACAAATTGCTACCATAGAGAGTTGCACTAGTTTAATTCTCCCCAGAACCACAGAAGAGCATGAGCAATTGTTGTTGTTGTTTTAAGATGATTGTTTACAATCAATCTCTATAAATGGTCATCAGAGTGGAACTTTGTTCTTTTCATAACAATCTAATTTACTCAAAGTTCTGCTTCAACGTATCAAGGGATTCTAAAAAAAAGACTTAATATTCTTCATTTCAACAATTAAGATTTCAGGCAGTATTGCTTAATGTAGTCTTTACCTGAAGGTTTGAAGCCAGTCTTGAGGAGATTCTTACCTTGTTCTTTTAGATTTTTTGCCTTGAGGAGATTCTTACCTTGTTCTTTTAGATTTTTCGCTCTACAGGTCCTTTTACTTCCTCATGAAGTTCAGATCAGCTTGTCAACATGGATTGCATTCATTTTATTTGTGCATTTCTGATATTTTCCTTCTTGTTTTTTCATTTCTTTAAATACTTAATTTTTATTTTTTTAATATTATAATATGGCTACAATGTTTCTTCCTAGACAAACAGAATAAAATTGACATTTTGGCAATAAAAATGCGTATTGATAGTCTAGTGTTCCTGTTAGTAAATATTTCAGTAGGATATGATTCTGCCTTTGAGATTTAGTCCCTCTTGTTTACCACCTCTTAATTGAAACTCCTGATAAGATCAGCTAAATAAATCTCCCTTCATATACACCTGTGGATGCTTGCACATGCTCTACTCCCAGCCTCTGCTTGCTTGGAGGAAACGAAACACCTGTACATTAACCTAGAGTTATTTGTAGATATTATGCACCACATAGAGAGAGAACACAATTTTCCTCTCTCTCTCTCTCTCTCTCTCTCTCTCTCTCTCTCTCTCTCTGTGTGTGTGTGTGTGTGTGTGTGTGTGTGTGTGTAATACAGATTGATATCAAAGCACTGGTAAATTTATAAGATATAATTATTTTCTCAGAAGATTCTAAAATGTCATTTATATTTAAAAATAATTTTTGTTAATGAAAGTTTGGAGACTGTGTGTATTTTAAGATACATCTAAAGGGTTACAAACCATTTAGATAAGCTTCAGAGCATGGGTACAAATTTGGTGGTGTTAAGGCAAAGGGTGTGCTTGTAAACCGAATAAGCAAAGATAATGGCTTTCAGATAATCTTTCTCTAGCTGGTGTTCAATGTTGGATAAAAGATAAAAATTACCTTATCAATTTCTAGGATGTTTAAGTACTGCCTCTTTTTCAATGAGAGATTCTGCAAAGCCTGGGGAAAAAAATCACCAATGGCTCCCACCTTCAAGCCAAAATTCCCCTTCAGTCCGCATTTCAGATTTGAGTGAATGCAGCTGAATCCCAAATACTGCCCCCAGAATATGCAATGTCCATCCTTTGACACTAACCCCAGACATTCCCTGCAAGGTGGATCTGTTAGGGGGAAGGGATCAAGAAAAACTGTAAAGAAACTGAATTGTTGGGATGCCTTTCTTGGATTCCTTACTACCATTTAAATATCCTCAAAGCCTAAATGAAAGTGCTAAGGCAGACAGACCCAGGCAAGAAATAGAAGGTTGATTTTTATAAAGAGAAATGAAAGTGTTCTTACTCAATTCTGGTGTAAGACTATGAAACCTTACAGCTTGCTTTATAGGCAGGAGCAGCAGAGCAGGAAATTGCTAATGCAGTGTCTATGGAAGAAGAAAGCAAACAGAAGGCTACCAAACAAAAGTGCAGAGATTTCAGTGTCGGCCCAAAACCATGCAGAAGAGACTAACAGGTACAGAACACGTATTCAAGAAGTGAAATGTCTCCTAATTAATTTTAGCCTCAAGCTTGAGTCACTTTAAGGAAGCTTATAGAGGAAAGGATATAGGATTAAATCATGGCATTTAGTTAGAAGGAGTGATGTTTCCTCACCAGCTTTGATCTGCCATTGCATTTCTTTCTGATTAAACATGGCAGCCATCAAGCAGACAATGGTTTGTAAGCAATGGTTGTAAACTGTGGATATTTTATAGAATTTATAAATTTATATACAGAGAAACCCTGTCTCTAAAACAGGAACAACAAAACAAACAAAAAACAAAACAAAACAAAAAGAATACATTTCTAGCTCCTTCTACATGTGTTGTTTCTTAAAAATCAATTTGCTTAAATGGCACCCAGATCTCAGTCTCTGAATGCTGTTTCCCAGTGGGAGGAACCATGGCTCCTTAGAGAAATGAGTGGATCTATGCCTGTGGCAAAGAAATATAATACAGGCTTGGAGCATCTCATAGTGCCAGAAAATAGGGAAAGAAAGAGAAAAAGAAAGAAGGGAGGAAACGAAGAGAAGGCAGAGAAGGGGCGGGCAAGGAAAAAACATAAATTCTAGTCATATAGTTGCTTGGATATGAAGAGAAATGAGTAAAATAGAAATCTACCATCATAATACCACAGTAATACTTAGTATATACAGTCTACCCCTTTTCAAAACTTTAATGAAAAACAGTACCAGCAAACAGCTTCTAAGAACCTTCCTGAAATACTTACTATGTGTGTGCTTGTTTGGACTCTTCCCACAGTAGTTGAGGCTTAATCCTTCTCCTGCTGAATGTGGACTGGACTGAATGACTCTCCTATCAAATAAATGATGAAAAACACAACTAATATGTTACAACGAAAGACTACTTAAGTGATCAAAGTTAGCATCACCAGTAGTGAGCCATGCTGACAGCATGCAACTTTGACGTTATGCAATGTGAACATTTGACCTGGGTGGTCCCTTTCGTAAAAATTCTCGTGTTCTGCCAAGATGTCTGCATAGTGAAAGGTGTCTGCTGCCATGCCTGATGACCTGGGTTTGAGCGACATTTCCCCCATAGTAGAAGGAAAGAACTGACTCTTAAAGTTGTTATCTGACCTCCACATGGATAGCATTGCAATCATACAGCCACAAGACCACCTACACACAATTAAATAAATAAATGTGATTTTACGAAATGCGCAACTGCATTCTAACCACAAGAAAACATCAGATAGACTCGAGCGGGCAGATACTCTATAGAACACCAGATAATCTCTCTCTTCAAAGACATCAAGGTCATTAATGCCAACAAAAGACCAAGACTGTCACCGAAGCACCTAAGATATAAACAATGCCATAACATGGTTTCCTAAAAGAGAAAAGAAACAGACAAAAAAAATCTGTGGTCTGTACTATTAACTTTTCAGTTTTTACAAATGCCCCACTGTTTTCTGTGTGTAGTATTACATGAGAAAAGCTAGCTGAAGCAAAAAGACATATCTTCCTTTGTGAGTTCCAGAAAGATCAGCCTACTGGTCTGGCCTTTGTGTCCTCTCTTTCCCCACAGCATTCTCACTAGCACATTTTCAGGGTAGCCACATAAGCCCTCAGAAGAGTCTGAACCTTGTAAGATCAGAATGAGACAGGGTCATGGGTATGGATGCTTCTTCCAGCCTGTTGACTCACAAGCACCAACTAACTCTAAGCTGATTGTCAAAGCTTTTTGAGAACTTCTGAGAGCCTAGATGGTTCCAGTTGTAGCAAGATGTGCACAGGGAATGTTGTACAATACTCTTTTCTAAATAGTCAGTTCCATAGTTTCATGCACCCACACTATAGTGCAGCCTATCTCCAAATGCTTTAATGTTGAAAAGAGAAATTCTATATCCACTAAAAAAAATTGTCCCCCTTCTCCACTCCTGGAAAATAGCCTTCTGCTTTCAACCTCTAAGAATTGAGTGTTCTAGGCACCTCTTATAAAGAAAAGATTACATTTGTCCTTTCTGACAGGCATATTTCTAAAGTCCTCAAGATTAGTTCACACAAGAGAATATTAACCATAAATATGTGCACACAGGTATCTATTTGTGAGACCCTGTTGTCGGTTATTTTCATTATATGGCCAAAACTCAAATTACAAGCTTCTACTTTTAATTTCTGAGAAGAGGTCATGATGATATCTACAATCACATAGAAGGGCACAAAGGTGGCAATTTCTCCCTTGCTTCACTTATGCCAGTATGCTGGGTTTAGTTGTAGCCACCCTAATAGTTCGATGTACTAGATTTTATTGTAAAAACCTATGGCACATGAAACTGAAAGTTCTCTCTTTCTTGACCCAAACTCAAATTTCCTGTTTTATTATGTTCTTTGATGTAACTGGGATATTTCATCTCTCTTATTTGACAGAATAGATGTTTGCTCCACCTGCATCAGATGAGACATAGAGCCAAGTTTATTTCTAAGGTAGAAACAGGTGATAGTAAATTTGGGTGAAGGAGAGAGAGAATGGAAAGAAAAATGTGAAGGAATTGGACATTCATCTGAGGCATAGCAGGTGTTGTGGATAAGCAGGCATGAAATTCATGATGTGTGAAGTTCGCATCTGCCTTAAGGTGAGTAGCCCTCGAATGACTTTCCCTGGGGAAGTATAAAGAAATATCTATTCATCCCAGACAGAAACAGTACCAGACCAAAGAAAGTACTCATCCAAGTTCTAATGGGTGAGCCAGTGAGTATATTAGTTTTGCGTACAAGAGCTTGGGAGACTCTTAGGCAGCCACGCCACAAAACTCCAACACTAGTGAATTGTTTGCCTAATAGAACCTCAGAGAGGGGAAGGCCTGGTGAGGATGATGTGGGAGCCTTGTGGAACTCTCTTGAGTCTCATGACTCCCATACTCTTCCAGAAGGAGATTTTCATGAGAATAATTCTGGATTCTTTGCCCCAAGGTGGTGATGATCATGTCTAGGCAAGTGGAAACAGCCACACCACTGTAACCAGGAAAAAAATAAGTGAAGCCTGGATAAAGGAAGCTACTCTTGGCATTTTTTTTTTACAATACTGCATGCCTGCTGTAGCCTGTGATCTTATGTGTAGCCGCTGCCTTTGATAGAATCTTCTTCCTCCAGCTATCTGCATGAATAAGTCTTGCCTCTCCCTCAAGTCTTTCATCAAATACCATGCTATCATAAAACCTGGGCTTATTATCCCATTACTTTCAGGCCCTTGGCTAGGGAGATGGTCCAATGATTAAAGTGATGGCTCAACAAACATAAAGCCCAGATTTTGGGTCCCTGGAACCAATAAAAGTGGCAGATGAGAGTAATAGCCTGTCTGTAATTTTGACCATAGGAGATCCTCAGAGCAAGCTGGATAGCAAGGAAAGTCCTATCAGTTACCTCTGAGTTTGACTGGAAGACCCTGCCTCAGTGAATAAGGTGGGAGAATAACGTAGGAAGATTTTTCCACATCCACCTTGAGCTTCCACAAGCACATACATGTGTGCACGTACTCCTGCATATGTGTATGTCCATATATACAAATGACTTACACACACATGTATGCATACTGCACATACAGACAGATGAAAATATTAATGATACAGTTTTAATCCTTTGTAAATCATGAGTGTCCTGTTTTTAGGCTCATTGATTTTTATTTTTCTCATGGGCTTTATCTCTAACAGACTAAAGGATTCACACAGTGGCCCATCTTTATTGTCTTTCATCCTCCACTAGAATAAAATCTTCACAAACATAGCCCTCTTTGTTCTGTACACTAATATGGTCCAGACTCATAGCATTAGTCTTAATGCATAGGAAGTGATCAACTAATATTTGTTAAGTGGAAGGATGAAACATAAGTGCAGCAACCACTTAGCATCTTGTATGTGTGAGGCCCTAGATTCCACCCCTGTACTAAAGAAAAAATGACAACAACAACAACAAAAGGAAAGGCCAAGCCCATATGCAGCAGTGGCAGTACAGAGCAGCCATCTAACTGTCTTCATGGAGAACAGAAATCAGTAACAGTCCAAAGCCAAGGACGACTGTGCCACTCATGATGTACGGACATGTAGCAAACAGCTACAAGCTCTGAAAAAGTAGGTGGAGTTAAGTCTGTATTGACATTATTAATATGGTCTGCAATTCATATGCTGGTATGGCCTAGGAAATTTCACATTCTGTGAAATATAGAAAACAAGATATCTTCAGATTGTTCCAAATTAACAGCACTCCTCAAATCATTGGTGTATTTGCAACACTAAGGTTTTAACCACTCTGCCTTTATTCCATCTTTATTGTGTGGATTTCATTCATTATCTGTGGGGTTTTTGTTTGATTGGTTGTTGGTTGGTTGGTTGGTTGGTTGGTTGGTTGGTTTGGTCTTTTTGGTTTTCATATGGTTAGATTTTATTTATTTACTGGGTGTGGTGATTAGAATAGGAATGGCCCCCATAGACTGTTGTGTTTGACTGTGTGGCCCTTAAAAAGTGGTAGTATATGGCCTTGGTGTAGTATGTGGCCTCACTGGAGAGAGTGTGTCACTGTGGGGGCAGGCTTTGGGGTCCCAAATGCTCAAGCTACACCCAGTGCGGCTCACAGTCTTCTTTTGCCTGTAGATCAAGATGTAGAACTCTCAGCTCCTTCTCCTCTACCACATCTGCCTGCACACTACCATGTTTCCCACCATGACAATAGTGTACTAAACCTCGGAAACTGAAGCCAGCCCCAATTACATGTTTTCCTTCCTAAGAGGTGTCATGGTCAAGGTGTCTCTTCACAGCAATAAAACCCTAGCTAAGGCATGTGGACTCTTAGTTCTTTGAAAGAAAGCACGAAGTTTTTCAGTACCTGAAATCACTGGGAAGAGTAGTAGATACAGTGAGCCGAGTGAACTCAGAGCATGTCAGAGCACATGGGTAGAAAACAAATGAGGAGTCCCACAACTTCAAGATACCCTCCTCCACCACCACCGCCACCCAAAAAATGTGTGCAAACATATGGCCAACATTCAAGTTAAATTTCAGATATCAATTAAGAATTATCATCATCGTTCATTGCAACTATACCAAGGACAGGAAAGAGAGGGCGAGGAGGAATGAGACCAGCCTCACCACATTAGCGTTTACTGTTCTGGTTTGGTTTGGTTTTAACTATTTACTAGGAAAATGCACTTAACTGAAAGCACCACAAACTGTACTTTGCTTCTGTTGCTTTGTTTGTGGTGCTGGGGGTGGATCTCAAGGCTACACATATAGTAGGAAACTGTTCCACCACTGAGCTGCATTACCAGCAAAACGGCTTTTTAACTGAATTTTAGAATGAATTTGTAGTTACAGAAGAGTCACAATAAGAGAATGTGCTCTTCCCCCACGTGCCTCCAGTTTTAATATCAGGGGAAACCACAGCGAAATGGTCAAAACCAGGAAGTCAATTTTAATGGAATTTTTAAAACTAGCTAGAAGGTTAGCAAATACCACCAGCTCTCCCACTAAGAGCCTTTTCTAGTACATTCTGCATCCACTCATCTGGTCACTACCAGTGTGGGATGACAGTCTCCAAATCTTTGTCTTTTTATGGTCTTGACGCTTTTGAGGGGCAATTATTCTATAGACTGTGCAGGTTGGATCTGACAGGTGATACTGTGCCCTTCTTGCTACTTATGTGAGTTCTTAGGAAGCTTGAGGAGAAATCAGTTGAGAAAGCGTGGATGGGGGGAGGGAAGGGAAGGAAGCCAAGTTTCTCTGAAAGATAAAAAGAAAAGTTGATGATATTTTCACAAATCAGCAAAACAAGCTATTTATAGCAAATGTTTTCAATCAGGTCAGTGGCAGTGGGCCTGAAGTAGATCATTCGAACATTGCTGCAATGGAATAATGTGACACAAAACTTATGAGGTAAATTATCAATATATGAGCAATATATGTCACATATCTTAAAGGATTATATTTAAAACCTTTGACCTCAATGTTTTACTTCTGAGAATCTATCCTAAAAGCTAAATGAAAACTCCATTATCAGAGTATTACTTAGAATAGTTTTTTTAAAAAGTACACAAAATATGGAGATATTTCTTTAGTAAATTGCTGGGCCTTTTTTGGCTACTTAACACCTAAGTACCCTTCTGACTGATTTAAAGGAAATCCCGGGAGGTAAAGCAACTAGGGCCTAACCTTCCACAAGCAGGGAGTGTCGATTAGTGGTAGAGCAGTCTGTCTAGCATGTGCAGTTTCTGGATTCCATCTCAGGGGGATTTGAAAGAGAAGGAAGGGAGGGAGGGGTAGTGACTTCACAAGCACTTATGACCTGGGCTTAACCAATTAGCTAAAACCTTGTGTCTACTGAGGAGATAACACATGGAGCCAGACACTGTTAAAATTTAACAATTAATAATGGTTGTCCCACAAATTAATGCCTCACAACATTATTTCCGCTTGATAGAATTTCACTGAGTGTCCTGTGAAAAGCAGGATATTGATGAGAAAATACATAGTCGAGTTCAGAGTTACTGTTTATTGAAGAAAATTGGTATTATTAGCTAAATGGTCCCCCTCTAAATCTCATATCTTAAAACTCTAGTCCCTATTGCGATGATATTTAGAGATGGGGCTTTGATTGGGTTCAGAAGGTCACCAGAGTGGGGTGCTCATCATGAAATTAGTACCCAAATACAAAGAGCTACCAAAGTGCTTGCTCCCTCTCAACTTCCCTCCACAGGAACACAGAGACGAGACAACCATCTGCAAACAAGGAGGAAAGTCCTTGCCCAGGAATTGAGTCAGACATCCCTACATCTTAGATTCTCCAGCCGACGGAGCTGTGAGAAACAGATCCCTATGGCTCAAGCAACTCAGTCTATGAGATTCCATTATTGCAGTAAATCAAGCTAGTGAATCAGAGAAGAATGCTTGCAAACACCTAAATACCTTGGAATTGTAACTGTCTCAGAGGCTTGGCCTCGCTGTAGCTGATGGCCCTCTATTCGTGACGTCATTTGAAGAAGCTGTTAAAGGGAACTTCATGTCTCCTCATCTTCCCCTTCTCCCCACCACAGCCTTACAGCTTGAATGGAAACCTACAACATGTTTTGATGTTACAGACCCAAGGACGACACTTGTAGAGAAAGCTTATACGCCAAAAGCGTTCCTAGGCTGTACAGTTTTATATCAGAAAGTTCAGGAACCATGCACGGAAACAAACTCTGAAAATGCCTACACAAGCATGAGCTCAGCAGGAGTATATTCACCAAAGATGCAGGACTTAACTAAGTCAAGGAGCTACAGGGGATGTTAATTAGTAGTTGGATGGCTTTCCTGAAGCCTAGACATATAAGAGAACTGTAAATAAAGTTCAGATGCCAGAGGGAAAGTGTAAAACATGGGAGTACCTACAAAGAGCTTATTGATTAGCAATGTGAGAATTGGTGGATCATCTGCACCTCAACTACCCTTTGTCTTCTTTGTCACTTCACAGGGACATGATGCTTTCTTCACTTCAGCCTTGAGCGATGCACTAAGAAGAAGAGTGCTAACTAAAACAATCCCATACAATGAAAGAACTTCTAGAGGTGTCTCCATCCCTGACTTCAAGCTATACTACAAAACAATAGTAATAAAAACTGCATGGTTCTGGCATATAAATAGTCTGGTGCATCAGTGGAGTCGAATTGAACACCCAGAAATACACCTGTGGACACTTGATTTTTGACAAATACACCAAAGCCATACAATAGAAAAAAGACAGTATCTTTGACAAATGGTGCTGGTCTAACTGAATGCCTACATGTAGAAAAATGTAAATAGATCCATATTTATCACCCTGCACAAAATTCAAGTGAAAGTGGATCAATGACACAGGAGACAACCTCCTGAACAGAACACCAATAGCACAGGCTTTAAGATAAATAATTAGTAAATGGGACTTTTTGAGACTGAAAAGATTCTGTAAGGCAAAGGACACTGTCAGTAGAATGAAATGGCAGTCTGCAGACTGGGAAAAGATCTTCACCAACCCTACGTCAGACAAAGGTCTAGTATCTAAAATATATAAAGAACTCAAAAAAAATAAGCATTAATAGACAAAATAACCCAATTAAAAATGGGGCACAGAACTAAATAGAGTATCCTCAACAGAAGAATATCGAATGGCTGAGAGTCACTTAAAGAAATGCTCAAAGTCTTTAGTCATCAGGGAAATGCAAAACAAAACAACTCTGCGATGCCATCTTGCACAAGTCAAAATGGCTAAGATCAAAAATTAAAGTGACAGCGAATGCTGGCAAGGATGTGGTGAAAGGTGAACACTCCTTCATTGCTGGTGGGAGTGCAAATGTATACAACCACTTTGGAAATCTATCTGATGCTTTCTCAGAAAATTGGGAATAGCTCCACCCCAAGTCCCAGCTATACCACTACTAGGCATATACCCAACAGATGCTCCACCATACAAGGACACTTGCTCAACTATACTCATAGCAGCTGTATTTGTAATAGCCAGAACCTGGAAACAACCTAGATGTCTCTGAATCAAAAAATGGATGAAGAAATTGTGGAACATTTACACAATGGAATGCTACTCAGCTATTAAAAACAAAGAAATCATGAAATTTGCCAGCAAATGTATTGAACTAGAAAAGATCATCCTGAGTGAGGTAACCCAGTCCCAGAAAGAAGTACATGGTATATATTCACTTATAAGCAGACTTTAGCCATATAGTACAGGATCAATATGCTACAATTCACAGACCCAAATAAAGTAAGTTACCAGGAAGATCCAAGGCAAAATGATTAAATCTCACTCAGGAGGAGAAATAGAATAGGCAGAGGTAGTAGTTGAAGAAAGGGAAAAAGATAGGAGAGGTTGTTCAGAGAGATACGTGGTTAGAGATCAGACCTTGGAAGAACAAGGATGGGAAGATAGAGGCAGAGAAAAGAGAAAGTGTGGGCAGGGGCATCTCTGTGACAAGTTGGAGATCTAAGTCAGGGTAGTCTCCTGGGAGGATATTAGTTGAATGCTAGCGGAGACTCCAGGCTACACACGTAAGTTTCCAAAAAGAAATAGCAGAACCACATGGTCATAATGAACAAGAAGTAGAAAGAAATTAATTCAGAATGCTATTAAGAGCAAATGCTTTGGCATAAGTACGGAAGAATCGAAGAATGACTCAGTCAGGTGCCTGGATCATCACAGAATCACTACAAATATTACAGCCACCATTATGGACTGATGTAGCGGTGCTATGTTCCACCTGAAGAGTGACTCTTACAAAATAAATAAATAAATAAAACAGAAAAGATAGAAACAGTAAAATAACTCCCAAGTTACATGGAAGTTTCTAATTCTAGGAGACTCCAAGAGTAACCAAGCTGCAAAAATGACTTTCGTTCTTGTGAGAAAGAATAGAACTAAGTATTAGGCTACAAGAATACTCAAATTCCGGCTTGTAGTTTGCAGGGGAGTAGAGAGAACGATTCTTGAACGTGCCTGTCGTGAGTATGACATCCTTGCTCCTCCTACACTAAATCCAGTATCACTGCCCAATCTTAATTGAGATTTAAAAAGCCAGGAGGACAAGCATCCACAGTGTCACTTGAGGAACCAGCACACTGAGGACAAGTCAATGGAGTGGATGTTGTCACAGCAGGACCATTACCTGGAGGCTCCCTCCTTATGCAAACAGTGAGTCAGGAGCACCAAAGTCATCCTCTGATACCTGGGAAGGCACAGGGGATCTTTCCTTAGAACACAAGCCAAGTCAGGAGTTCTTCACTGATGTATTGTCAGGGTCCAGACTAGGACTTGCCACTTGACACATGCACTTGTAGGATAAATGGATGCACAGACCCTTTTAACTGCTTGGGGCAGCATGTGCAGAAGGCATGTGAGTCAAGGACTTTACGTTACTGTTACATGTTAGTTCAATCAATTGTTGCTTTCCTCAAAGGTGCTAATTTATCTATGCTGTTCTTGAAAGAACTGAATTGCCATCTTTTATATACCTTTGAATGAAACCAGAACACTATTTTTCTTTCTACCTATCTCTAAATCAGAAAAGACCGTAAAGTTTACATTGATTTGAGGAAAAGTATCTTCCGATGGAAGTGAACTCGGAGTTGCTGAAACAAAATACCAGACATAACAGGTATTAAGAGGAGGAAGATTCATTTTGCCTCACAGTTTCAGACATTTTAGTCCATGGTCACAAGGTCCTTGGGTCTATGGTGAGTCAATGCATCACGTTGCAGGAAAGTGCTTATTTTAAAGGTGGCAGGGAACAATGAACAAGCAAGACTCCAGTATGTCCCTCAAGGACATTTCCTCAATGGACTACCTCCCCTCGACCCTCCAACCATGCTACCAGCTATGGGACAAACCTTTAGCATTTGGCCTTTGATGGGCATGTAAATCCAAACCATAACACTTAACTGCCTTGCCTAAGAATCACAATCACTTGGATTCTCTAACTTCAAATTTAGTCCAGGAAACTTTTGAGCAAAACATGACATCGTGATACTGTGATCTGCAAATCAATATAAAAGTCACCTGGTGTTGGCAGGGGGAGGGGTGGTAAACTCTGTTCGCAAAACGAGTTATTTTATAATCCCATAAAGTCAAACGGCAGACAATTCATGGAATTTTATGAGTACAGATGTCAAAATATTCTCTCAGAGATAAAAGGCAAGGCATTCCTCCTACCATGAAGAACAACACAGAGCCTATTGAACCTGTTTGTGTCCTGCAGGCAACATTAAAGGATGAGACCCTGTAAAGTGATAGCTCAGTGGCCAGAATCCTATGCTCGCTCTGACCCCAAGTACATCCTGTCTCCCCTGATTTCCCAGGATTCTTTTCAGTTCCTAAATCCCTTTTCGTGTCAGTACCTTTCTGTTTGCATTAACCAGCATTTATTTCTTACATTTGCGTGCAGGCATCCTCTAAATTAGAGCATCATAAAAAAGTACAGTTACAATAAGTCGATAATTGTAAACTAATTATGTAAATAATATTACGTGAAAGTAGCAAGACACAAAATGCTACACATGTATAAATTAGTACAAGAAGTTTGAAAAATGTAGAGAAAACTCAGAAGAAACCACTTAGTCCATTGAGTGGTTCTCTCTGAAAATGCAAAACTACAAGCTTTTTCCTTTCCTTCCATTGTCTTCTTCCTATTTTTTATAATGAATACCTAATTCATTTATAATAGAAAATGCTTATCTTGCAAAAATCAGGTTAGCAGGAAGATAATAAAATTTGAAAGGACTCCGTATATTAGAAATTGTTAATGTTTTGTGTGCTAAGCTAGACTAAAATCCCTTCTAATAAAAAAATCTGTTAGAATAAATGAACCAATACAGAAACATTTCTTGAGTTCATTAAAAGTCACATGCAGCCTTTCTCTCTGGAGCTGCCTTTATCATTCTGCCTGCTCAGCGTATGGAAATCACTGAACAGCACTACGTAAAAGGAAGCATAAAGGGACCTTCAAATGGAACACTGGAATCTGGACCCTGGATATTAGCTTCCTATTGGTACTGTAACAAATATCACAAACAAAGCTTGAGACAATGTAAGTTTATTATGTTACACTACAAAAAAAACAAAAACAAAACAAAAAACAAAAAAAAATAAAACCAGAGGTCTGCAGCAGGGGCTATGGGAGTAATTCAGAAGTAAAATGCTTGCCTTACATGTGGGTCTCCTAACCTGGGGAGCAGGGGCTGCCTTTGACAGACACTCTGTGGCCAGATGGTTGATCAGGCCACAGAGGAAGAGGATGCAGGTGGTCCTGATGAGACTTGATAGGCTAGGGTCAGACGGTAGTGGAAGAGAGCTCCCCCTTTCTGAGGACTGAGTAGGGAGGGGAGAGAGGTAGGAAGGGTGGAACCACCAGGAGGAGACTAGGGAGGGGGCTACAATCAGGATGTAAAATTAGTAAGGTTTTTTTTAATGGAAAAAAATCTCAAAAAAAAAAAAAAAAAGAATGCTTTCCTTACTATCACAAGACCCAGAACCGCACACACACTCTCTCACTCACACACACAGACACACACATCTAAAGCATCTGTGGACATATTGGCACTGTTGTGTTATTATTTTAGAGACCCCACGGGAAAACTTTGCATTTTCAGCTTCTGATGGCCCCTGAATTCCTTAGTCCTTGGTCCCTTCACACCACTCAGGCTCCTCAGACCCTCTTGCATCTCTCTTGTCAGGGCCCATATGATAACAGTGTATCAATTCAGATAATCCCAGCTAATCTCCTCATCCTGGAATCTTGATAATCTGTATAATCGCACTTGCGGTGTCAAACAATACATCACAGGTTTTAGAGAATAAAATGTGGTATCTTTTCCATGAGTGGGATGTTACTCTACCATCCACAAGTGGACTTTCACAATCTCAGCTCAAATTCAGGACTTGCTACATTGTGGACGTGGGAGGGTAGGGGTTGGTCCCTTTGGAGCAGGTCCTCCTGAAAGTCCTCTATCTGGCCACTGCTCACATCTGCTGGTGTTGCTTCCAGGCCTCGCAGGGGACATCATGATCCTACATTTTGGATACAGATTGGTGGTAATTTTTTTCCTCTCATAAATGCTCTCTGTGAAAATGTTCAGGAAGACTGGAAATTCTCAATATCTGAAGTGAGGGATCGCTGCTGCTGGGCTGCCATAGCCTCCCCAATATCTACTACACGTGACAATATTTCACATCTATGTGATGACCTCTCCCAGTGAAAGATTTTATAGCTGCCTATGAGAGAAGTGAAGTATAAGATGTGTGTCATAATGCAACTGACAGGTATCTTGTGGAAGAAAACAAGAGTAATAGCTGAATTATATTTGAGGATTTACTTTTTTCCAATATCAACCATAGTTATAGTAGAACAATACAAAAATGCCCTCACTACTTTTCATAACATAGTTCCAATCTGGTTGAGCTAGGCTAAATATTTTCATTATATTTATTTCATTTTTCAATAAGCTATTGTTTTACAAATCACACTTGTCTAGCATTTCAGTATTACAAGATGTTTCTTTACAGTACTTAGTGTATACATCATTTAATTAAATCAATTTAATAACGTTCATTTTAATAATATTTTCTTTATTACCATTTTTATTCAACCTCTATTATGCTCTTAATGTGCTGCCCCACTCATTCATTGAAACTCACTTATCAGCAGAAATAGCGATGACCAATAAACATATGAAAAATTTTCAGTATCTTTAGCCTTCAGAGAAATGTAAATCAAAATTCCATCCCATTCTAATTGGAATGGCTACTGTCAAGAAAACAAGAAATAGCAAATACTGGTAAGAGTACACGTGATGCAGCACACACATCAGTCCACTCTCCTCCTGAAGGGATAGAGCTGGTTTCTGTCTCTAACGCTCCATGTAAACTAGAAGGCTGAACAGAGGGGAAGCATACTGCGTGAGTAGAAAATGCAAAGATCCACAAAGGCTTCTCGCATCCTCATCTGCCTCTCATTGTCCTCTGGAAGGGGAAACATTGAACTCTCACTCAGCTTTGGAGAAAAGATAAAGGCAATCAGGAAATAAAGCAGACGCTGGGATGCAAGGATAAAACTGAATATACAGCTAGCAATCTGTGTTATGAATTATGACACAGTTGGTGAAAACAGTGTAGTCCAAACAGAAAACCCAAGGTCATCTACTCTTAGATGTTTTGCGAGTTGTAGTATGGCACACACTTTTCATGCCAGCACTTGGGAGTTTGAGTCTGAGGCCACCCTGCTTTACACAGGTTGCTGATGGCTGCTGGCCACGCCTACATATTGAGGCCATGGTGGGGAGCATAAGGGGCAGGGCATATAGGGTTGGCTTGAGAAATTATTTTTTGATGTGACAGTTATAATCACTCCACTTTATTATAAAGTTTTCTACTCTGAAGGAAAGAAAGATTTCACAGATTGGAAGTAGGCTATCAGGTTAAAGAATGCAAACTGTCAGAAAGTGTGTAATAGCACACTGACACTGAACACACAGTAATGATGAAAGAAATCGTAGAAGGCTGCTAAGGTTCTGAAAACTAATTGGAAGCTTTATTTACATAAAGCATTACCTGCCTAAGCAAAGACATGACAAAGTGACTGTTATGGAGTTGTGTGCATTGTATTTAAATGCACTGTTCACAGAAAGATGAGTCCAGGGATAAATAGTACATGTCACACAGACACAGACACACACACACACACACACACGCACACACACACACACGCACACACACACACACACAGAGGGATTGCATGACTTCTTTGCTGTCAAAGTACCATGGCTGTGTTAAATTCAGTTCTATTAAGGAAAATGATTTTCTATGGCCAGTAAGGGGGGAAAATGGGAGAAGAATCATTCAAAGAACAGAGAATAATTATACCACAGGAGTATCCAGCATTAGAAGCAGTAAGCCAATATCTGAAATAAAATAGATTATTTTTCCTCTTGTGCGAAACCTTAAAGGAGGCTTACAAATGCTCTCCCAAGTCCATTGTTTCTTTATCACCTTCTCACAGAGGTGTGTTGGTAGCAATTTAATTATGATCACATTTTTCTCCTTATTCATCCTATTGACATTGCCCTGGGCCTTCAACTCATGGCCTGGAGTTGCTCGAGGTAAAATCCTGGCCCACACTTATCACTGTTCTCACTTAAAGACATGAGGGTAAGTGATACACAGGCAGGAAGGTGGTGGTCAGTGAGGAAAAGCAGGAAGCCATGCACCAAAGCCTGCTTAAAAAATGTCTCATTAAGACGTGATTTTTTTTTAATTTTTTATTAATTTATTCTTGTTACATCTCAATAGTTATCCTATCCCTTGTATCCTCCCATTCTTCCCTCCCTCCCATTTTCCCCTTACTCCCCTCCCCTATGACTGTGACTGAGGGGGATTTCCTCCCCCTGTATATGCTCATAGGGTATCAAGTCTCTTCTTGGTAGCCTGCTATCCTTCCTCTGAGTGCCACCAGGTCTCCACCTCCAGGAGACATGGTCAAATCTTTTCTAGGTGGCTGTGCTCCCTGTGCGGTAATATCCTGAGCATGGCACTGAGGTGTCATCTAAAGCCAGAAAGAGAAGACACATGTGAAGTAACAGGGAGCTGGAACTGGAGCCTGCCGCAGAGGACAAAGGACAACGCCTGAGAAAGTCAAGAGGGTGAAGTCACCTACCCTGAGAAGTACCAACTCACAGCCAGCAGCAGTCATGAGCCCAGCAAACCGCAAACTCCATGCTCAGCCCCAACTCCCCAAGAGCAGGAGCAAAGTCTCCGTTGTGCAGTAGCAAGTCAATGCCTATCCAGCACATGCATTCTGACCCTTGAGAATTTCAGAATCCTGCCTCAATCCCAATACTCCGCCTTTGCACTGGAGAGATGGCTCATCTCAGTAGTAAAACAAAAACAAAAACAAAACAAAACTAACCGCTGTTCCAGAGGACCTGGATTTGATTCCCAGCACCCACATGAAGACTCATAACCATAACTCCAGTTCCAGAGGATCTGATGCCCTCTCCTGGCTCTCATGGGCCACCAGATGTAGGTTATTCACAGAGTTACATGCAGGCAAAACATGCACACACATGAAAGTAAATACATTCTTTAAAAACTCTATTTTTGGATTATCATGGCAGCCATTTTTTTTATGCAGTGCTGGGAACTGAGCCCAGGGCTTTGTGCATGCTAGGCAAATTCTCTACCAACTGAGCCACATCCACAGCCCCCTGAAGTTGGGATGTAAAATTAAATTAATTAATTAGTTAATTTTAAAAAAATCTACCCATGACTTAATTCTAATATTCAGAGTACCATTGTGATAAGCCTAGGAGCCAAAGGAGGCTCAGCAAGCAACACGTTTTCAAGGTACTGAACAACAGCTTCAGGAAACTCATTAGGAGGAAAAATGAAATGATTTGTGGAGCTGTTTGAGGTTATTCCAACGTCAAGTATAAAAGTCATAGCATCTGAGATCTGAGGCCCTCCTTGAAGACAAGTATCTGAGAAGTAGATCCGAGCAGATGTGTACACAGCCCTTTAACACCAACATCAGTCAGGGGTTCTGGCCCAATGACCCTGTGTCCCCAAGCCCCCATCACAGATGCTGACGTGCGTTTCCACTTGACTAAGTCAGTCACTCTGCATCCACAGGGGGAATGGCCCCTCACACAGGTCTTCTACCCTTCTCTCTGTGCATCTATTCCTGGCAGAGATGAAAGTCAAGATGATTGTAAACAGCCTGACAGCTCTTTTAAGACAAAGGCAATGATTCTTAGCTGGTTAAAGAATTAAAAACAACCCATGCAGAAATAACAAAGATTTCAGAAAACAGAATTAGGAAAACACATTATGAGACAACAAGCTACTGCTGTATGTAAAATGTAGGCTATGGTTTTAAATACCTTTGACAAATTATTTTGCTTCTAATAGACTCACATAGTCCCATATGTGGCGGCCTATTGCCTTTAATTCCTCCAAATGCCACTATTTTAAACAACCTTGCATGGTTTGTTGAGAATCATCCTCATAAAAATGTTATCTTACTTGTCCCTGAGATGCATCCCCCAAAACCAGTTGTCACTCCCTCCATCTTCCTCACACCTGATCCCTCCTCTTCCTGTCTCCCCCACTTGCCTCCACTTGCAGTGTCTATTCTATTTCCAATTCCCAGGAAGATTCAGATGACCCTCCTTGAACCCTCCGTGTGACTTAGCTTCTCTGGGTCTGTGGATTGTAGCATGGTTATCCTTTGCTTTACAGCTAAGATCCACTTATAAGTGAATACATGCCATGTTCATCTTTCTGGATATGGGTTTCCTCACTCAGGAGGACTTTTTCTAATTCCGTCCATTTGCCTGAAATTTTCATGATGTCATTGTCTTTAACAGCTGAGTAATAGCTAGTGCTATTGGAATACCTCGTGCAATGGAAACTCCCAGTACTGGATGAGGATGACAGCAAAGACCCATAGACTGCACTGGCCATCTCCTGTAACCGGGCAAGACCTCTAGAGGAGGAATTGGGACACCAACCCAGCCACATGACCTTCGACCTACAATTTGCCCTGCCTACAAGATGTGCTGGAGTAAAGGTGTTGGAGACATTGTGGGAGTGTCCAACCAATGAATGGTCCAGTCTGAGAACCATACCATGAGAGGGAGCCCAGCCTTGACACTTCCTGGAGGCCAAGGACCCAGAGGCTAGATAACACAAAGATCTAGGATAGAACCAGACATAACTGGCAAAAATAAAATTCAAAGAAATTATGCCTAATGATAGTGTGCTATACTCACAGATCAGTAACTAGCCCAGTTGTCCTCTAAGAGGCTTCATCCAGCAACCATTAGAAATAGATGCAGAGACCCACAGCCAAACATTAGGTGGTGTTTGGGGAAACCTGAAGAAGAGGGGAAGGAAGGATTGTAAGAGCTACAGTGGTCAAGGACATCACAGGAAAACCCACAGAGTCAACTAACCTGGGTTCATAGGGCACACAGATACTGGACCAACAACCAGGGAGGCTGCATGGGACTGACCTAGTCCCTGCACATGTGCATTACAGTTGTGTAGCTTGGTCTTCTTGTGAGACTCCTAACAGTGGGAACAGGGGTTGTCTCTGTCTCTTTTGCCAGCTTTTGGGACACCTTTCCTCCTAACGGGTTGCCTTGCCTTGTCTATCCTTAAAAGGAGAGGTGATGCCTAGTCTTACTGCATCCTGATACGCCATGTCTAGTTGATAACCACAGGAGACCTGCCCTTTTCTGAATAGAAACTGGAGGACAAGTTGATAGGGGCATAGATAGGAGGGGACAGGAAACTGCAGTCGTGATGTAAATAATAATAATTTTTTAAAAGTCATCTGGTGATCTTTGATATTTTATTAAAGAGAGAGAGGAGGAATAGAGGGGGGGAAGAGAGAAGGAGGGAGGGAGAGAGAGAGGGAGGGAGGGGCGATCCCAGCACTTAGGAAGCTAAAGCAGGCTGATTGCTGTGAGTTAGGGGCCAGCTGCGGCTGTAGAGTGAGATATCTTATTACAAAACAACAAACAAAAGAGCAAATAGAATATAGCTCAAGATCGGGGATAGGCGGATTCCAACCCAATTGGCTTTATAAATTGATATCACTTTGTATTTCAGCACCAGGTGACTCTATTTAATTTGTCAGTTTATTATTTCCAGTCTTCGTTCGGAGCTTTGCGTTCTGATGAGTTATCGAGTTCTAATTGAGTGGGTAAACACTCATCTAGAAAAGTGGCTGTGTTCAAACTTCTCAAACCACTGTGGTCACATTGAGCTTCCCAGGTGTGACAGAAGTACGGCATTCTGTCTCCTGTGTTTTATAGTGTTTATGGCAGAAGTCACAAACAAGCCGCAATGAGTACCCAAGCCTTCAGGTGGTTTTTCTTTTTCTCTCCTTTACTTTGTCTCTCATCAATTTGGGTTTTTTTTTTTCCATCTTCCTCTTTTCTCTTCCCTTACAACCCTTGTCAGGGCAATTTTTTTTATTAATATCAAATGAAGAGGTGCATGTGTCTTCACGTTGCTGAAGGGTAGAAGTGAGCAGGTGAATCACCATATACGCTCCTAGTCTCCCAGTTCTTAGCTGCTTCTGCCATACGCTTGAACCCACCAACCCTCTGCAGGCAGATGCTCACCGCTGCTGTAATGTCCTTCTGCACAGGGCCAGACACTCTGATTCTCACCTGAAGGACATACCCTTCCCAGATATTGCAATGTAAGTTCTACAACTGTGTTCCATGATAACCTTCAGCCCTTTCACTCACCAGGAGCACTGGAAATAAAACCAATTGGCCAAATGTTAGGATAAAATGTATTCAAAATAAATATCAGTGGATTCCATAGACACCCAAGTGGTTAAACATTACCTATAATTTGGCCTGATGATGTAGGATATGTCGGGATAGAAAGTGCTATTAGAAAAAGGAGGAGGCTTTTCAAAAAACTATCCAACAAAGAAGGAAAAAAATAGTGAGTGGATAAAAAAAGCACAGAGATGAAAAATAATCACAAGGAGGAAAATACAATGCTACCCACAACTACACTCTCTTGAGTACAGTTTAAGTATAACTCAAAAGAAAAAGGAGTTGTCTACCCATATATGTATTATATAGACCAAGCAGGTTGTATTTGTACACACACACACACACACACACAGAGAGAGAGAGAGAGAGAGAGAGAGAGAGAGAGAGAGAGAGAGAGAGAGAGAGAGAGAAACAATTAAAGAAAAATGAAATAAATTTGAAAAAGAGCAAGGGGCACAGGAGAGGGTTTGAAGGGAGGAAATGGGAGGAGAAAGTGATGTAATTATAATCTCATTTTTTTTTTAAAGTTAAAAACCTGTCATGTTAGAATAACAGCAGATGATGGGAAAGAGGAAGGGAGAATCCAAGCTTTCCCAGGAGGTAACAATGTCATGCAATCATTTGGAACAAGAGCAAGGACATCCCCATGTTTCAGGCAAATCTATTAATGAAAGTCCTGCTGGTTTGAGTGCTTAAGCCCACCTACAAGTCATTAATACACCCTAATCTCATCATCTTCTAAGTCAACAGTTCTCGAGACATAAAAACCTTAGTTTCATTATTTAAGCTCATTCCCAATATTTAATAACAGGAGACATTTTGAGGGCACTAACAGGGTTACTTGTCAGGAACTCCTTTTACAGAAGGCTAAAAACAAGCCAGGAGTGACACTTGAAATTGATCATCCTTTTAGCCATTCTGTCAGACTTCCGAAAATTAATGAGTGGGCCGCAGGAGGGAAGTGGCTTACCAGAACAGCACACAAATCTGCTGATCTCGACTCGCTGAAATTCTGCTTACCTAATGCAAAGCTTTAAGCGCCTCACTTCTGCCCAGTGCTTACAGCCTAGCCACGTCTTCTCTTCTCGGTTTCCTTCATATGACATTACTCCCTCCTCAGGCAAGTAGCAGCAAGACACTAAAGAAAGCAGAGGTCTCGGCCTCTCTGTTGGTGGTGCAGATATCCAGTGAGATATTGCTCGCTCCGCCTTAAACTACAAAAGCGCTGGGCTTATATTAAAAAAAAAAAAAAAGCCAAGATTCAGAACGCACATAGCACATGTTCAACAATATCAGCTGGGCACATTCTACAGAGAACTATAAGAGACTAGAGGTGCAGTGAGAGAGGTACCTCGGTAAAGAGATAACTTCATGAGGAAGGTGATCTGTGGCAAAGCTAAGACCATGTTCTCTGTATAGGAATGGCCTCTGCCATTTTCCTATATAACCACACAGTACGTAGGTCCTACCCCTGGATACTAACTATGGTGTACTCAAAGGAAAAATGTAGAGAAACCCAAAACTTTAAGGATATCAAGTGACACCATTATCAAGGTCGCTGTCAATTCAGTATCATTGAAAAATAAACTCCCTATACGTGTTTTTGCCCCTCACTTCTGTATAAACCCTGGGCTCTAGATATGCGTCTTCAGCTCCAAGCTATTGCAGGCTACACAGCACCCAATGGGCCTTTGAGAAACCTGCTCTGGCTTGCTTTTATAGGCATTTGTCCCTCCTTCTCAAATCAGTTGTAAGGAGGTTAGGCTTATGTTCCAAATCCTCTTTTGGTGGCCAGTATTTCACTTTTTTTCAAGTAATATGCATTATTTTATGACAATTTTTTTAAAAAGCAACATAAAAAAATTTACTGGTAATACAAATTGCTATGGAGTTTTTTGTGTGTGTTGTTTTGGTTTTGGTTTTTTTGGTTTTTGTTTTGTTTATTGGTTTTTCTTTGTTTTGGTTTTGGTTTTGGTTTGTTTGGTTGTTGGTTTTTTTGCTACCATAAGAAATTAAAGAAACTATTAAATATTTAGGAACAATCAACATTAGAAGCTTTAAATCCAACTGTTCATTGTAGCCCCTGAAAAAGCCATAAGCTCCTTTTTAGAAAAGTTTTTTTTTTTTCTACAAAGAATCTCATCAGCTATGAAAAAAATCTGTAGTTTTTTAGGGAAGCAAATGTTGAGCTGCACTTGAACTTTACATTCTTAGCAAAACAGTTGCCTGAGCACGTACACACTCCACATATTTTAGGACAGCCATTTATTTGTCATCCTCATCTTGCTCCTCCTCATCTTCAGCATCTTCCTCTTCTTCTTCCTCATCTCCTTGCTCGTTCTTCTTTGAAACAGTTGGCCTCCTAGACCCCTTCTTCCCTGCCTCACCTTTGCCCTCGGCGCGGTGTGCAGCACTATCCTTCTCCTACTTCTCCTTTAGTTTAGCTGCTTTCTGCTCATAGGGTTGTTTATCTTTGGCAGACTGTTCACACCACATCTCACCCAGTTTCTTTGCAGTATTTCCAATAGACAGGCCCGGGTGTTCGTTCACTTTTGATCTTTGGGCGATGCTCAGAGCGAAACAGGAAGAAGGCAGACAGTGGTCTTTTTACAGCATTAGGATCTTTTTCCTTCCCTTTCTTATGCCCTTTGGTGGGAATGTAATTCTTCATCTCCCTGTCATAGCGAGCTTTGTCGTTCTTGGACAATCTTCAAACTTTTCCTTTGCAGACACGCTCTTCCATCTCTCGGAGCGAAGCTGACAGAGGAGTCTGGGTGCTTCTTCTTGTGCTCCTTCCGGCTTATCTGCAGGAAGGGGTCTCCTTTGCTCACGGTGACCGCATGTGGCGGCTTCCTGCTGGTGCAAGCTCTTCCCTCAAAGCCGGTTGACGAGATTAATCACAGGGAACACACACACACACACACACACACACACACACACACACACACACACACACACACACACACACACACACACCAGTATTTAAATTTTTAAGTCTCATGGCCCACTAAACCAGCTAACCAGGTTTCATACAGAGACTGAAGTGGCACGCACAGGGCGTGCCTGGGTCTGCACCAGGTCCTCTGTGCATATGTTCTGGCAGTTAACTTGGTGTTTTTGTGGGTCTCCGAACAGTGGGAGTGGGTGTGACTTTGATTGTTGCCTGCTCTTGCTATCTACTGTCTTGCCTTGTTCAGCCTCTGCATCTCCAATGGACAGGACAGGCCCGGGTGTTCACTTTTCATCGTTCAGAGCAAAACAGGAAGAAGGCAGACGGTGGTCTTTTGGGAGCATTAGGATCTTTTTTCTTCCCTTTTGCCTTATTATATCTGTTTGGTTGTTGTCTCTGGGAGGCCTGCTCCTTTTTGAAGAGAAATGGAGGATGGATGAGTGAATCTGGGGGAGAGGGGAGCTGGGAGGAGTGGAGGGAGGGGAAATTGTGCTCCAGGTATATAGTATGAGAGAAGAACCTATTTTCAATTTTTAAAAAATCTTTATCCCTCTCCCAAGGTCCAGGGATTTTATGAAAAGAGGAACAAAAAGACTGTAGAGCCAGTGGCAGTGGATGACCTCGGAAACAAAAACAAGCAAAATAAACAAAACAAAACAAAACAAAAAACAACAACAAAAAAACCCCCAGCATTTCCTGAATTCAGCAGTGCTGTTGTATAGAAGACTTGTGAGAGCTCAAGCCAGGCTACGTTCCAGCATTGAGAGAGGAGATGGGACAGGAAATTCTACCCTTAGCTGAGGAGCTATTGGCAATTGATAGTTACTGGGAAAAGGAAAGATGTTTTTCTTTAACGGTGTGACACCTAGTAGGTAAACCACAATCCAGGCCAGCTCACATCCTAGAGTTGTTGGTACCTTTTTGTGAAAAAATTTAAATATATACATATGTAGATAAATATAACCTTTACATATCTGTACTTAACCTATACTTTGAATTAAATAAATCCCATGGCTGGTGCTGAGTCAATAACTATTAAACAGCACTACCTCCACTTGAAAGTAGGATTATACTCTTTAAAATACTATTTTTTGGTAGGTGCAGTGAACGTCATTGATGGTATTCAAGAGAGTAGGGCTCCCTGGGCCCCTCCCATTATTCTGGCCTCTAGGATGGAAACTATGAGAAGAGATGCTCAGTGTCAGGGGCAGAGTTGGAACAGGGACTCCTCAGCAGCTGAGGGCCTCTCTCTTTCTCTCGTGTCCTTGTTGGGATGGGTGGTCCATGGAGGCCATGAGGTCCACCACCCTGTTGCTGTTGTCAGATTCATTGTATACCAGGAAATGAGCTTTACAAAGTTGTCATTGAGGGCAATGCCAATCCCAGCATCAAGGTGGAAGAGTGGGAGTCACTGTTAAAGTCTCAAGAGACAACCTGGTCCTCAGTGTGGCCCAGTATGCCCTTTAATGGGCCCTCAGATGCCTGCTTTACCACCTTTTTGATGTCATCATACTTGCCAGGTTTCTCCAGTTGGCATCTCAGATCTATGATGCACTCATTGCTGGTAGGACCATGGAAGGCCATGCCAGTGAGCTTCCTGTTCAGCTCTGGGATGACCTTGCCTACAACCTTGGCAGCACCCATGGATGCAGGGATGATGTTCTGGGCAGCCCCACTGCCATCACACCACAGCTTTCCAGAGAGGCCATCCACAGTCTTCTGGGTGCCAGTGATGACATGAACTGTGGTCATGAGTCCTTCCACGATGACAGAGTTGTCATGGATGACCTTGGCCAGGGGGGCTAAGCAGTTGGTGGTGCAGGAAGCATCACTGACAGTTTTGAGTGAGTTGTCATACTTCTCGTGGTTCACATTCATCACACACATGGGGGCATCAGCAGAAGGGGCAGAGATGATGACACTTTCGGCCACACCCTTCAATTGGGCCCCGGCCTTTTCCATGGTGGTAAAGACACCAGTAGACTCCATAAGATACTTGGCACCAGCATCAGCCCATTTCATGTTAGCGGGATCTCTCTCCTGGAAGATGGTGATGGACTTCCCGTTGATGACAAGCTTCCCATTCTCAGCCTTGACTGTGCCACAGAACTTGCCATGGGTAGAGTCATACTGGAACATGTAGACCATGTAGTGGAGGTCAATGAAGGGGTCATTCATGGTAACAATCCCCACTTTGCCAGATAAGAACCAAGCCCTGATAACCAGGCACCCAATACGGCCAAATCTGTTTATTCCAACCTTCACTGTTGTGTCAAGGGACCAGGCTGGCACTGCGAGAGAAGATGCAGCTGTCTCTGGAACAGGGAGGAGCAGAGAGCCAAAAATACTCTTAAACACCCAGAAATCATCCTAGATAAGAACTAACAAAATTATCATATCCAATGTTGTCCTTGTGTAGCTGGTGTTGAGGCACTCACGTTGGTGTGGTTTTATGGTTGTAGTTTTTAATATTCGTAAGAGACCAATGTCACAGCAAACGTCCCCAAAGCTCTTACATTCCTTCCCTTCTTGTTCCTCTTTTGCAGTAATCTTTGATCCTTAGATATGGGAGTTGCATTGTAAAAGCAATCGTTAGGACCCAGCTTCACAACTCTGCATTTCAATTGGTTGTGCTTTTCTTTAATGGCCTCCATCTGATGCAAAGAGACATTTCCTAGATATTATAAGGTGGATAAGGAAAACTTCACATGAGGGATGACCCCTACACAAAGAACTACAGGAAACTGAGGAAAGCTGAAAGCAAGATAAATAGTCTCCCCCAGGGAAGAGCACAGCAATTGGTTATCCAACACCACATGATCAGTCCTGAAAACACAAGTACATATGAGTGACATCATACAAACTGGGCAAGTTGTATTTATGTATTTAGGAATGTATATCAACCAACATACATATACATGTAACAAGAATTAATTTAAAAGAGGGACATGAATTTGAAAGAGAGCAAGTGTTGGTGTAATATATGAAAGGGTTTAGAGGGAGAAAGGAAAAGGGCAGAAATGTTGCAATTGCTTTATAAGCTCAAAAACTAAAAGAAATGTTCTTTTTAAACACACAAAAAATTAACCAAGAGCATGCTCCCATTAACTCCACACAAGTGAAGAATTAGCGTAAGTCACTGAACAAGAGCTGGTCAGAGGAGATTAGACATGAACCATTTCCTGAGATGTTTGGTTAAGGTTGGTAGAATTAGAAACGTTGAGAAGAGAAGACTCAAAAGCAGGGATGCGTTCCAAATGATGAGAAGATCACATGAAAAATCAGGAGGAATGAGCAAGTTGGAAGCTACAAGTGAAATGAAGCTATGCTAATTTTTTTAAAGCCCCTATGGCAGTTTGTTTTAATGGGTCTTGGTTTAAATTTATTTTCTTACAATACTGCTATCTTTAAACACAAACAGTGGAATGGAAAAAAAAAAAAGCATTGTCACCATGCCTCCATTGTGGTATTCAAAGTGGATGGAAATTGAACATATTAAAAAAGACTTGCCATCCACTCTTCCTAATTCTCTACACTAGGCATGAGCGGCTGCACATCTGAGTGGGGAGGGGGGAGTGCCAATAGGCTTATGTATGCATGACTGCCATCAGAATCAGATGCTTCATTTATGGACACATAGCACATAAAAGAACAAATCCAAGTACTTACTGTAGCGGCTGGTGATTACTGACTATTCATTAAAAAGGTATTTGGCTTTTTCCAATGTAACCTTCATGTTCTTTGTGAAGAAATAGCCCATCAGGCCATTTTCCTATAAATTATGCAGCTCCCTATTTATTCTTCTTCAAGAATCTATGCCCTGCTTTATATATATATATTTTAAAACTGTTTAAAGGTTCCTGCGGCCTTGGGATTGTAGCTAAAATACTGGAATCACACTAGTGAAAGAGGGAAAAAACTAAATTAAGCTCTGAAAGGGATGCTGCCCAAGTTAATACTTCCCTTGTGCCCCAGTGAAACTCCCTCTGACAAGCAGGGCTAAAAATGTGTTCCCGTAATTGCTTCTTTCCTCAGCATTGCTGAGCAATTGCTTTGCGACTCTGCCCTCCCGGCACACATACATAGAGTTATCATGATGTGATCCCCAGATGACGCCTAGACCCAAAGAGCAATGTTTTATAAATCCTGTAGTCAAGAAGAATGGGAAAGATTAGCTAGAGAAGTAATTCTGTTTTCAGTGTAGCGGCATCATAGGCTTTCATCCAGAAAGAAGAGAAATGCACCCAGAATGCAATCACAGCTTGTACTTGGCTTTATCTATCCTCTCTAGACGGTAGCCCACATAGCCAAAGACAGCCCATCTGCATGCCTGAGCCTCTAAGCATCTGTTCCCATCAAAGGAACAGCAGAACACATGAAATGTCTTACATCAGAGAGATGCTTTATATCTTCAGGTTATCCCTGAAAGAATGTGTCCATCCTCCTTGGCATCAGTCTTTAAAAAAAAAAAAAAAGTCAACTTTGTAACTCCCCTGGCTTCCTTTCCTTTAATAAAGTGAGGTGCATATAATATTGTTTCTCTGTTTCTTTTTAAAATCACAATTACGTTAGGATAAATGTGATGGAGGGCACATGCCACAGGGCATGTGTGGGGCTCACAGAACAACTTCACAGACTTACTCTCTCCTTTCACCTTCAGATGGGAATCAGGGATCACCAAGCTTTTGTCCACCGAGTCACCTTGCCAGTCTCTGCATTTCTAGTTCTTGAGTTCTTCCTGAGTCTGAATATACTTTAGGTAGGCACATACTCTTTAAAATTCAAAAAGTATTCTTAGAGCTTTCGGTGATAACTATTGCTCTTTTTTGTCTTAAAAGCACTTTTAAAGCTGATCTTTGTAATGCTCAAATGTTTGAAAACAAAACAAAACTACAAAGCTCTTTGGATTGGCCAGATTGCAGGTTTGCAGGGTGTGACCTGCAGAGGTTACTTATTGCCACCTTCAGGACACCAACTTCAGTGTTTTGACCTGGAGTGAGAGAGGTATACAAAAAGCATCTGGATCTTTTGTTTGCAAATTTGAGTACTTATTGCAGAGGACATCTATTGATCCCGCAGGATTAGAGGTTTGGTGACAGCTATTGATTCTTTTTATTGGAAAAAATGGCCAAAGTTCTCACTCCAGAGCATACCTTCTTAAGGTCTAGAAAGGAACTGCTTTGCTAGGCTCTAACCTAGCTTCCCTATGAAAAGCAGCTGATCACAATCTTTCCTGTTTTCTTTATTCTCTGTAGCTGTTGAGTCCTCCAGACAGCTAGGTACACATCTTTGGAGCATCTTACTGGAAACTTTGCTTTCTATGACTGCTCAAATAATAATAAACTCCAGAAAAGGGGATTTAGAATAGGTCATATAAGATGGCAAAACTTTAGAAAATTGCTTGAACAGAAAGTACTACAATCACATCGAAAAATCACCAAGAGTTTCAAACTTAATTATTTGTATTCCCAAGCCAAACCATATGTCAACAACTGAAAATTGGGTTGCATGCTTATGAACCTATGTATTCTCAGTGGGATTGTCACCTTATTTTGTGTCATATTTGCTCACTAGGTAGACTTATATTTTTTTCTTAACCTCAAAGAATAGTTCCCACCCTGAGAGAATATGTATGAACATATTCTAACAACCCAAGATCTATTGTTTTCCAAGTTCCTAGGTTAAGAAAGAAAGAAAAAAAAAAACCCCTACTGCTCCCAGGACACAGAGCCAACATTCTCCCCTTCCTTAAATATCCCATTATGTTCAATGATAGAACAAAAAGATAACTATCCCTTGTGGCTCAGAAATATGGATGATGCGTCTCACTAACGTTCAGTTTCCCTGGCTGCTGGCTCAGCTTATCTCTCCTGTTTGACGGCGGGTAGACCCACTGCTTTGACTTATTCTGTTACTTACGTAACAGAGGCTAAGCCACCAAGGTCAATGTTGGCTATAATCCATCATGTTGCCAATATGTCTGCCATGATTGATGAGACATTGCCCTGCAGGGTCTCTGACTTCTGTTACTGTCACGTTTGCTTGTCTCTCTCACCACATCAGGAATGATCTCCCAGGTATGGCACTGTTTATCTCCCAACGACCCTCTGGATTAAAATAGCCAAGGAACTGGCCTATGTCCACAGAGCAATGAGAAACCAGGACCAGTGTTTTTAAGGACCCAAAAAGTGTGCTGAAGCAAGAAAAGCCTGTGGAAAGGAAGGACCCTTTCTCTCCTTTGCTTGAGTGTTAAAATGTGTGATTCTTATGTAAAACAATAGCCATGATAAACACATTTTCACCACTAAATCTCAAATGATGTAAACAAACCCATTAAAGTAACCTTAAATTTTTAGAAAGTTAGAAATAAGTCAGGGAGTTTTATAGCTTTTTTAAAAGGGGGGGGCTATTCTTCCTGTTGTTGATAATAGGCAATTTTGGAGACATGATTAAAATCCTAACCCTGGGTCAATAAACACAATACTCTCGATTTCAAGCGTTTCCTTGAGGCAAACCTGACAACTCCAATGCAGACAAAAGCACTGAAGTCGATTATGGGGGAAATGTAAGTAGTCCGTGTGTCTACTTCCTCTTGGTCTTCTCCTTTTAATCAATAACACACTGAGTCTCCAGATTCTATTGAATTAGGTTTACAAAGCGCCTCTGCTTCCCCCGCGCCCCCCCCCCCCCCCGCACCTGTCGCTAAGAAAAATCATTCACGGCGTCCTGGATCTGAAGTAGGGGAGACTGCATGAATCAAAAAGGTAAAAAAAAAAAAAAAAAAAAAAAACCGCTCCCTCCCCAGGGAGGCTGCCAGCTGTCTCATTGATTCAGCTCTGCTCCTGGCTGATTTGGAGGCTACCCTGGCATCCGATCCAGAGAGTGCCATGTAATAAGGTGTGACAATGAGAACTGTTACCAGGGAGAAACAGAACATCTGGTCTGGACAAAAGCGAAGTCCATGGCTAAGAAGCCGCCTGGCCATCGTCGCTCAAGCGTGAAGATGCCTGGTCCTGTCACCTGAAAGAGATCTTTGGAGCCAAATGAGAGAAGATAAAACAGAACCACTAGGAAAAGGAGCCCCCACGGAAGAAATAATGTGTTATTTTTCCCATCACTTCTGCCTAAATGTAGAATAATTTCTAGTCAGCCTTCTGGGAGTTTGCTTTTCCAAAACCTGAAATTTTAAATCAGCAGAGATGCACTGGTTTGTGTCTCCTCACTCTGTGATCTGAGATTTGTAGGGTTTCTGTTTGTTTAGCTTTGTTTGGATGGCTAAGGCTTCCCTTGCCATCCTGCTGTTATAAGCAGAGCTAATGATTGGCATGCATTTTGTAAAATTATTTTAACTGCCAAGGATCTACTGATGCAAGCAGCCACTCAGAGACCAGTGAAAAGTGGCATGAGGGACATACACCTGCCACATGCTTTCTCTCAAGCTGAGCACCTACACTGCTCCCAGGAGGGTATGTGGCTGTTCAGGTTGTTTTTTCAGCTTATTGTTGTTTTTGTTGCTGTAAGTCCTGAGCAACACCTTTCAGAAAAGGAAAATCTGACTTCCAATTGCCTTAAAATGCAGATTAAAAGGGTGGAAAAGGGTTTTCCCTGTTGACAAAGGCCCTGTCAAAGTGAGAGCCGTTATACTCTACATAAGGTTTGGGCATTTCATTTCTTTCCAGAGCCATCTGTCTGAATTTAATTCGCTGATAATTTTATCAGTCTCCCCATGCTTTGCCTGAAACCTCTCCATTGCATTTTTCATTCTCCACAGATGTTAACTCTTTGAATGACAGTCTCAATGCCTTTAGAATTCTGATGAAGACACAGTCTCTCTCTGAAGGATCCATGCCACAGGCAGCTCTTTCCCACTGCTCTGCTACACCCATATTTGGTCTTTAAAAAAAAAGTTGTGCTTGTCCGAGGCAAGCTGATCTATTTGTAAAACTATCCATCACGTTGCTGAAGGAGATGCCTACAGGGCACCATCCCAGGCACACGAGAAACAGCTTTCCATACCTTTGGAAACATGTTATTAGAATATATTTTATAGGCATATCACCTATCTTCCTACCAAAGTCGCCCATATAATACTATCCTTAGGAAAATGAAGGTTATCCAAAACTAGTAATCCACTTAAAAATTAACTATTTGAATAAGCTGTTTCTTTTTTTCCCCAAGACAATGGGTTTTTTGTTTTGTTTTTCCTTTTTACTTTTTTCTTCTCTCTCCCCACTCCCATTATTTATTAAGAGGGGCCTGTGCAATGCCTAGGCTGCATTGGCCCTGCTATCCCAGCTTCCTGAATGGTTGGAATCTTAGGCATGTACCACTGCATCAAGTTTTCGCTTATTTTTTTTATAATGTTTTTATTTCATCAGTGTGGCAAATTCTTGAGAGGGGAAAAACCTGGTTTCACAGGTTTTGGTCATCATGAGTCAGCTGCACTGTCTTGGAGGAGTTTTGTAAGGCAGAGCATCATGAGGACAGTGAGCAGAGTTGCCCACCCTTTGGTAGCCTGGAAGCAGAGGGCCAAGAAGGGTCAGGATGCCCTTCATAAGCACAGGCCATAACTTATATTCTTTGGGTTCCAAGCAAAATGTCGTTGTATTGTTGATGGCACATCTTGCTTTTGAAACTTCCAAGTAAGCCTCTGTAAGTATCTATATTGATGAGGGTTTGGCTCTAGCCACTAAAGGAAATCAGTAGAAAAATTAACAAGATACCCACAACTCAAATCCTTGTGGTCCAAGAGGGAAAATGACCACTGTCACAAAATCTCACACAAACATAAACAAGAGGAAGATTTACCTAACCAGAAGCCCAATATAGATTTCGCAGGAGAAATCAGTAATTCCTGGGGCTGGGAAAAGTAGGGAAGATATGAGGAGTAGAGATGAGGATGGGATGTTTCTCGGTATAAGAAACGCTGGCGTTAGGAGCTTGCATGGAAGAAGCTGCAAGTTCTGGGAGCACAGAACGCTCACTGCAGCTGCATCCTGGGGATATGAAGGGAGGAAGCCAGAGACCCAGAGATGGGAGAGAGTCGTGATCTGAAGACGGAAAGACACCGCTGGGAAAGAACGAAACACAACGTCAGCCGCACCTTCAGAAGATCACTGCAGTTACTTCCAGGGCAGATTAAAAAGAGAGATATTAAGAACAGGGAAAAAATTGGAAATGGCATGATAAGGAAAGAAATAGAAGCCCTGGGTTAGGGCAGGTGCGCTTGCAGTGGAAGTCTATAAGTTGGTTCAGACTTCCCAAGCACACAGATGGAAGAGATGTGCTCAAATTAAAAGACTCAGGTGCACTGAAGAAAACAGTCAGAGTCATATGCTTTGCAGGTTTGCTTCATTCTAGGGTAACACTTGGTTGCCACTGTTTCCCAGATGAACCCAACCCAGCCCTTTGGGGAAATGTCTTCCTCACACTGAAGCATTGTTGCTTTCTTGATTTGGCACTGGTGATGTTTCTTGAGCAATTACAAACACTCTGACATTTAGTTTTGTTCCTGGAGACTCACAGGCTTCAGCGGAACAACATAGTCACCAGGAAACAAAGTGTTGACCGCATGGTGTTCCAAACCTAAGGAGCACAATATAGGAGAATGATGGGAAAACACAGCCCTTCAGTTAAAATGGTAGGTGGCACTTTAAAATAGAATATTGAATACTTAACAATGAAAATGTACTGCTTAAAACTGGAGATGGTGATGGTGATGATGATGATGATGATGATGATTGGTCCAGTGAAGAACATGATATACTAACTAAAAATGTCAGTCTTCTCATGGATATTTACTTGTATGACATGTGTTAATTTTTTTCTGAGTTTGAAGACTGGTTATGGTTATAAACCAGGCCTTCAGAGTAGAAAAACTCCATTTAGAGCAAAGTTTATTTAAAACTTTCAAAGGAGGCACCTAGGGAATAAGTGATATGAAATGATAAAGGCTACTGTTTGCCAAAATGCATGGCCCTTTCCTCCTAGATAAAGTGGTAGACTACATTTCCCAGTCTCCCTGTGGCTAGGTAGAGTCCAATGGACTTCTGTCTAATATGTGGAGGAATGCTGAGTGAATGTATCAACCGTCAATAAAGCGCTGTTTAGCCAATCAGCAGGGCAGAAGGACAGGAAGTGGGAGGCGGGGCTTCCTGGGAAAGAGGAGAAAGTTTGAGGGTTGGGGAAGGGATGAGGTTTTTCACAGTTGGAGGAGGACTGTGGGGACTTGACCAGGACCGGCCCAGGGGTCATAGTGGCAAGTGCTTGGAATATATGTATGTTATAAGGTTTAGAGTAGTTTGTTTAGTTTACGAGTAGATTAGAATCAGTTCAGACTCTGTCCGACGAAGTGCTTTAAAGTATGTTTCAGTCTCCCTGTGTCAGTTATTTGCTTTGTAGGTGGAACAGATACAAAATACTGTAACACCAATATAAAACAACTTGAGATGATGGTGTTCGCTTGACAGCCTTAGAATCTTCTGATGGGATCTTCAGTATTCCTTCTTTATTTCTTTCTGATATAGTGAAATGTCAAGGCATTCCACAGCCCTCAGGACTGGCCAGGCCAGTGAAGGAAAAATACTGAGTGTGGCTGTTTTCTCATCAACTGGACTATGATGCGCATGAGAAGAAGACTTCCAAAAGTCATTATGTGGTCAGTCACTGAGACTTAAGCACTATGAGTGGTAGCAATTAGCTCACCCTGCCTGATAAAATTTTAGGCTTTATAGTCAGACAGAATGAGGCCGTTGTCTCAGCTCTGTAACATAATAAACTCAGAACCCATGACAAGTAACTGCGTCTCTTGGATCCTCATGTTTCCTATAAGTAAAAGAGAGAAAATAGATCTGCTGTGATTATAAAGTACAATATATGTAATTTTGCACAGTGCCTGGCAATAGAAAGGATATGATAGAAGGTGGCTATTAATATCTCAGTAGAGGGGACATGATTCGTATGGAATTATTAGCCAGCCTGGAAATAGCATTGGAAAGTGAAGCGAGAAGCTAACTTTGGAAGAACTATTCAGCTCAAACATTTCCTGGAAAAGATAACTACAATTTTATCTTCATCTCTTATGAAACTGTTACTCCTAATTATAAGAACTTCTAGTTCTTTTAATTGAGTTACTCTCAAAGAACAATAAGCCTGAGATTAAGAGTTAAGACTCAAATTCCAGTTCTGAAATTCCCATCTTTGGTCATAACTAAATGACTGACATTGACTTACTCTCTTACTATAAGCCATAAAACTAGACAAAATATATGAAGCAATTGTTGTCAGGATTTGACAACAAACTTCCCAGTTTGTAGGAAGCTCCTTGAAGAAAAACACATGAAGTCAGTTTCACTGTGAGTCAATATTTCTCTGTAAGGCACATTCTGAGCTAAAATATACAAACTGGAAGTCTCGTTAGGCAAAGGATGGGGAGAGAATTTTCCAGGAAAGACACTGGAGATGGTGCAAATTCAAGTATTAGGGCACCCAAATGCTACATGAACATGTCTCTCAGGCCTTGGGTGAAACACTGGGCAACACATGAGCCAGGCAAGACTCAGTGACACTACTCCTAAAGCAGCTGCAGGGAAATGACTTCTTGGTGAAAAGCCCGTGAGGTATGAAGTTTGAAGGGACTTTGGAGTCCCAGAGAGCCAGCATAAACTAAAGACTTCAGTTAATACCTTGGACATTTAGTTAATAGCCTTTGAGCCACACACTTGAATAAGGGATAAGTCTAAGGACCGGAAGGGAAAAGTGCCCCATAGTTTCTCTGTGATAAGATCAAAATCTCATGCTCCTCAACCTGTGGACTACTGAAATACTGAGTCTGATCATTCCTTATTATGGAGTGCTTACCCTGTAGACTGCAGGTGTGTGAAGTAAAAGTATCCTCCTCAACTCGCTGTGCATTGGATAGCACACTGAACTTCTGAAAATATCCCCATACATTATCAAATGCTTTCTGGTGTGGGAAAGCAATCCACACGGTCAAGAATCCACACACTAAGACCTAAGCAATCCTCCATGATGGTTAGTCTAAACATGAGTCAACATGCTTTAAACACATAATCTACAAACCAGGTAACATCCATGATGTATAGCATGCATTGTTAAAAATTACTATACTTGCAAACAAGCAAAGTAATTTAAAGTAAAATAAAAAAGAGTATTCAGTAGAAGTAGTTTCCCAGGATGAGGCAGATGTTGGAAATACCAGAGAAACTCTCTTAAAACTCTGTTACAAGCATGTTGAAAGATTTAAAGTAAATGGTAACAGGAATTGTGGGAACCAGGCCCGACTGGGCTGCCTGCCTGTCTTTGTTGCATGTCCTGTTTTTAGCAGCTTCCGTGTCTGTGCTTATGTCATGGTTCCCACTCTGAGAATGCACCCCTCCTTTCCTTGGGACTTTCCCTCCTGTGCACAATCACCTCTTGAGGGATTTCACCTGTGAATGGCATTCCTGCTTTGCTGCCTACAAAAAGGCTCTTTGGATGCTGAATAAAGGTGGCTGCTCTCTTAGCATGAAGGACCCACTGTTTTATTGTGTGTTAAATCCACAGTCCCTCACCCTTGACTCAGTACCGCAGTGGCACAGGTGCCACAAGGAATGAGTGATAAAATGTAGATTATCAATGCAAATGTTAGAACTATAAAAATGAACCAAAACCTTCATTAAGGTTTTAATGAAGACTGTATGAACTATAAAACTTCACTGGATGTGTGCAAGAGCAATTGAAACACAAAAACAAAAGCAGCAAAAAGCTTGAAGGTGGATCAGTAAAAACTACCCAAGCTGGAGCAAAGAAATAAAAATGTATTTGAAAAATGAATGGGACTGATCCAAGATGGCTGCTCTGATCACATGCCATTTCTGAGCAGCAGGACAACCAGGAGTGCACAGCGACTAACGACCAAACTAAAAGCTACAAAATGCAAGAAAGGAAACACACACACTCTCTACCGCCACCACCATCAAAATAAAAGGAGCTAACAACCACTGGTCATTAATATCTCTCAACATTAATGGCCTCAATTCCCCAGTAAAAAGACACAAGCTGAAAGAACTGATGGGAAAACAGAACCTATCGTTCTGCTGCATACAAGAAACACACCTCAGCAATAAAGATAGATGTTACCTCAGAGTAAAGAGTTGGGAAAATGTATTCCAAGTAAACAGACCCGAGAAACAAGCTAAAGTAGCCATTCTAGTATCTAATAAAATGGATATTCAATCAAAACTAACTAAAAGAGATGGGGAAGGACATTTCATCCCCGTCAAAGGAAAAAATACGCCAAGAAGATGTCTCAATTCTGAACATCTATGCCCTAAATACAGGAGCACCTACAAGAAACATTACTAAAGCTTATATCTCATATTGGGAGTCTCACAGTGGGAGACTTCAACACCCCACCTTCCCCAATAGACAAATCAAGACAGAAGCTAAATGGAGAAACAGTGAAACTAACAGACATCATGAAGCAAATGGACCTAACTGATATCTACAGAACATGTCACCCAAACACAAGAGAGTATACCTTCTTTTCAGCATCTCATGGAACCTTCTCCAAAATTGACCGTGTAAATGGTCACAAAGCAAACCTCAACAGATACAATAAAATCGAAATAATGCCTTGCATTTTATCAGACCACCAGGGATTAAAGCTGGAACTCAACAACAAAAGAAATAACAGAAAGCCTAAAAACTCATGGAAACTGAACAACTCCCCACTCAGCGACCTCTGAGTAAGGGACAAAAGAAAAAGAGAAATTAAAAACTTCCTAGAATTCAGTAAAACTGAAGGCACAACATACTCAAACTGTTGGGACACAATGAAAGCAGTGCTAAGAGGAAAGTTCATAGCAGTAAGTGCCTCTATAAAAAAACTGGTGAGATCCTATACTAGCAACTTAACAACACACTTGAAAGCTGTAGAACAAAAAGAAGAAGACATATCCAAGACGAGTAGACACCTAAAAATCATCAAACTCAGAGCTGAAATCAATAAATTAGAAACAAAGAAAACATTTTGAAGAATCAACAAAACCAAGAGATGGTTCTTTGAGAAAATCAACAAGATAGACAAACCCTTAGCCAAGCTAACTAAAAGGCAGAGGGAAAGTATTAAAATCAACAAAATCAGAAATAAAAAGGGAGACATAATGAAACCCAAGGAATCATCAAGTCTTACTTCAAAGGCCTATATGCCACAAAATTTGGAAACCTAAATGAAATTGACAATTTTATTGATAGCTACCAATTACTAAAATTGAATTAAGACCAGGTAAACAAATTGAGTAGTCCTATAAAGCCTAAGGAAATAGAAGCAGTCACTAAAAGTCTCCCAATCAAAAAAATCCCAGGACCAGATGGATTCAGCACAGAATTCTACCAGACCTTCAGAGAAGAGCTAATACCAATTCTCTTCAAAATATTCCACAAAATAGAATCAGAAGGAGCATTAGCAAACTCGTTCAATGAGGCCACATACTTAAACCACAGAAAGACTCAACCAAAAAACAGAATTTCAGATGACTTTCTCTTATCAACATTGATGCAAAAACACTCAATAAAATATTCACCCACCGAATTTAAGAGCATGTCAAAAATATCATTCACCATGACCAAGTAGCCTTCATCCCAGGCATGCAGGAGTAGTTTAATATATGGAAATCTATCAATGTAATTCATCATGTAAACAAACTGAAAGAAAAAAACACAATTGAAAGAGAGAGAAACATGTTTTTTGTTTAGGTCACAAGAGGGGCATGAGAAAAAGACTTGTGAGAGAACAGGTGATGTTTATCTTCTTAGAAGTTGAACCACCATGTGATGGAGATGGGCTATTAACCAGCTGAAAAAAAACCTTGAACAAATTCTGAGAGGAGGTATAAAGTGACACTTGGTTTTTAATAGCTGAGTAGTATTCCATAGTGTAAATGTACCAGTTTCTTTATCCATTCTTCTACTGAGGACACTTAGGCTGTTTCCATGTTCTAGCTATTATGAATAAGGCTGCTATGAACATGGTTGAGCAAATGTTCTTGTTGTGTGCTGGAGCATCTTCTGGGCATATTCCAAGGAGTGGAATAGCTGGGTCTTGAGGAAGCCTTATTCTCACTTTTCTGAGATAGGGCCAGATAGATTTCCAAAGTGGCTGTACTAGTTTGCTTTCCCACCAGCAATGAAGGAGTGTTCCTCTCTCTCCACATCCTCACCAGCATGTGGTGTCACTTGAATTTTTGATCTCCCATGCTCATGGATCAGGAGAATCAATATAGTAAAAATGGCCATCTTACCAAAAGCCATCTCCAAATTCAATGTAATTACCATCAAAATATCTATACAATTCTTTACCGACCTTGAAAGATCAATTCTCAACTTCATATGGAAAAAAAAACAGAATAGCTAATACAATCTTGTACAATAAAAGATCTTCTAGAAGAATCGCCATCCTGGATCTCAAGCTGTACTATAGAGCAACAATCATAAAAACAGCATGGTATTGCCATGGAAATGGGCTGGTTGATCAATACAATCAAATTGAAGACCCAGGAATAAACCCACTCACCTATGGACATTTTATTTCTGACAAAGAAGCCAAATTCATACAATGGAAAAGAGAAAGCATCTCCCATAAATGGTGCTGGTCTAGCTGGATGACTACAAATACAAAAATACAAATAGATCTATATCTATCACCCTGTATAAAACTGAATTCCAAATGGATTAAGGACTTCAAAATAAAACCAGACACACTAAATCTGATAGAAGAAAAAGTGGGTGAGCTCATTGGCACAGGAGAAAACTTTCTGAACAGAACACCAACAGCCCAGGCTCTAAGATCAACAATTAATAAATGGGACCTTATGAAACTGAAGCTTCTGCAAGGCAAATGACAGTGTCAGCAGAACAAAATGACATCCTACAGACTGGGAAAAGATCTTCACCAACTCTACATATGACAAAGGGTTAATATTCAATATATATAAAGAACTCAAGAAATTAAACATCACTAAACCAAATAACCCAATTTTTAAAACGGAGTACAGAACTCAACAGAGAATTCTTAGCCGAGGAATGCTGAATGGCTGAAAAACACTTAAAGAAATGCTCACCATCTCTAGTTATCAGGGAAATGCAACTCAAGGGGACTATGAGATTTCATCTTACACATATGCAAATGGCTAAGATCAAAAACTCAAGTGACAGTACATGGTGGTGAGGATGTGGAGAAAGGAGAACACTCCTTCATTGCTGGTGGGAGTCCAAACCTCTACAACCATGTTGGATATCACTCTGGCTCTTTCTCAGGAAATTAGGAATAATTCTACCTCAAGACCCAGCCATACCACACCTGGGAATATACCAGAAAGATGTTCCACCATAAAACAAGGACATTTGTTCAACTATGCTCATAGCAGCTTTATTTATAACAGCCAGAATCTGGAAACTACGTAGATGTCCCTCAACTGAAGAATGGATAAAGAAACCATGGGAGATTTACACAATGGAATACTACTCAGCTATTTAAAATAGGGAAAATTTGAAATTTGCAGGCAAATGGATGAGACTAGAAAATATCATCCTGAGTGAGGTAACCCAGCCACAGCAAGACAAGCATGGTATTTACTCACTCATAAGCCACATAATACAGGATAACTACAGTACAATACAAAGACCAATGCACCAACCAAGGACCATATATGATGTGTACCTAGACCCTTTACTCAAATGTAGTAGATAGGCAGCACAGTCTCTTTATGGGTCCCACATATAGGGAGTAGGGACTACTTCTGACAAGGACTCTGGTTCTCCAACTTTGATCACTTCCCCTGGCAGGGTGGCTTTGCCAGGCCACAGAGCAAGAGGATACAGGTAGTACAGATGAGACTTGATAGGTAGAGATCAGATGTTAGGGGAGGAGGTCTCTCCTTTCTGAGGACTATGGGAGGGAGGGATGGGGATCAGGAGTGGATGAGGGAGGGGGATACAATCAGTATGTGAAGAATTCAAACTTCAGAACAAGCAGGTAATTTATATTGCTAATCCCACGACATGGGAATAGCTCTAAGACTGACTGAGACATGAATGTCTATGCATAGACAATGCTTCTTGTTAGCTACAGAATCTCTGTGGTTTATTACTAGGTGCCATTCTTCATATGGTACGAATGAAGATTTACAGATGTCTTTCTTCTGCTCATACAAAGAGCAAAGAACCAGTCTTAATTGTTCTGTTCATCACACATACCTTATATGTTTATAATTTTAGGACTGTGTAATGCTTGTGAGAAATTATATGTTTTCAGAAAAAAAGAACTGGACACTGACATTGGATCAGACCTGACAGGATTCGTTTCTCTCAGCATGCTGGACACTGACATCCTGCATCCTTCATGTTCCAGCACCAACTGCTTCAGTTGCTGTGCCTCATCAGAATAGGACAACTCCCAAGACAGCTTCAAAGAAAGCTCCCAATCCCAATTGGTTCAGCATTTCAGACGATCCTACACAGGACTCTAATTAAGCCTTGTACTTCTCAATATTTAGAAACTGGACCACAAACGCTATTCCTAGCTTGTTTAACCATTTCCCCATATTTATTTGGGTCCATACAAAAGTATTATTTGTCCCAAATTAGATGGAAGAAACATTAAGAGAATGATACCCTATTTCCCTTAAGGGGGTTGGGTAAAATTTTGGTTGCTTTCTTAAATGATAGATCTTTATTTTCACTGGGAGTTGGTTACAAATTATTATTGGTCTTTAGAGAGAAAACAAGGTTTTACTCAGGAATGTCTCTCCTTTCCTTTATCTTTCATTCTTGGGTTTGGAGATAAGAGTTGAAAAGAAAGAAGGGGGAATATAAAAATATAAAGGGAAGAAAGAACAAAAAGTAGATTAGTGAATCTACTCCTCAACTTATGCCTTAATTATAACTCATAAGGTTATTTTTAATTCACTAGTATAGAATTTTGTATATAAATGCAAAATAAGTTCAATTTTAGATACATTGGCATAAAAATCAAATTTAAGATTATTCTTCACACAGTATATATGTTTCTACTGTAATATGTGGTATTGTCCCCATACAACTCAATTATAATACAAGGTTTACTTTCAATACATTGAAAGTGCTATTACAGGCAGTTTAGGATAAGTAAGTTATAAAAGTTAATTGTTAGCTGATCAAATCATGGTCATATCAATCACTAGTCTATTTTTATCATAATAATATATATCCTATGTGTAACAGATAGATATGATTCTATAGAAAGATAAGGTAAAATGGTTAGATAAGGTCTTCAAAAACCTCAGAGACATACAGAATATGGCACTTAAAGATTTTTTTATTATTTTAAAGATACATTTACAATGAGACAGGTTAACTCCTGGAAACACCCAGCCTATCTCAAAGAAGATGAACATCAAAGAACCTCTTTACAGAGATGGCTTCAAATGTGGCAAACTAGCCACTAGGGGAAATGTCCTCACTTTTACCACAGACAGAATTCTGCCTAAGAATGGGCAAACTTGGAAGTAGGCAGAGTTAGTGGCCAAACTCTGCCAAGACAGGGTAAGCAAGTCCTCAACAGTTCCTGCCTCACAAATATGTCTGTTAGATATAGTGGCCCAGAAAGTTGAAGATGACGCTCCAATGTTACAGAGAGTTTTTGGGTGACTGTTCAGGTAGCAAACTGTCTCTGTCATCTTCTCATTTGAGAAACTACTAACCTGCACTCCCTGTATACTCAGTTAATTAATTTTATTCCTTCTCAAGTGTCTGATGGTGTTGAAGACCAGATAGCTTAGTTTTACAATTAAGCTTAATCATTTAGGGGTTAAGATGTCTTTAGGTCTAGATAGATTTTTTAAGCTAATAATGAAGAAATATGACAGATACTGATTTACATTCAGAATTTTAGATTCACCAAGATAGGAAAGACGTCTTCTTCAAGGCTGCCAAATACAGATAGCCAAAACACTATAAATATAACATTTATATAATTCTTGATTATTTCATGGTTCTTCTTGCTGTATGTATTTTATTGTATATATGTGTAATAATATAAATGTATATGTAAAAATTTTTAATAAAGTATAAACATTTTTTAAAAGAAAGAAAAAGGAATGGTGATCATGTATTATATGGTCCAGTATGCTTAGTGGACATGTTTGATGAACAGGTTGTAAGAGTCTCACGAGGAGAAAACAATGAGGTGAAGGCTTTGAAATATTTGATTGCCCTTCATTTGGTGATAAACATCAACCCACAGATCCAAGAAGCTGAGAGGCAATTTCAAAACAGTACAAATATAGAGATGGGCATACCCTCTAGATATGTGACAGTAATGACTCTTAAGCCAAATGTTTTCCCAAAAGGCAAAATCACTGTACATACAGGAAGAATAATAAGAATGTCCCATGCATGCTTGTGTGTGTGTGTATGTGTTCATGTGTGCGCAGATATGCATGTGTGTGTGTGTGTGTGTGTGTGTGTGTGTGTGTGTGTAGGTCCCACAACAACCTTCAGTGTAATCATGTCATACATCAGGCATAATCCACCTTTTTTTTTTTAAGATAGGGTCTCTTGCTACCTGGAGCTTGGATTTAAGCTATTCTGATTGGCCAGAAAACCCCATGGACTCAAATGTCTCTACCCCATAGCACTGAGACTACCAGCACATGCCATCAATGTCTGGCTTCTTTACACAGGTTCTGGGGATATAACTCAGGTGCTCAAGCTTGCAAGACTTGTACTTTAAAGATTGAGCTCCCTCCTCAGACCCCAAATGCTTATTTCTCACTAGAAACAAAAAAGGTTACACATCTGTGATAAAGTGCATTTAAGGTTCTAATAAAGACATATCAAGATGGGTATTAGCCCATTGGGCCCTGAAAAGCAGGAAGTAAATTAAGTATACCTTTGGTCTGCCCCAGCTACTTGTCCTGCAAGGGAAAAAACAGGCAGAGTTTGGTTTTTTCAGTTAAGAAGATGTACCTCAGAGTCCAAGAAAAACAAGATAACTAGTGTTTGCATAAGAGTACCAGAAAGGGAAATTCTGCACATACACAGACTCCTGGACATCTCTACAGCATCTTTATTGAGTATTTTACACATTCATATGAAAAAAAAATTGATGTCAGGGAACAAATGAACAGTACCCAGTGGTCCCACACAACAATGATTAGTGTGCATTATTATATTATCAGCCAAAGTAAAGAACCATTTTAATCACTTGGGCCCAGGTACACTATTCAGACACAGGTGTAGTTCAGAAATCAAGAATAATCCTCCCACCTTAAATTAGGCTCTGTTTATACTTAGAAAATTGAAAGAGTAAGGCCCAAGAGATTAAGACTGTTTCCTAGAAATGTAACTGGATCCCACAACAAATCACAAAAATATCCAACACCCAAAATGAAACCCACAACATCTGATATCTCCTCAGAATTTACCAGGAGCCAGAATGTACAGCCTATAGTGAAGAGTAGGATAAATCAATAGAAACCAACACAGAACTGAGACATGGACCCAGAGGGGTGCTGGTGGGAAACAACTGGGAGGAATAAAGGAAGAAGAAACTATAATGAAGATATATTATATGAGAAAAGAATTCATTTTCAATAAAAGTAAAAAAGACAAAACGTACAAGTTTGACTGTGTTCCCTATGTTTAACATGTTGAAGATGTTTATGAAATGCAAGATGACTTAGAAGGCAAAATGCAAGAGCAAGGAGACCTCAGCCTAGGAAGACAGCATGTGACAGCTGAGAAGAAGCAGACACAGGGTGGGAGACATACACCTTAGGTATCAGGAAAGAAAAGATTGTTAAACTTAGAGAACTGGCAATAAAATACACAAAAGAAGTTATGGAAAGAAAGTTATTATAGAAAGCTAGGCTATCTGTGAACTCTGGGCCAAGTTCATTTGGCTGGATATTTAAACACTCAAGCCATGAAGTCAGAAGAAAGTGACCCAACCAACATGTGAAGATATGATAACCAAAATTTAACGTGATGAAAATCATTACCCAGAAATCAAAGAAACCCAACAAACCCAAAGCACAGGAAAAATTAATTTAGCTACTAAAAAATAGAAGCCAAATTTGTCAACACCAGTAATAAAGAGAAAAACTGAAGGCACAGAGATACATTGAAAAAGGAAAAAAAAAGGATGGCATGAAGATGAAGGCAGATTCCATATCAGAAACAAAAGATGCAAGAAAACAGTGAGCAGCTCCTTTATAGCTGAAAGCAAAAGGACACAGCGATTCCGCATGCAGGAAAAGTATGTTACAAACACAAAAGCAAAACAAAAATTTTTACATTTTTTTTTAAAAACCTGAAAGTATTTATCACATACTTTCACTTCAGTAAGCATTAAACGAAATCCTTCAGGTAGAATAGAAAAAGATCTCATACAGAAATATGGAGCTAGATAAATGGAAGCTCTAGAAATGGTAGCTCCTCGAGAAGTACATAAGATTTTATCCTCATTTAAATCCTTCTAGAAAGAATACGGTTATCCTAATAACAACTAATAGAAATATATCTGGGGGCTTATAGAATGTTTTTTTATGAAGTATCATAAAATAACCCAAATCCTAGAAGGGTGAAATGGAAGGTGTTATTATAAGGTTATATTATAAGGTTATTATAAGGTTATAATATTACATGGGCAGTTATATTGATTCCCAATAGACTGTAATAAGTTAAGGGTGCACTGCTATGGTCTAGATCAATAAACAAAATATGTTTGTAGAGAATATAAGTATATATAGTTTAAAATTCAATATAAAATATAATATTAGGAAAAACAACCCAAATTGTAACATTTTCTTCTTTTGTGGTCTTCTGCACATTTTTAAACTTCTCATGACTTTAGTATCTTAATCTCTGAATACATTTAATTTTGTTATCCTCATTTAAATGTGTCTATAAGTGTCTTTAAGGAAGGGACCATATATTTATTAATTTTTATATCACTACAATGGAATACTCAATTCTCTTTAATAGCAACTACTTTCTAAAATTCTTTGAAGCCAAGCTTGGGTAGTTCTATTAGGGACCCCAACACAGATATCTGTGAGTGCTTCTCAGTTTTTCCCTCAGATATGAGATGCATTTAAAACAAGAAATTCCTATCTACAAAGAACGTTCTGATAATTGTTTGCAGTCAGTTGATATCTACACACTATGGAACAGCACAGGTCCTACTTCTGACTCTAATGTAGTCTCTTCTTGTAAGCTCATGAACTGACCACCAGATGGCAGAAGATGTGTGGTCAATCTGATGGCTAAAGACATGCTAATTGGAAGAAGGTGTGCACCTATGTCCCCAGAGAACAGAGTAATATACGATTGGACTCTTCCTACAACTGTGGCGCACATCATTAGATAAAGGCTGTCTATGGCCCATGAGGTACTAAGGCTTATAATCTCTCTGCTTCTTTACAGCCACAGTCCACAGGTCTGTGGACAGGTTTGGTCCGGCACAGATTCATATAACACGGATCTCAGATGTCCACAGGAGGACAAATTTAATGCAGATCTAAATTCAACTGACTCATAGTCAAGGGCTGTAATGAAGAAAAACAGAAGGAGATTATAGCACAATGAATTATTTAAATCTATGGGTTCACACACATAAATGTGCATACATATAATTATGCATACCATAATACGAAAAACAATATTTCTATAGAGTAGAGAAAAAAACTGCCCTTCTCCAAAAGAATTCTAACTCACAAATACAGATGTGATAATAGGATTTTAAAATTATCAGTTGCAACCACAATAGTAATAATTGATAAAGGTAAGAAAAGAAATAAATGTTGAAAGTATGGAGGAAGGGTTGATGGAGAATGGGATAGCCACAGTCTCACTCTCCTTATTACTTACACATTTTTGTCATAGTGGGAAAATCTGATGTACCTCATCCTGGGAATGAATTAAAACTGAACTCTACCAGGAAGAGCACAAACTGGCCTGCTGTGTCCCTTAATTAAATATGCCTAGGAGAATGACACAGCGCAACATCAACTCTCTAGTATGACTGAAAAAGATATAAACTCAAGGGTAAGCAAATGACTAGGCAACCCAATTTGAAAGACAATCTGCAAAACAACCGAAGGGGTTTTCCAAGGGAAAGAAACCCATCTGCGATAAAAGTACATGAAAGAGGTGGGCAAGAGGCACGTGAATGTGGCATGTGACCTGAGAAAGTTCCTCGGTTTGCCGATTTCTCTCCCTCTTCTGTGGGTGTGTATGATGTGGGTGGATATGTGTTCATGTGTAAAAATGTAGGTACCCATATCATATGTGTAGATGTGCACAACCTCAGATGTTGGTGTTTCCCTCCCACACATTTGAGGAAAAATGTCTCATTTAGTGTTACATGTTTCAGAATGGCTGGTCTGAGAGCTCTGGGTTTTTCTCCCATTTCAGCCTTCTGTAAGAGTGCTGGGGAAAATGTGTGCTTCTAGGTCTGGCTTTACATGAGTTCTGGTAATCCGTATTTAAGTACTCATGGTTTTGAAACAAGAGTTTTCTCCACTGAAACAGTTCTGAGGGCTTTCCATTCTTATGTCAACTGCTAAATCTCTACAGATGGCATTGTTGGGACAATTTGAAATTTTAAAAATATATATATTTTATTAATTTATTCATATTACATCTCAATTGTTATCCCATCCCTTGTATCCTCCCATTCCTCCCTCCCTCCCATTTTCCCCTTACTCCCCTCCCCTATAACTGTGACTGAGGGGAACCTCCTCCCCTTGTATATGTTCATAGGGTATCAAGGTTCTTCTTGGGAGCCTGCTGTCTTCCCTCTGAGTGCTGAGGCTTTCTGTTATTTTTGTATTTGTGTTAATGTGTTGGTCATGATGTTGATGTCCAGCTATGTGGAAGTCTGTCATGTCTTAGAAGATAATGGAAAGTATCAGAAAATCGCCAGCTAATTCTCAAGTTCTCCAGACAAGGAGGAATTTTATTTTATTTTACTATGTGCAAAGAGGTAGTGCGTAGGATCTCTACTAGGCTGTAAGCACTGTGGTTTGCAGATCTCCTGAGAGCTCTTCGTAGGCTGAATGGCAAGTCCAAACGTGATGAAATGCTAATGGCTGACCCTACATGATGGGCTTATGGGTCTTACACTGTTCTTTTTTTTTGGATATTCCTTTCTAGGAGGTTGAACTTTACTTGGGGTATTTTTCTACTTTTGATGGAGAAATCTCATTTAATGATATCATACCTGACCTACGGTAATCCATTGTACTTGGGGAGGAGAGGCGGGGAAACAAACCACACGTTAACATTGATGGAAGCTTGAGTGAATCACTGACAAAAATGTAAGCCACGCAGACCACCTGTGTTATCACAGGAAGATGTTCTGTATCAGCCAGTTGTCAAAGTTGAGTAAAAGTTTACACATCTTCCCCTCTACGCCTCTGATTATGCATATTTTCTGATAATCTCTGGATTACACATGGGCAAGGATGCAGGGGAGGCCTTTGTTCTCCTGAGTTGCCTTTCCAGTCTAAACCTCAGAACTTACCACCAGCATGTCTGTGTCCCTGGTTGCTCTGTGCTCTGGCTGCAAGTCCATTTGTAAGTCCACATATGGGCTTCATAGGACAGCCACACGTGTGGCTGTTGGAATTTAGTCTCCACCTAGGATGGAAGTGGGTCATCAAAACTGCATCTGAGAAAGATCAGCCTTCAGAGCTGCTCCCAGCACACAAGCTGTTCTCCTATTTGTTAGCATACTTTGACACTTCGCAGGGTGCAACAGAGTTTACTATGGATATTTTTTTTTAAGATGAGAAATTTAGTATATAGACTTGTGATCCACCAATACCTTTTTCTAAAGAACTCACTCTCAGAAAATGGCATATCTGGTGTCCTGTATTTGCTAATGTAAGCCAAATGTCATTCCCTGATTTTGCTAAGCTTCGTCCTCAACCATATTAAACCTGGAGCACACAGAAGGACTTGTCAGCTGTCAAAGGAAACAGTATATTCCGACATGGACCTGCCAGGTGTCCACTGTCCTTAGGTCCTTCTTTTGGCTTGTGTACTTTGTTCAGCGCTATTGCTACTTGTAAACAATACACTTGTTTATTTTCCTACTTTGTGAATCTTAATGCAGGAGAAGGGATTAGGAGCCCCAAGTGTTTCAGTGTATGGAAAGCATTGCTGGTGTCTCTGTCTGTTTTACCTTTAAAATAGGGATAAATTCCTCACTGAGCTGCACGAGAACTAAATGAGAATGTGGAATCCTTGCTTGAGCATGGACTCCTAAAGAAGAGAGGCTCCACACTTACCATAGTGTTACCAGGACCGGAAATAGATGTTTAACTGACTACCATGTATGGGTATAAATAATAGACACCTTAATGAAAACAGTCTCTTATTCCCATGTGCACCGCCTATGATAGAACAGGTAGACCAATCCATTGTCTTGTGGGTACTGGGACTGTTTTTCTTAATCTGAAAGTCAAGAATTGCTAGGTGCAGGAACACTTTAAACATAACATGTTACTAGGACTGGGGCCGCAGCTCAGTTGGTAGGACGCTTATCTCACGTTCACAAAGCCCCAAGCTCAGTCTCCAGGACCATGTGTGGCAGTACATGACTGTAATTCCATGGCACAGGAAGAAGAAACAAGGATCAAGAATTCAATGTTATCTTTTACTATATGGCATATTTGAGGCCAGCCTGAAGCTACATGAGATCTCTCAAAAACCAAAGCAAGCAAGCAAAAAGAGTATATTGTTGTATTCTAACTAGAAGGTTAAGGTGAACAGGGAAATACTGATATTGTTCAAATGGTTTATATGTTCATCCAGTTATTTGGGATTACTGGGGTTTCTGGAGAAAGGGGGACACAGTAGCCAGAAGGTGTTATGGGCACTTCTGGAAGACAAAAAGCATCAATATTCCTACCTAGCTGTGACGCAAACAATCTACAATAACACCTGTCAGATGATATATGTCCATCTGCAGAGTGGTGATAATATTATAAAAGTAACTGACTGTTTTCTAATTAGGCAGAGGCCCACTGCAAAGAGGTGGTTGGATACCTGATACTATAAATGAAAGGAAAAAGAAAGAAAGAAGGAAAGGAGGGAGGGAGGGAGAGAGGAAGGAAGAGAAGGAAGGAGGGATGAAAGAAAGAAAGGAAGGAAAGAAGGAAGGAAAGAAGGAGGATATAGAAAAATATTCATTCAGAACATGGCTGTTCTGGCAAGAGATCACATCCAAAGACATTCTAGGTCTGTGTGATCTGGCTGGAATACAAACATGCCTTTAATCCAGAAGACAGAGACAAACAGATCTGAGTTCAAGGACAGCCTGGTATAGAGCAAATATCAGATAAAGAAAAGCTTAGGTCCAGGGTGGTAGTACACGCCTTTAATCCCAATGGAAGGTAAAGTTAGTTTGTAGAAGGAAGCACCCATGTTTGAAAGTGATGTCTAATTAAGTGGCAGAAAAGGTGAAGATTTGACAGAATAGCATACACCCAACTCTCTCAAGAAGAGAGAGGAAAGGGAAGTTTCTAAAGAGGCAGTTGTTCAGAGAGAGGAGGCAGTTTTACCAGGACAGTAGTAGAGGGATGGGTTGCACAGAGACAACTCAGGTAAAGACAGAATGAACCAGAAAATGGGAAGAAGCCAGAAGGTTAGAGCAGATGCCTGAGTTAGTTTGAGGCCAAGCAAAGCAATTCCAGGCTGAGAGAGAAGCCAGATTAAGTCAGCTGGGAGAAGTGTTTGACCTACAACAGCTGAGTTGAACCAACCAGCCCAGAGCTCAGAAAGAACAAGTAAAGGTGAGCTTTTTAAGCAGTAAGTCTCAGAGGCTAAAACATTCTAGGCCTAGATTATATTGTATAGAGGCTAGAAGTTTCCATAACTAGACCTAGGTTAGCAGAAGGAGGCAGTTAGCCTCCCAGACAACAGTTGAGCAAGGAGAATAAAAGTTACTTTTATAAGGAAAGGAAAAAAGAAATGGATGGCTGGGACATCTTAGGCCTAAAGCCAGACCTGTCAGTGTTGCTTACCAAGATCATGATGGCAACAAACTACCTACTAAATATTCAAGTTTATAGACAAACAATGAAAATACAATTCTAAACCTCAGTTAGCAGTTCCTCCCTTTTCAATAAACAGCAGTGCATGCAGAGATCAATAGCTGATAAAGGCCCCCAAAATAAGTTATAGTTGAATACTCAACCTAAAATGATATTTATACCACCACCTCTCAGACTCATTGCTGTAGGAGAGACAGAACAGAAGGTAGGGAAAAGGTCTGTGAAATTCTGGCTTCTAGGCATGGCACAGCCAACGTATTTATCACTGCACAGCAGCTTGGATGCCTACAATGGGCATCCACGGGACTGGACCCATTAACAGTCAAACCACATTGCAATATTCTAAATAGATGATAAAGGTTAACAGATTTTAAAATGTTACCTAAACATTTTATATGTTCAGGCATAGTTAGGGAAACTTCCCATATGAAGAACCAAATAATAAATATTTGAACTTTAAAAATCATATTGGCTCTGTCATAGCTATTCAATGTGATGCTTGTATAGTGAAAATATCCATAGATGGGCCCTGCAAAATGGCTCATTGGGCAAGGGCACTTGCTGCCAAGCCTAATGATCTGGGTTCAATCTTCAGAACTTATATGATACAAAAAGATAACCAACTCCCCAAGTTGCCTTCTGACCTACACCACACACACACACACACACACACACACACACACACACCTCATGTACACAGACAAAAATATATGAAAAGTAAATGTATAAAAGGAAAGAAAATAGCCAAAGATAATGCATAAATCAGGCACATAGTAATTCTATAAAACTTTATTTGCAGTCAACAAAATTAA